>NW_027362772.1:180489432-180889432 GCF_046119375.1 Phyllobates terribilis
TCCTCCATCTCTCCCTTCCTTCCTCACTCTTTCTTTCCCTCCCTCTCCCCCTCCCATCCATCCATCCATCCATCCTTCCTTCCTTCCTTCCTTCCTTCCTTCCTTCCTTCCTTCCTTCCTTCCTTCCTTCCTTCCTTCCTTCCTTCCTCCCTCATGCCTTCTCTCCTTCTCTCCCTCCCTACCTCCCCCTTTCCATCCTTCCTTCCTCATTCCTTCCTTACTTCCCTCCCTTCCTTCTCTTTTCCAAAGACTAGGTCTTCTTGCTCTGGATTTGGAGATCAGAGATGGAATTAATCAGTACCTGGAGGTATGCTACTTTGAAAGCTGCCTCTACCACTTACAGTATAAGAACATCTATGACATTATATAAATGTGTAAAATCGTAAGGAATAATATATAGTTAGTTTGGCCATTATCTTTAATTTGCTTTAAGATGGACAAACAACTACATGTGCCCTCCTGACATATGCACTCTTGGTTCAGACAAACATGTATGTATTCTAATCGACATAGGGAGTAAGCGACTCCTAGTCACCTGTTATGACAGTTTATCCTTTAAGAATAAAAGGATAGGACATGCTGAAATCCGACAACCCAATCCTTATTTCCTCATACAGATACACAAATGCCACCATACAGATTAAATGGTTGGCTGGTCTTGCGAAAATCAGCTGATTGCACTGATGTTGATCAATTTTTACGGCCCCCTTTAGGAGAATTTCACATTTTTTCAAGCCACTTACAAGAAAATGTTGCTTACACAACTTCACCGATACTTTTTGTGACCATAGAAAGTAGTTAATGTTTAACTTAGAAAGGTCAACAATACGACATGGTGGAAATAGCATACGGCATCCTTTATTGGTTACCATGAGTCCTTTGCACCTTCTATAACTAAGTAGCACCTATGACAGTGTATGGGACACTAGAAAAGAACTGGCGGCTTTATACATTTCGTAGGCTGTAATGGGAATGTCTATTTGGAGGCTAAGAAGCTTCAGAAGCAACCTAATTAAAATAGGAATATCTTAAATAGGATTAATGTGCATAACACAAGTGCCGATGTCAGATGCAAACTTATAGTCTATAATATCCTTGCAATCCTTTCCGTGTGATAGCGATTTGTATTACATTAGAAATGAATAGATTAAATGGAGATTCCTGTGGTAACGTTGGTGATGCCAGTCTTGGACTCGGCCGCATTGCAGTAATTACATTCTTATCTCTTCTTAAAAAGCTGCATGCTAATTAGCGCCTAAACCATCCGGAGCTCATTAGGGCACTCATAGGTTAGCGTATTGACATAGCTAATCACATGTCTTTTCTTTAAGGCCGCCATTCATACTGTTACTTTTAAAGTTGCAATACGCATGCCTTATGTCAGCCAATCACATTCCCACTTAGAAGCATCATTAAATGTTAACTAGATGGAGATTAAACCCGCAGTAAATAGGTTTTAAGAGGCGGCAGAGGCATTGAATGAACGGTGTATATGGTCTGAGTTAATGGGATGACAGATGCTTAGAAATGTTGGCGAATTGCTTCTAAAAAGAGGCTTTACGGCTTCAGTTGCCTATATGTTAATTCATGTCACTTACTGAACCGGCGAGAGAACAAGAATGGAGATTTCAATTTTAGTTTATTGTTTTATTATAGATTATTGAACAAACTGAATAAAAGCAAAATGATATACCAGCCATATAGTTTTTGTTATTAAATTGGTTGTCCAATGTGTAAAAAAAAGCTTGGCCATAAGGATGCTTGAACGCCGAGACCCCATGAAAACCATACCTAAATTTGTATCACCCCCTTCCCAATACCATGGAATGATAAACAGACAACTCACATAATCTTGACTTAATTTCATAATTTTTTCAATGGTCAATACAGAAGACATTCATTTCTGAATGTAATAAAATAAAGAGGCGCGTAGCCAAATGCCAACTGTCGGACTCCCAACAGGTAAGTCAGTCTCCGCCGCCAAACCTTCTCCAAGCCTCCTGTTCTCTGACTGCTGGTGTGTTTTTGAAATTTTAGTAAAGAGATAATGATACAATAAATTAAAATAAAGGTGATGGAGGACGGGACGATCACCTCCGGGACCCAAACGGGAAGAGGAACAGCCAGGTGCAGCACTCAATTGAAGGGGATAGAAACATGGATGAATAAGTTGCCCAGAGTAGAGGGCTATATCAAAATTACAATGAAAGAAGGAGGAAGGGAGATGGAGAAAAAAATGCCTAAACCAATTAACTAGACCAAATCTGGAATCTTTGTCATGGCCATAATAATCAGAAATTGAGTTCATGATATGAAGTATGATGACACCATTATTTTGGTTCTGTAGCATCGGCGTCCCTGCCCTCGGCTAGGCAGGGACGCCGTCCCTCTCACCTCCGCGCTCCTCACGTGGGTCCCTCCAGCGCTCCTGTCTCTGTCGGCACAGCGGCGTCCCTGCCCCATGTCAGACAGGGACATCGTCTCTCTCGCCCCCCGGCTCCTGGCGCGGCTTCTCCCTGCGCTCGGTTCCCTGCTGTGGCCGGCGCTCGTTCTTCCTCCAGCAGAGTGCTTAGGGCGCGCGCGCTCACTCCCTCTTCTCTTAAAGAGTCCCCGGCCAATGGCCAGAGGACTTCCCACATTTAAGGCACCTCCTCCAAAATGGAGGTGCCTGAGCAAAGTTGTTTGCACTGTGTCTGATCTGTGCTTCAGCCCTCAGGTCCCGCTGCTAGCCTGACTTCTCGTCCTGCCTGCCAGCCTGTTATCTGCCCGTTACCTGCCGAGCCTGCTCACCTGGTGCGCTCACCTGTTACCTGCCTGTTACCTGCCTTGGCTATCTGTCCGCTCACCTGGGAGCATCCGCCTGCCCTGTCTGTCAGACCGCTCACCTGGGAGCGTCCACCAGTTACCTGCCTGTTACCTGCAGTGTCTGTCAGCCCGCTCACCTGGGAGCGCCCACCAGTTACCTGTCAGTTACTCGCCTCGTCTGTCTGCCCGCTCACCTGGGAGCACCTGCCTGTTTCCTGCCAGCCTGCCTGGAGACCCTGCCGTCACTTGCTGTGACCACCTTCCTGGTAAACCTAAAGACTGCTACTTGCCCTGCTTTCTCGAACTGTGACCACCTGTCGGCTACCAGAGACTTCCGCCTGCTTGTCGTGTCCATCCGCCATACCGGTCAGTCCCAGCCATCTGACCCGTGGGAGCCACCTGCTCTCTTACAAGGTCGTCCCCAGAGTAGCACCTGGTCCCTCAGCCCGGATCCTCCCTGGTCAAGGTGTCGTTAGCTGCCGTACGACCAGGGTCGGTTCGGGTGGATACTTAGTCACGCCCCTCTGGGTCCCTCCTTGCACCTTGGCACAGAGGTTCCACCACCCGGACCCGTAACAGGTTCCCTTTGTGATCTCTTCTTTCCTTGGTGTCCCTTAAATCTGTATTTAATTTTCGACTTAACCCTCTGCTCCTTTCCGTCATCCGGAGTGAAGGTGGTCCTTTAGATGCTGAGCCCCATAGCGACGGCTTTATTTGTTGTCTATATCTAAGGGATACATTAAATCTGTGCGTAGTGTATATGTCTATAAGCAAATATCTTACATGTAGAGGAACACGAAAATGACGCTACGTAGTAAAAATGTGGCTATAATGGGTAATAATGGCTAAACGCTGAGAATATTATCCCCACAAATAATTACAGCACAGTAAAAGATGATACGTCCGTAGCCATGAAGAGCACTATGTGAAAGCATAAAATGTATCTCTGTGAAAGATTCATTCTATCCTCACACACAGATGGCCCCAGCTGTAATGCAACCCAGTAAATAGTCAACACTTATGCCAAGTTTGCACATAGCAGGCAGATAAGGGCTTTAGTGACGAATCGGCTACTCATGTGGTTGGGTGAATCTGTGGTTCTCAAACCGAAGGAATCTGAGCTGGATCCATGACCAGAACATAAGCGTTAGTGTGAATGTGTCATAGTAATCAAAACGAGATATACAACCTGAGAGTCATCATCAGGGGCCACCGCCTCTCACTGTTCAGCCCAAGCAGTAATGGTGGGAAAAGATTTTCTAGTGTCTAATGCTACTGTATGTTGGAAAAATGTCCTTCTGTCCAAGGAGTTGATTTCGGTGGTCTGGGTTCGATGGGTCAGTGCACAATTCTCCGTGTGCAGTGCACTTTCTGCCCCAGTAAGTGGTGTCCAACCTATGGATTGCATAAGGCTTTCTATTCTGGCACCAATCTCTGCAATGTAAATGGCAGCTGTTCTGTTTCCTGTTAGCAAAAGGAGCAGCAGCCATTAAGTGCATAAAAGCTCATGCTCATCTAATCAGGGGAATATTGTTATATACAGTATATACTACCAAAGTGGGACAATCAGATGGAAATCAATGTATGAGCTCTGCTAGATGGGGTAATCCAAGTCAGACCTTAGGTCTCAAGTCCTAAGCTGGCTATACACTTTAGACTTATTTTGGCCGAACCAGCCAATATTGACTGGTTTAGCCGATGGTCTAATGTGTATGATGGTACAGGCCAAATGATGGTCAGGAGTTATGTTGACAGCCGATCGCACTGTTTTTCCTGAGACATGTCAGTTGACGACTTTCTCATAGAGAACACAGGAGCACTCGGCCGAATGAGCTCCTGTGTATGGAAGAGTCAACTGAGATGGCTGTCAGCCGTACAATCTTTCGGTCGACAGGTATCTAATGTGTATGGCCGGCTTTAAGCACCCCATACAAATTTGAGAATTGTTTGCTGAACCTGCAAAATATCGACCAACAGTCTAATGTGTACGGGATTCCGGAAATGTATTACCAGGGGAAATATTGACCCGGCATATCCAATTTTGGACTGCAGATCAAATTGTCTTCCGGAGATAAGCCGCCATCAGAGCTGTCTCATGACAGCTCTCTTTTGGGGTACACAGGAGCTCTCGACTAAACTAGCACTCCTCTGTATGGGAGAGATGGCCAAGATAGCTGCCAGCCGAATGATCAGCCCACTCATCGTTTGGCCAACAGCCATCTAATCTGTGGGGCGGACATACCATTGGTGCAACCTGTGCAGCCGCACAAGGGCCCAAGAGGTGAGGGGGCCCACTTCTATTTCCAAAGTGAGTGGAATTTTGCATTATGATGAATTATTAGTCTGAAAAGGGCCCAAATATTGTTCTTGCCCTCTTTTGTCCGCCCCCACTATGGCAGCTTAACGCTATTGGCCAAAACTATCTGAGTAACATACATAGCAGCTGCAATAGGTCCCAGCAACTAAAATGACACCTCAATTCAGACATAAGTTGCAGAGAATGGTGCCTTCTTTATGTTTTTCAGTGCTGTGACATAACGGGTTCATTATATCTGCACATTATTATGTGCTGTGATGTCACATTGTGCATGGATTGGTGACTTCTTGTATATGTCATGATAGGGTCAAGGTTTCATGATGTGAATTATCTCTGTTCTGTGACATCCCTGTGTGCATTATCTTTGTGCTGTAACTTCACTGAGGGCATTATCCCACACACAGACATAGCTAGGGATTTTGGTTCAGGGAGGGTCAAAGATTTTGAGTGGGCCCCTGACCAGGTAACCCTGATTAAAGCTATGGTGGCGCACCCTAATAGTGGATGTAGGAGAACCTCAGCAGATGACCGCGCTGTTGCAAAAAAAAATCTCTATACAAAGACCAACACTGATATTACTGCCATATGGTGACCATATAGTGGTAGATACCAGTGCTGCAGAACATATAAGAGATCTCAGTACAGTTATAGATGGTGACTTACAGCTGACGTTCTTTCTAATGGAGTCATTCACTCTTCCTGTCTTTTCTATCTGGCCCAGACCAACATGACAACTTCTTCCAGCCAGGACTCATCTGCAGAGATCCCAACAATGACACATTTGACTTCTCACATTTCAGGCTCCGTCCCCATCTATTCCCAAACTGCAAAAACTTCTCTTCCTGCTGATACCTCAATAACGAGCTGCTGCTGCCGTATGTTTTCCTATTACTGCACCTGCTGTGTGCCCTCTAGAACATATTAATGCCCCGTGCAAGTGCCCTAGAAAACAGCCCACATTTTGCCCCAAAGAAAGTAATAATGCCCTCTGTGTGCCCCTTTGACAGTCACAATAACCTGAGTTCTCCTATAACAATAAGTGCCCACTTAACATTTAATAATGTCCTTAGTCTCCCCCCTGTACAACTCCCCTCCACACAGTATAATGATTCCCGCAATGTATAGTACTCCCCACACAGTATACTGACCCCGTAGTAGTCCCCAAACTGTTTGATGGCTCTAACACTGTATAATGGCTCCCACACTGTACAAAGCCCCCACATTAGCTCCCACACTGCATGATAGCCCCATCACTGTTTGATGCTCCCCTAAATAGCTTCGGTATAGTATAATATACTCCATTGTCCCACATACAGTATAATGCTCCCCATAGGCCTACATACAGTATATGCACTCCACATAGGCCTCCATACAGTATAATGCACTCCCCATAGGCCACAATTTAGTATAATGCACTCCCCATAGTCTTCCATATAGCATAATGCACTCCCTATAGGCCTCCATAAAGTATAATGCACTCCTCATAGTTCTCCATGCAGTATACTGCACTCCCCATAGTCCTCCTTACAGTATACTGCACTCCCCATAGTCCTCCATACAGTATATTGCACTCCCCATAGGCCTCCATATAGTATAATGCACACCCCAAAGTCCTCCATACAGTATAATGCACTCCCCATAAGCCTCCATATAGTATAATGCACTCCCCATAGTCCTCCATAAAGTATAATGCGCTCCCCATAGTTCTCCATATAGTATACTGCACTCCCCATAGGCCTCCATATAGTATAATGCACACCCCATAGTCCTCCATACAGTATAATGCACTCCCCATAAGCCTCCATATAGTATAATGCACTCCCCATGGTCCTCCATAAAGTATAATGCGCTCCCCATAGTTCTCCATATAGTATACTGCACTCCCCATAGGCCTCCATATAGTATAATGCACACCCCATAGTCCTCCATACAGTATAATGCACTCCCCATAAGCCTCCATATAGTATAATGCGCTCCCCATAGTTCTCCATATAGTATAATGCACCCTCCATAGTCCTTCATACAGTATACTGCACTCCCCATAAAAAAATACATAGCGTCCACGTGGCAGTGGAGAGAGATCGTGTCTCCCTGCTCTGTTGGAGAGTTTAACTGTATTGGTTTGGCTTACAAATACTAAGATAAGAAACTCACCAAATACTCAACGTGTGAACGTGTCCTAACTGTCTGTCAAATTGAGGGTGGATGTTCCTTTCATCCTTCATCGGCCAATTAGTTTCCTTCAGTGATTTTTGACTGTGGTCAGAAAAAAATTCTTTTTTTCGTGCTTTTCTGTAAATATTCCCCCAAATATGCAAAAACTTTCCTGAGTAATGTAATTGAGAAATTGCTAAAGTCCCCCTGATGCGATCCGTAACGAAATGACTGATTTGCCAGAATTAAGACGTTCCTGTTTGTTCGGATATTATGCAAAGCGATGAAAAAAAAAAAAATGGCCCATAAACAACACGAAGGCTCAGGGAACACGCAGTTCTGATCCTTTCAGGTATTCAAGCTTTTGTCTGCTGATATAACGCTCGCCTGTCAGCCCCACGGTCAGAGGCCTAATCTTTTTTCTCTGCGCGCTCAAAAGGACCCAGCACCGCATCAGGGCATCACACTGGCTTGCTTTTCTCCTTCCCTGTTGAACGCAATCACCGGACAACTCCGCTATAATTCACTCCCCGGCCAGCCCTTTGAAAAGGTGGCCGGCCTCAGTACTGTTAGCCCAGCAAGATAAATCATATACTCAAAATTAACTTCCATTGAACAGCAGAGGTGAAAGAAAAGCAGCGTTGTCAGGCAGTCCCCGCTATAGAAAAGATGACTAAGGTTGATAAATGTCGATTCGAATAATTTGAGGGCTGTGATTAAGATCTTATCTGGGCTGGAAATAAATAGAAAAGACTTTCATAAAAGACCAACCCAGGGATCCGCGCTGATGAAGTCGTGAAATTTTTGTATTTTTTTTATTATTTATATAAAAGGGATACCAAGAAGGTCTTCACTGAAGAGGGATGAAAAAAAAAAAGTATTCATGGCATCATTTATGGGGATTAGACATTCCCCCAGAGAAACAAGAGAGAGAAAAAAAAGAATGAGGAAAGAGAAAAAATATCTGCTCTTTTGCAAAACTTGGTCAGAGGACAATTACACATAGTTTCTGCAGGAATCTTGGAAAAAAAATAGGAAGCCAGGATTTCTTTGTAGACAGCCTCTTAACAAATGCATATGGTTATTAGTCCTGCATATTAAGAAGTGGAAATGCTGCGAGGGTTCTGGCAGACGTAATATGGAGAACTTTTTTTTGTTTTTATTTTTGCCTTTGTTCACATGGGCAGAGTTGATTTATTCTTTTTGATCTTTTTTACTTTTTATTTGTATGCTGACTTTGTATCTTCAAATAATGTATTTAGTTGGACTTAATATATTTAAAGGGGTATTCCCATTCACATATATGGCGTAGGAAATATAATATATATATAATAGAAGTGGGTCCCAACAATGAAATTTACAACTATCTTGAGAACATGGCCCAGTAGAATGTTGCTGTCAGAGAAAAGTGATCAGAATTCTCACACAAATGGATAAAACTCTGACAACCTTTCCACTGACAACCACAAGCGTCAAGGCTCCGTTCTCAGGACAGATGCAGATCCCATTGGAGGAATGGCAACTACTATATATTTGTTGCATAATCTTTCGATTTGCCATCAATTGGGATATGTACCGTATTATATTAAAGGGGAATACCCATTTAATATAGTAGAATTATTGTTTAAAAAAACTATAGAAAGGACATTTTAATATAGAAAAAAAATCTATTAATCCACTCCACTCACTCACCAACCCATCCATCATTATTTTATTATAATGCTTTGCTTATATAGTGCCATCCTATTCCAGAGCGCTTTACATACATGACCATCACTGTCCCCATTGGGGCTCACAATGTACATTCACTATCAGTATGTCTTTGGAATGTGGGAGGAAACTGGAGAACCCGGAGGAAACCCTCGCAAACACGGGGAGAACATACAAACTCCTTACAGGTGTTGTTCTTGGTGAGATTTAAACCCAGAACTCCAACACATGCATCCATCCATCTATCCATGCATCCATCCATCCATGCATCCATCCATCCATGCATCCATCCGTCCATCCATGCATCCATCCATCCTTCCATCCATCCATGCATCCGTCCATCCATGCATCCATCCATCTTTCCATCCATCCATCCATGCTTCCATGCATCCATCCATCCATCCATCCATCCATCCATCCATCCATACATGCTTCCATGCATCCATCCATCCTTCACCCATGCTTCCATCCATCCATGCATTTATCCCAGTAGAGAAGCAGTGCGAATGCTCAACTGCCAATTTGTTGATACTTTATGGGACTGTTAAAGATAGCTGAGTGCTCAGAGGTCAGACCTACATCAATGTAGAAGTTATTACCTATTGTGTGGACAGGTGATAACTTCTGGACCGAATACCTCTTTAAAATCCTTTAAATCTCAGCTGGAATTTGTATGTATTGAATTATCAAATATTCTGGATTATTACATGGTCATTTAAACATATATAAAATATCTTTTTTTCTAAGCTAAATGTAACACCCCTTTAGGGCTACCATGGTACACTGGGTGTTATTGGGGTCTCACCTATCTAGGGCGCAGTGCCTCCACCCGAATCTTGATTGGAGCTCTCTCTCTGGGACTGCAGAAAGACTGTTATCTTCTGCCAGGGGCTGATTCGGGAAGCCCCTGCCACAGCTCAGTACTCACTCACAGGGAACAGGAGTAAAACTGTTTAACAGGTTTATTGCTATGCAGCAGAATTGAGGTGGGTTTAAAGGAATAACATACAATACAAGTAACAGTGCTCTATAAAAGTCATATACTCATCACAATCTACTTTTACTCTGACCCTGCAAATATAAAGTAGCAGGTTTTCCCTTTTTGTATTAACTCAGTCCAAACGTTGGGGCCCAGTTGCCGTGGATGTTGGTGCGCAAATGAGAACCGTTGGTGCACTTAGATGAATATCAATGTCAATAGTCTAGGTTGTAGTGTACTCACTGTAAATAGCGCTAGTAGAACCACAAGTCTCAGAAGGGCACTCACTGTGTGTCTCAAACGGTCGGATGGTTCTCTGGACACCAGCTGGGGGCGTCAGGATTCAGGCCTTTATACAGTGGGAGTGCCGGTAGAACTCTCCGAGTCCTTGATGCAACTTGCTTCAGAGGGTGACAAGACCGCGCTCTCTCCAGCAGCACGGGTATCTCAGAGGGGGCCGCCACACTCGGCAGCGTAAAGGAATGCAGATCCACACTGCTCCATCCCTCACAGCAAGCTGCCACGCTCTTTTTTCTCTGAACTTTCACTTTCACTTCTTGCCTAGCTCCCTCCCCCAAGTCCCTCCTCATCCAATCCACTCTCTCTCCTTCTATCCTTCAAGGCTGTGTCATCTGACTGAAACAAGGGTCCCTGGGATTTGTAGTCCACTGCAGCTCAGGGGAAAAACGGTTAATGTCTGTAGGTCCCTGTTTAACAGCAGCTGCAAACCTCTTCTTAGTGTCTGTAAGTTCCAGTATACCAGTAGCTGCCCTGACAATTCCCTGTGCAGGTGTTACATAAACAAGCCCAATTTTTTTAGATCTCATTACAGGAGAGGCCTTCTATCCTATGTAATATTCTAGGTGTCTGTGAACTGACTTTTAACTTTCCAATATCCTTTTTAAAATGTTGAGCCCAAATCTGTATCCCATATTCAAGATGTGACCTTATAATTGATCAATAGAGGAGTAATAATAAATTGGGATCACAGGCTTTTATCTCTCTATATGTATAGTATATATTTAGATAAATATTACATCATTAGTAGTACAGTTTAGTCAGCTATACTCAACGGGAATGACAATCTGCTGGAAGATAATCTACCTTGTACAAGGTCCTATGCAGATGACATGGGAACGTAGCCAGGTTTTTTGGCTAAGTGTCATGGCTGTAGGTCAGAATATTATAATTTTTATTAAATTTGCTTTTAAGACCTTGACCTCTGAAGGAGTTTTAAAGTGATCATTCACAACTGAATACATGATTTTAATCTAATACGTATGCAGGTTTTGCGCATGTTAGGTTTCATACTTATCAAAATGGTCCAAGCAAAATGAGTCCACTCTTTCATTGTTTATAACCAGAACTGGTTACTCCCTGCATTGCTATCTCAAATGGGTTTGCTGACTTTACTACCTCTTTCTGTTATACAAGTTTGGGGTTTATGGGTCTAATTATGGCCCCACATGCATTCACTATTTTGGATTTCTGACATTGGGAAAGACTAAGTGGTGCTGCATATGCTTGCCTGGCCGAATCTATTTTCCTCTTTCTCTCCTATAAGATGAAGCGAAGAATGCAAATGTACAAGATTGGCATTTGCCTCTTGCCTGTCTTGAGTTTCACTATTTCGCCTTCATCTGGGGGCACGATGGAGAGAAAAACTATATTAGAGCAAGTCCATTTGAGAAACAACACATGGAGTAACTCGTTCTGAATATAAAAAATGAAAGAGTAGATTAGTGTTGCTGGGACCCTTCTGATAAGTGTGATCTGATAACTGCTCAAAACTGCTATATATCTGATTATGTTCCAAAAAGAGTGACCAACTCTGAAATGGCGAAACAGCAGTAGGGATTAACCATGAGTTTCTTGGTTCAAGTATTGGAAGTCTTCTTTTTTCATCTCTTCCCAATATACTGTGATTTTGATCCAAAATGTAATAAAATATCTTTTAAGCATTCAGAGTTAAACGTGTTTTCCAACCTTTCAAAAAAATGAAAAAAAAGCAGTAGAATCCCCCCAATCATCTTTGTGCACAAGTGTCTGGCTCGTGACAGTTCCAGCCAAACTGACCTGCAGTAAGTGCCATAATACAGGCATCAGCACTAAGTGATGGGAGCCATGATATTGTTGCAGCGCTCAGTTATAGTCGCTTGTGAGTCAAGAGCTGGCTAAGGGTTTGGGGGGCTTTCCATGTGGCTTCTGGAGTTATGAATTGGATGAAATGGATGTATTGCTTCAGCCACAAAAGTTGTGTAACCTGCTTAACAATTCAGCTCAGCTCCAATAAAATTCCATGTAAATTTTGCCTAATTTATGCACTTCTGTATTTACATTGACTTCTCTTGGAGGGGGCCATAAATCACCATGTTGCCCGCTTGTGACTGTCATTCAAGTCACTTACATTTCATAGCACTAACTAACCAGGCCATACAACCAAGTTGTTCCGATGGTAGGGGAGAGAAAATTATGCCGGAGGTGGGCAACTTGAAATTTTGCCAAAATTTTGTCAAACAAGGCATTCTAAGAGGAAATTACTTTTAAAGCTATTCTCTAAAATCGAGTACAATTTTCAACTATGCCTGAAAGATTGTGCCACATTAACCCTTTTAGGGCCAAACATTTGTTGCCAAAATAGTCTGCTGCAAGTCTTTTTTTAACAATTAGTTTTGCATAGACGGTTGTACAGAATTGGAATTTTTCCCTCGTCTTTTGTTTGCCAAGCAGAATGATTCCAGTCTACTTTGCCGTGCATAGGAGTCACCGTCAGCTCTGCAGAATGATAATGACATTTGGGAATGGAGGAAAATGTTATAACCCCCCCCCCCCCAACTATTCAGGCCGTGAAAAATGTTGTTCTTTCTCTGGATATTTGCTAGTAGAAGAGAATTGGAGGGCGACGCTAGCACCTGACATGGCATCAGAAAACATGGCCTCTTAATCCTTCCCGGGGAATCATAATCTCCCTTATTAATGACTCTGAGAAACCTGTTCACCCAATAAACCCCATATTAAGAAAGAATACAGTGAGGATTGGAAAGTGACAGATAAAGCAAATACGCGGCTCCTAAACAAACAGAGCAGGACAGAAAAGATGACAAATGATGGGATTGTGTCAGCTTGAAAACAGATTGGACTAAAGGCACGCCGGCTGCTGGACTTTGCTCTCCAGGGGATCAATATTCTGTCAGACATGAGAAGCCTGAGACCTTGTAAATTGTATTTTCTGTGGACAAAAGAGAGATCATGGCAGATATTCGGGATATACAAAGCTCAGAGAAAAGCTTAAACACCAACTAAATCTCAAGGAAAGTCCAACAGATGTTGCTTCGAATGTACCTGATATCTGTCCAATCTCAGACAGTGGTTCATTAACTTCGGAGCTGCTGAAGTCATAGTTCAATAATGTCTGTGACAGAAGCTGCTATGGAGGTGGTAGTGGCCCCTTACCTCCTGGGGCCCTGTGTTGCCCCAATGGTATGTCCACCTTGCACAAGAGCAGTAAGGTTGGGGGAGGCAGTTGAAGTTAGTATATATGGAAGAAGTGCCAGCTCAGAGTTCAGGTTCGCTTCTTCCCCATGCCATATGAGCAGTGAGTACATGCACAGAGCCACCTTTCTCTATTGACCACGCAATCATAGCACACAAGGAAGGAAAAAAGACCCAATTGTCATGCTCCATCCTCTCCTTTATCGGAAGGGTGAATGCATAAGGGTGTGAGTATATCTATTATACCCGGAAGAGGACATTGTGGGCCCCATTACTTCAAATCAAGCCTCTGCTATCTCTGCTGAAACACTTCTATAAAGCCCAACAGTTCAGCTTTTTGGGAGTGTCCTTTATTAGCATAAAATGGGCACTACTATAATGTAGTTAGACATGGAGCTAGACACCATTGGTTGTAGCTATAACTATTTATTTTATTCTACAGTATCTAGTAGTTCATACTTGCCAACTATTAGAGTATCCTTGAGAGAAGGCATGTCTTGTGCCGTAGATCCTCACCCCATACTATGTTTCCCCCTTAAAGAAGTTGTCCGGGACTTTAACATTGATGGCCTATCCTTAGGATAGGTCATCAATATCTGATCGGCCGGGGTCCGACACCTAGCACCCCTGCCAATAAGCTGTAGTCAGTGTCGGTGGGATCCCACTGGGATCTGCACCGATCAACAGATTGGAGAAATTTTATCCGCAATGGACAACTTTTGTAGCCAATATAAAATGGCGTGACATTGGACGTCCAACCACTGTGCCATTTATTCTCTCTGGAGCTGCCAGAGTAAAATGAACGCAGCATTTGGCAGTCCAATAGAGAATGAATGGAGTGGTGGTTGAACACACACACACTGCTGCTCCATTCTTACAGGGATAATAGTTCCCCATTTTGGTGATCGTTGTGGGTCCCAACAGTCAGACCCCCACTGATCAACTAGTTCTCACTTAACTGACAACCCCTATTACTGTTATGACATGCAATGCTAATGTCTACACAATGGTGCATGTGTCTGGAGATGACCAAAACTCCCCTGAAAATGGCTGACAACAGAGAACAATAGAATACATTCTGTTTAATAAATATATAGACTGTAGATTTGGTGCCATTTATTTTGTCCACAAATCCTGGATTCTTTCCAGAGCACAAAAATCACTGGAAGTGAAGGTGCTCTTTGAGCTGATGACGGTGGGATCCCGCGCACACATGACTGCACGCGACTGTACGACCTGTGTTATGTGTCATAGGAAAAGGGAATAATACAACTCAGGGGAAAGAACAGGTGCAAGGACGTCCGTACAGTGCTGAATTACAAAGGGTGTACTGTGCGACTGTCCTTTATTAAATCCTTCTTATCTGTGTAGTCAAAGGAGACAAGTCTTGTGACTGATTCAGGACAAAATCTCCACCATTTCACACTTTTTCAATATGACAGCTGATTGCAAAATTGTCTCTGATTTGATTATTTTATTCTAAGTACAATGATCGAAAAATCACTGAAAGTAAATAAAAAATATATAAGTTGCATTTTGCATAAGGATCATTGAACCATAAATACTAGGAAGTACGTGAAGAATAAAGCATGTCGTACTGGGCACAGGGTAAAGATACCGTACACTTAAAGAGTCACCGTTGTTTTAATTTTTATTTCAGAAATCAATAGTACACATGAAAATAAGAAACTTTGCAATAAATCTTATCAAAGAAATCTGCTTCTTTCTCCTTATGAAAGAGTAAAATCAAGAGTAAAATGTGTCTTCAGTGAATACAGATTTTCCATTACTGAGATAGGAGATCATAGTTGGTGCTCATATTGTTCTATGGATAATTGTAACTATAGTTGCAGGAGAATGTATCTGCCTCTAGCTCCTCCCCCTACATAGAATTTTAAAAGAACCAACCGTCATCTTCTATCTCAGTGATGGGAAAATCTGTCTTCACTGAATACAGATATTACGCATGGATCGAGAATAAAATATTAATCCAGGAGGTGAAAGAAGAAGATTTCTCGGATAAGATATATTATAATATTTCTTATTTTTATTTGTTATATTGATCTAAATTGGAGATTCAATCCAAGACCATGAAGCATCCGTGTAGTGTACCAGCAGGTATTAATCTAAAGGAGCCTCTCACTATTGCAGGTTTCTAAAAGTGTCAGATTCGCAGCTCTCTACATGTCTCTGTGACGTTTCCAAAAATTGCTACTGGGGGGAGTGTCACGGGTGTGTTGCCACGAAGATCGTCACGAGTACACAGCCTGACTTCTCGCAGCTGACTTGTTGGTGCTTTGTGTTTTCTCGGCAGTGAAGGAGTTAATTCTCTCTCTCTCTGGGCTAGCTGAGGTCCAGCCTCGCCCAGCTGCAATCAATGCTTCGTTAGTGAGACTCCTTTATATTCCTGCAGGTCTGTTTGTGAGGTGTCGGTGAAAGCTTTTCATTCAGACTTACAGAGCGGATCGTGGTGTTTGGAGTTGCTGAGATAAGTGTATTTGAAAGTGTTATTTCCCTTTCCTCGCTTTATCATTTATCTCCTTTCCCGTTGGTGTTCCCTCTGTTGTAGTTTTGTTGAAGTTGTATGCAAGGTGGTTTTGGTTTTTCCCTTGTACTGTCTCGTTCGTCTAAATACTGTGTGTGGGCATATTATCGCTGGTTCCCAATTGTTGTGATCGGGGTCCTTCTCAGGACTAGATTACTGTGGTGCAGGGATCCTCAGGAGGTAGGGGTTACGCTGGCGGCCTGGACCTCTGTACCTTTAACAGTACCTCCAGGATGAGGGATTAGTCAGGGCCCCAGCTTAGGGTCAGCTTAGGCCCCCTACCTCCAGTATTCTGTGACAGTGTGACATTTTCACCGACCAACTTAGTTTTTCTCCAGCTACCATGGATCCAGTAGCCGGTCTAGCTCAGCAGTTGCAGAGTTTGTCCATGGGGCTGGCGGACGTTAGGTCCAAGGTTTTGCATCCTCTGGAGCAAGCTGGACCAGAACCTAAAGTAGCTCTCCCTGACAGGTTCACTGGGGGGCGGGACAAGTTTTTTGTTTTCCGGGAGGCATGCAAATTGTACTTTCGGCTGCGGCCTCGGTCATCGGGCAGTGAAGAACAAAGGGTGGGAATTGTCATCTCGCTCCTACAAGGGGACCCACAATCTTGGGCGTTCTCTCTTCCCCCTAGCTCCCCAGTTCTCCAGTCAGTGGATAGGTTTTTCGCTGCTTTGGGACTCGTATATGATGACCCAGATCGGATCTCCCTTGCTGAGTCTAAGTTACGTAGGATTCAGCAGGGAGATCGTCCGGCGGAGGAATTCTGTTCGGAGTTCCGTAGGTGGGCCACGGACACCCAGTGGAATGACCCGGCTCTTAGGAGCCAGTTTTGTCATGGTTTATCCGACAAATTACAGGATGTGTTGGCACAGTATGACTCTCCCGCGTCACTGGAAGCCGCTATGGCCCTTGCTATTCGCGTTGACAGACGGCTTCGGGAGAGGTGCGGGATAACTCTACCCCCTGTAATGTCTCCACCTCTTACAAGGTCCCCTCATATGGTGGTTCCCCTGGTCAGTCCGGAGGAGCCTATGCAATTAGGAGGGACATCATTTCGGGGAAGGGGACCGGTGGTGCGCCATAAGACAGGAAGGTGTTTCCTCTGCGGGAAAAAGGGACATTTTATTGGGGGGTGTCCATCCCGCCCCTTGCTGAGTAAAGAGTCGTCGAAAAAACTGTTGATCCCAGGTTGTGTGGTGGACGGCAATCTGGGAGTAGGTATTTCGTCCCTAGGTTCGTCTCAGTTTCTCGTACCGGCGGAGGTGGTGGTGGGTACGAGAACTGAGAGGATATCTGTTCTTCTGGATAGTGGGGCCGGGGCTAATCTGGTTGATGCTCGGTTTGCCCGGGTTCAAGGTATGCGATTGAGTGAGTTGGCTAAACCCATCCCCATATTCTCGATCGATGCCAGGCCTCTCGGTCAGGGAAGTTTTTTGCAAGCTGTGCATGGCGTAAAACTTCAAGTGGGGGCAATACATAAAGAACTGTTGTCTTGCTACGTGTTGGAGGGTCTTCCCACTCCTATAGTGTTGGGCCTTCCTTGGTTAGCTAAGCATAACCCTGTTATTAATTGGCAAACCAGAGAGATAAGCCAATGGAGTAAATTCTGTAATAAAAACTGCATGAACACGGTCATCGGTGCGGTTACTCCTTGGGTCTTACCTCCATTTCTGGCAGACTTTGAGGATGTATTCTCGGAGAATGGGTGTCAGGAACTACCTCCTCATCGCGAGTATGACTGTTCTGTAAAACTGCTCCCTGAGGCCAAGTTACCTAAAGCTAGGTTGTATAACCTTTCTGGTCCTGAGAGGCAGGCCATGAAGGATTATATTTCTGAAAGTCTGGCTAAGGGGCATATTAGACCTTCATCTTCACCGGTGGCCGCGGGGTTCTTCTTTGTTAAGAAGAAAGATGGAGGCCTACGCCCTTGCCTGGATTTCCGTGAACTTAATCGGATTACGGTCCGAGATCCGTATCCGCTCCCACTTATTCCCGATCTCTTTAATCAGATCGTGGGCGCCAAATGGTTCTCTAAGTTGGATCTCAGGGGGGCGTACAATTTGATTAGGATGAAGGAGGGGGATGAGTGGAAGATGGCTTTTAACACTCCGGAGGGGCATTATGAGAACCTTGTCATGCCATTCGGTCTGACTAATGCCCCGGCGGTGTTTCAACACTTTGTTAATGATATTTTTCGCCACCTGGTGGGACAGTTTGTTGTCATATATCTGGATGATATCTTAATTTACTCGCCGGATCTGGTGTCTCATCAGGAGCACGTTAGACAGGTGTTACAGATCTTGCGGGATAATAAACTGTATGCCAAGTGGGAAAAGTGTGTGTTCGCCGTACAGGAACTCCAGTTTTTAGGCTTCCTGGTTTCTGCGTCCGGTTTTCGTATGGACCCTGGGAAAGTGCGGGCAGTTCTTGAGTGGGATCGGCCGGAGAATCTTAAGGCACTACAACGTTTCCTGGGGTTTGCTAACTATTACCGGAAGTTCATTCGTAATTTCTCGTCCGTGGTTAAGCCTCTCACAGACATGACTAAAAAGGGGACGGATTTTTCTAGGTGGTCTGACAAGGCTTGTCAAGCATTCTCCTCCCTGAAAAAATGTTTTGCCTCGGCACCCATACTCATTCAACCTGATGCGTCTCAGCCATTCTTTGTAGAGGTAGACGCTTCCGAGGTAGGGGTGGGAGCAGTATTGTCACAGGGTTCGTCCCCTGGTAAGTGGCATCCGTGCGCCTTTTTCTCTAAAAAATTGTCGTCCGCTGAGAGGAATTACGATGTCGGCAATAGGGAACTCCTGGCCATTAAGTTAGCTTTTGAGGAGTGGCGCCATTTTTTGGAGGGGGCAGTTCATCCGGTCACCGTCATCACCGATCACAAGAACCTGCTATATCTGGAGTCCGCTAAACGTCTGAATCCCAGACAAGCTAGGTGGTCATTGTTTTTTACCAGGTTTAATTTCGTCGTTACATATCGTCCTGGGTCTAAAAATGTAAAGGCGGATGCCTTATCTCGTAGTTTCCCTGGGGCCGGGAATACGGACGACCCGATTCCTGTTCTTCAGGAGGGGGTGGTGGTTTCGGCAGTATGCTCTGAGCTGGAGGAGGAGATATTGGAGGCTCAGGGGGACGCCCCTGTTGGACCTCCGGGGAGACTGTTCGTTCCAGATCAGTTGCGACAAAAGGTGATCGAGGCACACCATAACTCAGTTTTTGCAGGACACCCGGGGAGTAAAGCAACTGTGGATCTCCTCTCGCGTCGGTTTTGGTGGCCTAACTTACATAAAGAGGTGGTAACTTTTGTCGCGTCCTGTGGGGTTTGTGCGCGCTCTAAGACCTCACATACCCGTCCGTCTGGGGCCCTCTTACCTTTGAAGATCCCGGAGCGTCCTTGGACTCATCTGTCTATGGCCTTTATTACGGACCTCCCTCCGTCTTCGGGTAAAACGGTCATACTCGTTGTAGTGGACAGGTTCAGCAAGATGGCACATTTTATCGCTCTTCCGGCTCTCCCTAATGCTAAAACTCTTGCGCAGGTGTTCATTGGGGAGATTGTGAGGCTTCACGGGGTACCCTCCGAAGTGGTGTCTGATCAGGGGTCTCAGTTTGTGTCCAAGTTCTGGAAGGCGTTTTGTGCACGGCGGGGGATGCATTTGTCATTCTCGTCGGCTTTTCATCCTCAGACCAATGGTCAGACGGAACGTATGAACCAGAGCTTGGAGACATATCTTCGGTGTTTTGTGTCAGAGAACCAGGAGGACTGGGCTTCTTTCCTACCTCTGGCAGAGTTTGCTCTCAATAATAGGCGAAGCGAGTCCACTGGTAAGTCCCCGTTTTTTGGGGCATATGGTTTTCACCCCCAGTTTTGTACTTTCAGTAGGGGGGGCTCTTCGGGGGTTCCGGAGGAGGAACGATTTTCCTCATCTCTCGCTTCAGTATGGAGAGGGGTGCTGAAGAATCTGAATACTATGGGGAACCGATACAAACGTATGGCTGATAGGAGGAGAGTGTCTGGTCCGGACCTAAGTGTGAACGATCAGGTATGGTTGTCTACCAGGAATATTAAACTTAAGGTTCCCTCCTGGAAACTGGGTCCCAGGTTCATTGGGCCGTACAGAATCAGTTCTGTTATTAATCCGGTGGCATTCCGTCTTGACCTCCCCCCTACGTTTAAAATTCACAACGTGTTTCACAGATCATTGCTTAAGAGGTATGTGGCGCCGGTGGTACCGTCACCTTTACCTCCCCCTCCTGTGGTTGTCAATGGTAACTTGGAGTTCCAGGTATCGAGGGTCATTGATTCACGCTTTAATCGCCGGTCCCTTCAGTACTTGGTTCATTGGAAGGGGGGGGTATGGTCCTGAGGAGAGGATGTGGGTTCCTGCGTCGGATATTAACGCAGACCGATTAGTTCGGGCCTTCCACACGACTCACCCGGATAAACCTGGCCCTGAGGGTCCGGAGGCCCCTCGTAGAAGGGGGGGTACTGTCACGGGTGTGTTGCCACGAAGATCGTCACGAGTACACAGCCTGACTTCTCGCAGCTGACTTGTTGGTGCTTTGTGTTTTCTCGGCAGTGAAGGAGTTAATTCTCTCTCTCTCTGGGCTAGCTGAGGTCCAGCCTCGCCCAGCTGCAATCAATGCTTCGTTAGTGAGACTCCTTTATATTCCTGCAGGTCTGTTTGTGAGGTGTCGGTGAAAGCTTTTCATTCAGACTTACAGAGCGGATCGTGGTGTTTGGAGTTGCTGAGATAAGTGTATTTGAAAGTGTTATTTCCCTTTCCTCGCTTTATCATTTATCTCCTTTCCCGTTGGTGTTCCCTCTGTTGTAGTTTTGTTGAAGTTGTATGCAAGGTGGTTTTGGTTTTTCCCTTGTACTGTCTCGTTCGTCTAAATACTGTGTGTGGGCATATTATCGCTGGTTCCCAATTGTTGTGATCGGGGTCCTTCTCAGGACTAGATTACTGTGGTGCAGGGATCCTCAGGAGGTAGGGGTTACGCTGGCGGCCTGGACCTCTGTACCTTTAACAGTACCTCCAGGATGAGGGATTAGTCAGGGCCCCAGCTTAGGGTCAGCTTAGGCCCCCTACCTCCAGTATTCTGTGACAGTGTGACAGGGAGTTCCCCTTTTAAGACCAAATTTCTTATATCGTTACCTATCTGGATGATTGTTTGATCAGTGCTTTATATTTACAGTTAGATAAGAGTAGGCGGAGAAACTTTTTTTTTTTCACTTACAAGAACTGATGAAACTCTGACTGAACTCTGATGAAACTTTATGAAACTGATGAAAATCACTGATGAAATTGGGGCAGTTTTTCCATGTGAATGAGACATTATTTTTCTATGTAGGTGAAAAAAGAGAAAAAAGTCAGCTCACCCACTTGGAAGGTCACAAGACATGAAAGCTCGCAGTGCAACAAGAGGGAATAGAAAAATACAAAAAAATCCAGCTTCAGAATCTTCTTAAAAACACATGTTTATTGGATAATAATATTAAAAAAGTCGCAGCTGACAACACCAAAGTGAAAAAAGCAAACGCGTTTGAGACAGGGTCTTGCAATGACTAAAGGCCCTGTCTGAAACTCGTTTGCTTTTTTCATTGTGGTGTTGTCAGCTTTAACTTTTTAATATCATTCTGCGAAAAATGTGTTTTTAACAGCTTAGCGTTTTTCAAATCTGCCCAGTGTCACTTTATGTGGCAATAATTCTGGAATGTTTCAACATATGCCAGTTATTTTGAGCTTTTTTTCGTCGTGATACATTATACTTTATGTTACTGGTAAATATAGGTTAATATGTTTTGTGTTTATTTATAAAAATATCAGAAATTTGAGAAAAATTTAAAAAAATTAGCAATTTTCAAACTTTGAATGATTATCACTTTAAGGCCACGGCTCCACTATCAGTATTTGGTCCGTATTCGGTCAGTATTTTTTCTCAGGAGTGGGAGCCAAAACCTGGTGAGGAACACTCAGAGAAAAGGTATAAAAGAAACAAGTCACCAATTCTGCATTTATCACCCACTCCTGGTTTTGGCTCCCACTCCTGAGAAAAAATACTGACCAAATACTAATAGTGGGGCTGTGGCCTAATCCAGAGAGTCACACCACACTAAATAGTTAACAAATAACATTTCCCTCATGTCTTCTTTAAATCAGCAGCATCTGTACAATATTCTTTTATTTTGTTAGGATGTTAGAATGTTCAAAAATTGCAGCGTAAATTTTTCAAGGAAATTTACAAAACTTTTTTTTAGGGACCTATTCAGTTTTGAAGTAACTTTGGGGGTCCATTATATTGGAAACCACCCAAAATTGATAGCATTTTAAAAACCGCACCCCTTAACGTATTTAATACTGCTGTCAGGTAGTTTATTAACCCTTCAGGTGCTTTTCAGGAATTAATAAAAAGTAGCATAACCGGAAAGAAATATGTACATTTTACCACCAACTTCTGAACAGGCCGCTATAGCCGGCAGACTCTAAGGTTGTTATTTGGCCATTACCTGCCATGGCAAACATCAGGACCACACAATCATGATCTCAGGGTGCTGATAGGGTTAAAGAGGGAGCCCCCTACTCTGTTAACCATCCAGATGCCAGTGTCAATATTGACAGCAGCATCTAAGTTGTTAAACTGAATGGTCCGTGGTAACATCGATTGTGGCCGATGCAGCGGATGTCAGCTATAGTGTACAACTGATAGCTGCTGCATTTTCACCCGTCAGTGGATGCTAGTCTCTTATATCTCAGGTCAGTAAAAATACACATTGGTAGTCACTAATGGGCTAAGAAGATCCTGAAACTGGATTTTTTTCTATATTTTTTTTTCTATTTTTTCTATTATACGCTCTCTTTAATGCTATCACGCCTTGCCTTTTCTGGAATTGCATTTGTCAAAAATACCGGAACCCAATTATAACTCACTGGAGTCCATCAGTAATTTTTCTATTCTAATCAGAAAGAATGAACAGAAGCTATGTAGTAATAAATATAATAATAAAAAAATACGTATTTTGAGAAACAAAAATTTTGCAAAAATTCTGCACTCTCCCATGATGGAAGCCTCAGTGGAAGCTTGTTCAACCCTGTTCTTTAGTAGCTGGCCTGTGACTCCCCCCCCCCCCCCCCCCACCATTGTCCCCATTGCTGGAAATGAGATAAGGGGTACATTTAATAACATGTTAACAGGATGGAACAATTGAAGTATCAGATATAAGTACATTTCCTCTGGAATATAACTACCTCTAATGTGCCCTTCTTAGCATAGGTCTCGCAGCAGCTCTCCGCCAGGCCTGCATTACTGTTTGTTACTGCTGTTTGGCTGCCGTTGACGACTGATATTTTATCAATGTGCAAATTGTCCATTAGCTGTTACAGAAACATCTCTCGTATAGTCATCTGGAAATGAAATGGATAGCCCGCTGGGATGAAGTGATGCATTGTCTTTCTGTCTATAGCGATGTCTTGCTGTTATCCTTTTTGTGTTGAGGAGCTCGCTGTGCCTGTCAGCCGTAGGGTAGGTCTCCCTTATGACTCTGGATAGGAAGTGCTAGTTATTGTCTCTTAAAAAAAAAAAATATTAATAATAATATAAAAATTCTAAGTGGTCTTCAATGAGCTCCCACCCCAGTGTACTGAAAAATACGTTGTGAATGAGCAATCCGCCAACGCAACTACAGATAAAGAGGTAGGAGAAAAAAAAATACGCAGGCTCTATTCGACAAAGCCGCCATTAATTGCACAACAATATGTAAGGCCACGAGGCTCATTAGTAAGTGACACGTTACTCTCGAGATCTACATCAAGGTGATATACATACAGTATGCAATGTGAAGGCAGAAAAAAAAATCTCTGAGCAGTTAGCAATTGCCTTTTAAGTTTGTTTTAAGTGTATTATTACTTGAAAAGGCTTTATGGAAATTAAATGTATCAAGCAATAGCTGGGATAATTAAAGAGAGCTGAAAGGCAATATGCATCAGCGCGGATGAGAGGAGCAGAAGGAAGGCTCGCTTGCCAGCAATAAGGCTGCTCTGGGTAAAAAAAATTAAATAAAATTAACTATATTTAACAAGATGGGCATTTTTTTTGGCGCTCGTCTTCAATGGTCGAAGGGCCTAAGCTTTGGAAGAAATCAAGTGCAACTATTAAACATGTACCATGCAATTTTGTTTTTGGGCCAATAGGTAAAGTGAAGCAAAGGCACTGTAATGCAAGAATGTTAGTAAGATGAAAGGAAATGCTAACCACTGAGTCTGGTGGCTTAGTGGTTAGTTCTACTGTTTTGCAGTAAGGAGAAGTAGATAATCCATCTCAACGGGCAAACAAACTTTATTCAATTAAAATGATAGAGGGGGCATGCAAAAATTTTCATGCTAAATTAGCATCGCGCTGTCATCGGCATCCACGCGTTTCGGGTGTTTCGGCACCCTTAATCATGGATTAAAAAAGTTTGTTTGCCTGTCGATCTGCTGGATTATCTACTTTTCCTTGCAGATCCTTTGCCACTGCAAAGACGGACAGTAAAGGAATTGCTAACGGTGAGCTAAAGTCTCTTTTTCCTCATTTCTTTGCAGCGTTGGGGTCCTGGGTTCAAATCCCACCAATGACAACATCCGCAAGGAGTTTGTGTGTTCTCCCCGTGTTTGAGTTGGGTTTCTCTAGTTTTCATCCAGATTCCAAATACATACTGATAGGGAATTAAGATTATGAGCCCCAATTAGGACAGTGATGATGATGTCTGTAAAGTGCTGTGGAAATTAATGGCGCTATGTAAGTGAGTAAATTAACTGACCCCCCACTTTCCTCTATTAGTAAGGATGGAAAAGGGAACCAGTATCTCCTCTTCTTGGAAGGAGGAAGACATGGGCATCAACCTTCAATAGGAGGAGGGACAGTTTTAGTTTATTCATCTACTACCATCAATCATTAAAAAGCACAGGCAAATATCATGTAATATGTTGGATTTCAATAAATCAGTTGTGTTCTGTCAGTTGATTTATGTCGGAGCTGGACACAACCGATGACTAGACGATGCCGGCTTGGCATCCATAGCCGAATCAAAAATACTGCATGCAACATTTTTGGATATGGCTCTAGGACCTATGCAACAGCTTATGTAATGGATGACTGGGAGAGATCTTGTAGAAACCTATGGGATAATATCTGGCTTCAGTTACCCTCCTACATTTTGCTACCATACAATGGAGGCAAAAGCTGATATCGCCAATGTCTTGGATGTTGTATGATGGTGATGATTGTTAGTAATATATTATATTTTACATACTGTACATCGTAATCTGAGCCTCTGTGCACAGTGATTGTTGAGTATGGAGTCATTGTACATCATGATAGAGAGCGCCTTCCTATGTTCTTGATCTCCCATTGAATGAGTCAACTGTTTAAGGTCCCTTTAATGTCATTATTGCTTGGCTTTGATTTGTGGTCTTACATACTTGGAACATAAGCCAAATCTAAATAAACGTAGACTGACCTCAGGAATCCCCGAGCACTTAGAGCCTTCAGCTGCAAATAAGAATTTGGAAAGACTGGCTCAAAATAACAAATAAATATTGTGGAGCAGAGGGGGAGTCCCGCGTTACCAGGCTGCATTATGAATGGCAGGCGTTTGTCCTGGAGGCAAAAAAAAAATGTTGAGTGTAATCTCTAACTGTGGATTATAAAAAGTCCAGCACTGATGTGGTATTTAGATGGGAGAGACTTGTGTTATGATTTCCATGGTGAAATTAGGGATCAGAGTGCCGATTTTTGACGTGTTGCAAATAACTAGTGTAGGTTCTTTTGCTAAATTATTTCCTGGAAAACTAGCAGGTATATAGAATTAAAAAAAATGGAGTCAAGTGTTTGGTAGACCAAAGTGTACAATGAATGTGAATGAAAAATTACCCATTGCACATAATCTAGGGACCTAAGGCACCTCCAGACTTGGACATTATGTCATCCTTTGCAGAGGGGATGGCAGTGACCATACTTGTGTGTGCCTTCCCCTCTTAAAGTTTTAGGAAGAAACTGGCTTGACTCCTGGCATATCTTTCATGTATCTCTATGGAGAGACCTATGCACATGTGCTGTCAATTCTCCAATATTGTGGGTAGTCAGATGAGGTTTGGCTCCAACCAATTATTTTGCTCAGTGGAATCCACTAACCTCCTTCTCTGTCCCTCTGGTATTGAATGCTCTCAGCTCCAGCTCATTGGACTGTGCTCCTGTTCCATGTCCGTTGCGTGCCCAATAGACGTCAGTTGAGTAGCAGCTTTCTTTTTTCTAGAAGAGCGCTAATTTCCATACCTGTTCCCAAGGAGCATTGCCTGGCCTATAGGACTCTACGCCAGATGGCTCCACAAGGGAAAACAGTACCCACCTAGAACCTTTTACAAACCAAATAACCTCCTCCCATCTACTAGATGATATTCAGAGCTGGACTATAAATAAAAAGGTGAATTGGCAACATAATAGGAGTTGATATATGCTTCAAAATAATAAATAAAAAAAATCTAAATATATAATTATCTGAGGAGTAACAAGCCTGATGAGTCCAATGCTTAATGAGATGTCAGGGTATGCTCTGTAGAAAGTGTTCGGACCATCCCATGGCCACCACCACCGCTGTAAGTGACAGACGTTGTTAAGCCTCCTAAATTGTGACTAAGATGTTTTGCGTTACTAGTTTACTTTAAAAAAATGAAGACATGAAAATTAATCCTTTACTGCTGGTTTTGTTGACTTTTGTGAGTTGAGGCTTCTCAGTTTAGATGTAAAATAGATTATAATTGCTGAGAAAACATTTTCGAAGTTCCAGTAGTTTTCCAAGACCAAACTGCAGATTAGCACCAGCTAGAAACAGCTGGAAAGCTGCACTTAACAAGTGTATCTTACACTTCTATTCCCTCCACTATCTGTGTACAGGATTGTACTGGACAGAAAAGATTTGGTTGCTTATAAAGTTTCCGTAGATATTGAGCACAAAATAATTACCCAGCATGAAGCCGAGATAAAATCTACAGTATGTTCACATCATGCCATATGAATGCTGTTGGCATATGTACAGAGAAAGCTTCCAGCGTATATGCTTGTGCCATAGGCCACCATTCACAACCCAGAGGACAAAAGTATATTTATGGCCTCTGTTAGGGTGGTATAAATCGGTATGCTGTGTATGTATTCTGTGATATCTGTAGCAAAGAAGACTGGCACTCACTTCAGCTGAAATTTGAGTTGATTTATTGTATCACTCCGAGCATCTTGTGGCTCCTGTAGGCTCAACCTGAGCCTCTTTTAAAGTTTTTGAAAAAGGCTCAGGTTGAGCCGAAACACTTCATGATTATGATGCATGGAATGATACAATAAATAAGCTTGAATTTTAACTGAAGTGAGTGCCATTCTTTACATGTGTTTGGAACCTCATCCCTAGATGTGAGCACCACACATTTGTACAAGTGCCGGCTGGATACTTTAACAGAATATATAATTATATAGTTTAAGTTCCTTTTTCGAGAGGTTCTGTAAATGCTCGGAGATTTTCCTGCCCTATACCTCCAAGTAAAGGCTCGCCCCAAAAAATCAGTTCTTAGCCAAGGGCATTAGTGCAGGAGAGGAGGAAATCAACATCAAACCTCTCTGCCTTCTAAATATGGCGAAAGTGATGCAAACAGAATAATTGCACTTGGTGAGTGAGTAAAAAATATAACTGTCAACTACCCAAACTACTTAAAAAATGCCTGTCAAACTGCCTAAAATACTGACTTAAATACTTTGTAATATCCCTTGAACTGCCCTGATTCTGATGCTCTTTTCCATTTTGTGCTGCGTCATTCCATTCCAGAGATATTCACATTTGTTGCTTTTGGAGCTCAGTATGTGAAATCTCAGTTTGTGGTTCACCTGGGCATTTCTTCAGAGTCTTCACCCCTCCCTCCCAGACACTGCCAATCACAGCTCAGCTAGCAGTCTAGTAGTTTCAGTTGCTGCCGAGCATCTGGGAAGGAAGGAAAAAAGTGCACACCCACTGAGACAACTCTGTAGAAATGCCCAATCACTCTACAAGAAGAGATTTCACATACTGCGCTCCAAAAGCAACTAATGTGAATATCTCTGCAATAGATTCATGCAGCGCAAAATGGAAAATAGCAGCAAAATCAGGGGAGCTAAGGAATTATTACAAGGTAAGTATCTAATTTCTTTTGCACAAGTGACAGGTCTTCCTTTAAATATTTTAGATTGGTTAGAGATAATGGCAACGAAAGCAGACATCTTCAAGTTGCAAGAATTAGGCTATGTGCCCACGTTGCAGAAATGAAGCAGAAAATTTATCGCGCATTTTCCACATGCTGAATTGCCTTGCGTTTTTAATGCATTGCACAAGGCAATTCCGCTTGTGGAAACGCAAAATTAATGGACATGCTGCGGATTTTTGAACGCAGCATAAACGCTGCGGAAAAATCCGCAGCATGTGCATAGAACTTGCGGAATCCCCTTCGGGACCATGGGGAGCGGATTACCTAGCGTTTCACATGCGTTTACGCTGCGGAAATTGCGCAGCATATACGCATGAAAAACGCTACGTGGGCATGCAGCCTTAGGAATTCCTTTAAAAAACCCTTGTTTTGATGGTCAAGATGTAACCCCAACGACTTCTCCCTCTATAGTTACACTTCATGTTTGAGCAAATCCTTTGCTCTATACAGAAGGTAGATCATCCCTCAAAATAATTGTCTATGGTGGGTCCAATACAGTCCATGCTCAGCAATGGTGAACTTATTCATGCTTATGGCTGTTCTATTATTTAGGAGAACTTATGGTTTCTTCAGAAGACATCAACACATTGGGGTGAGGTTATCTTGTGCCTCTGACATTTTTTTAGAGAGGCCACGGCTTCTTATTTTAGACTTACATGTCTCTGTTCAATGACTGTATTTGGCCAAGACCTGAAATTCCCCGGCAGGTGTGCCCCTTCCTTGGGAATATAGGACATGCTACCCTGAACATTGGGAAAGCATATCTGCTCTCATGTAGGTCAGTGTTTGCAAATCTCCACATTGCCTCTTGTTCCTTGTTAAACCTGAGGACATAGTTTGGGCCCTTGGACATGACTGCCGCCAAACTGTACAAGATTACGGCTCTTTAGATTTTATCCCCCGTATTAACGTTGTCACTCAGAGCTAGCGAAAACCTCAACATGTTGCAGGACAGGAGGTATTAAACTATAACATACTTGTTTGCTTGCCAAAGTCTTGCGTTGGGACATATACGGCGTGTTTGCCTCCTAAATTTTTCTGTTACACAAAGTGCTACAATTAATGACTTTCCTCTTGAGTAAATGCAGAGCTGAGTAGCTCCGGCTGTGTCGGTGCAGAGGTAAACAGCCCTGTAAAGGAGATGTTTGTGTGGGATCCAATGTAAATGGACTTGGCAATTATTTTACATCAGATCTAATTCAATTGCGCCCATGAAAAAATATGAAAGTTGACAGCCAGACTAACATTTTGTGAACATGAGCCGTGGTGGATTTAAATAGGTGCGGAGGAAAATTGATCTCTTGTCTGTAGAATATTTGATTTAAACCCGACGCTTGGGCTGAACACTAGAAAGTTTATGATCGGTATATTAAATGTGAGACGCAGCATTAGTCTGGATGAGTGTTCCTCAGGAAACTTCTTCATTAATGCAAAATCTATACCAGCAGCCCCCAAACTTCAGATGCTGTACAGAGTACTGCCGTCCTGCTATGCACTACTACGGGGTCTTTTCAGCACTGCTCCCACCTCCCAGACACCAGGGCTAGTATGATTGTCTGGGCCTCCTATAGCCCCATTTCCCTCTCAAGTGGTGGTCGCGTGACAGCAAATATGTGATTTGCGTACTCATACGCCGACTAGAGTCTCTTCTACTTCTTTCAATGGAATAGTGATATAAACAGGAAAAGTTGATAGTTGGTACATGACTGCCCGTATGCAAATATCATACATGTGGTCACATGCCAACTGTGTGAGCAAGTAGAGGATTAAAATCATAACAGAGTGCATGTTTCTGATGCTACTGTGAGCAGCCGGCATGGTCTAAACATGCCTGCAGCGCCTCCGGACTTGTCTCCCATCGTGCACACCTGGGACGTCATTGGTCTGCAATTGAAATGGGAGCAGCCAGCAGCGGATCTTGATGATTTATGTGCTCAAGTGCATTCAGCATGGCAGAATATTCCTCAAATGATCATTACAGGGGTTTTCTGGTCTTAAACTACAAGTCTGCAGTCACTCTATGTGACTACAGATTTGTGAACCTTCACTTTGCACACACTGCACACTATAAGGATTCTCTGGTGTTTGAATTGGGAACGGCAGTCATGTGACCTCATATATTTGACTTGCACACTCCCAGACACATTCTGACTAGACTTTATGGTTTCGCTCAATACACTTGTATTGAGGGAGGCCGCGTCTATCTAGTCGGAATGTGGCTGGGAGTGTGCAAATCACATACATGGGGTCAAATGACTGCCGTTCCCGAATCAAACACCAGAGAATCCTCACAGTGTGCAGTGTGTGTGATGTGAAGATTCACAAATCTGCAGTAATTTACAGTGACTGCAGACTTATAATTTAAGATCAGACAACCCCTTTAATGACCTCACTGATAGCAGCCAAGACGTGTAAGTGCGGGGATTTCTCTACCTGGTGCTCATACTCATTGCTGAATAAATCAAGATCTTTTGAAAATGTTGTCTGCCCATCCTGTGAATTTCAGAATTCCACATCTTTCACTCTTGGTGTTGCAATAGCAATCTTGAGGAGCATATATATAAGTATATATATTGTATACACATATGATAACAGCTAGAACTACTGATATTGAATAGATTCCAACTTTATGTATTTGAGCAGAGTTTTTAAGATCTGGTACAGCAGAATCTTGTCTAAGTAAAACACTTCACTTGTTACTTTGGGAGCAAAAGCCTAAATATATGGTTTTAATTCTTAATATTTGTTAATATAGCAAAGCCGAATTTGCCACGTAACGTAACACAAGGTGTTATTTCTTCTGAGATGACAAACGTATGGCATTATTCAGGGCACACAAGGAAAACACTTAACTGACAAATTCATGTCTGCTATGCATAAAACTATAAAAGTAAGTTTCCTGTAATGTTCAGCCATCAAATTCATTATACATTCAATGTGAAAAGAAAACATTAATAACAAAAACATTAACTATTCCAATCACAATGACATCGGTGTAGAAAACAGTCAGCGAGGGCCGAGGCGGCGGACAAGCGTCAGCACACACTTGCGGAGAGCTCGCTCGGCTCGGAGTAGCCTTGCCTTTGGCACAGCCATTTGCTTATTAAATGAGTCTAATGAAACCTTTGGCAAGAAACAGAGAGTATGGGACAAAGGGCACCGCTGAAAAAAAGTGAACTCTGTAGTCACATAGTCAGAAACAGATGTGATACTTTCAGGAACAAAGGGGATTAATGTTGACTATGAGCTAAATATGACATTAAAAAGTATTCAAATATACATTACACTTCTACTTAGATTTCAAGCAAAAAAATATTACATTGTTAGTAGTGGAGAGCCAGGGGGCTGTGTGGCTCTGCTGGGGTTTGTAGTTCTGGGGTAAAAGTTTGCTAGGTTTGCATTAGAGCTAATACCCACCCCGATCTGGTGGTAAGCAAAAGCATGCAATTGCTATTTTACATGAAGTCTCTATTCACAAATTGTTTGAATATAATTGTAAATTTGTATCAGCGGTCCTGACAAAATGTTGAACTGTTAAGTGTTAATGAGCGATTCAATTTAATTCGTCAGGATAAAGCAAAAAGGGGGGAGCCCGTACTCAGGGGCGGACATATCATTGGGGCAACCTGTGCAGTTCCATAGGGCCCAAGAGGTCAGGGGGCCACTACCACCTCCAAACATGTATAATTGTGCTTTTGGATGGCAGAGGGCCCATATATTGCTCTTGCACAGGGGCCCTCTTCTGTCTTTGTCCACCAGTGCCCATAGTCATAGTCTTCTGGAAGGTAACACACTGCTCCTGCCCTTTAACATGAATTTCTAGCACTACCTGACCCTCTAGCTCTATGGCTCGCCCTATCTCCTCCAGTTAGCCTAAAATTAAAGAAAAAATCAGCAGCAAATAGATTCTAGAAAAACTGGGTGACAATGACTATACTGATCATCATAGATCCGCAGGAGTCACTAGAATTCGGCAGGCTTAGCTAGTGTTATTTGATATGACAAATCTCCTGCGAAATTGGAAAGATATAATTTTCGATGCTTCAGTCGCCACTAGGGGGAGCTTAGGAGTGTGCTGAATACAATGTTATTGCATACTTTGTACATTGAACTCAATAAGTGCCCTCTAGTGGTGGTTGCAGGCAGCCAGGATGATATATGTAGGTCTGCATCAGGTTTGTACATTATATAAAAAAAAGTCAGCACAAAATTTTGGACCTAACCAAGATGTGTGCTAAGCTAGACATAGAAATTGGATCTCAAAACATCTGAATCATTTTATACTATATTACACTACTGTAGTGAGAAGAAGAATAAACTGCACCATCTAATTCATACGTTCCAATATTTAAAGTGCAAAATTCAGGACATTTAAAGGGGTTGTCAAGGCTTATGTTATTAATGGCCTTCCTTAGGATAGGTCATCCATATGAGATAAGTGGGGGTCTGTCACCTGGAACCCCCACTGATCACCTGCTTCCATCTCTGACTGTGGCTGGGGGTAAATGCTCAGCGAGGGCAGGAACAGCACAGCTCTGTTCACTTGCAGTGGCCGATGCCTAGAACTGCAGCTCAGTATCTATTAACCTGTCAGCAGGTCTTCAATATCATAAGCCTGGACAATGCATGTAAAAGGAAGCTTTCAACAGAAGATGATTTACTGTTTAAATTAGTTTTTTGTGCTACTTGTATTTTTATGCATTGGGGATTTTTTGGACTCATACTTCCTGTTCTACAGGAAGAGTTTTCAGCAGGCTCATTATTATCAGAGACAGGATTACAATGACAGGTAACTCCTCTATACACATCTGATAGTAAAGGATCCACCAATCAAGTCACAGCTCATTAGATGCTTCATTGTGGCTATGAACAGGTATTGTTTCCTGAAGAAGTTACTCTAAAAAGCCTAGTGGCCAGTAAAAAATGCCTGGTCTCCTTTTTTTACTTTTATCATAGATTGTGATATGGGAAAAAAAAACGAAAAAACATTGCGAGAAAAAAGAATACATTTAACACAAAAAACTAATTTAAACCATAGTTCATTTTCTGATGATAGCTTTCTTCTAATCCTTCCCCATAGGGCCACAAGGGAACACCCACTCTAAAAAAAATAGGACCACCCACAAAGTTCCCACCTTAGGGTGTGGTTTTGTTAAGTCCTGCACTTTTTGTGATCTCATTAAAGACAGAATCCCACCAAAATTGTCACTATATTTGCTGATTGATCACTAATTTACTATATATTATAATAAAACTACCAGACAGAAAATCCAACGCTGCAGATATAAAATCTTTCATCATGAAATAATGACTATAATTAATGGTTGAGAGCCAGAAAAAGAACAATAAAAGATATATTTAAGCCAGCAGTGATCTCACGTCTGGTCCATGGTTCATATTTGTAGAAAAGCAATTTCTTCTTTGACCTAAAGGCGAGAAGGCAGTTCATTGTGCCCTCTGTTAATTCAGATGTACTCATTTGCTCATGGAAAACCCCTTTAATTACCAATCTACTGATCAAACTACAGTAAAGTGAGAAGCTGTCCTCAAATTTGATATTATGAAAAGGGAAACACTTTAGCGTTGTGGGGTCATTATAGACAATGCTATATGTTAGAGCAAGGGTGTAGCAATGATGAGGCTGGCAGTGCATGTGAAATATCCATCCGATACACACATCTGATGGGCATCTAAGCACAGTGTCCCAATGTGTTTAAAATGAAGGACAATAATGTGATCTTTCCGTAGACTCTAAGACCTATACTGTTGTTTTATGGGTTGAGGGAGGTAGGGAAACAGGGTAATAGTTGAGAACTGTGTATTTAGAATAGTGAAAAGGAAAAACTGAGCCCTAATGGAGTCATGGGTGTACAAGCCCATGACTTGGTTTGTAGGGCGGCTAGATGGTTAAAAAAAGATGGAGCTGAGTGTTAAAAGGTTAAGTAGATGAGGAGGAAATTGAGGTAGGGCCTGACTGGATGGGGACTATAAATTGTCCCATACGGGATGGGGGATATCCCATATTTCACAGTGGCACCATAAAAAAATCCAGTCCGCCCTTAGTAGTGGCTTTCATTCCTTTCATTTAGAGGGGAAGGGGGCAAAGATTTATAATAATAAAGAAAGGTGGGATTAGTCAAGGGTCATTCTGGCTGGGGTGGATGGGAGGGAGTTCTTGGAATTGGTGGCAAAATTGGAGTTGGGGTTTTCCATCATGAGGATGGCACCCTCACATTGTGATTTCCATTGGGTTTTGGAATGGCAAGATTTTGAGAATCTTTCATGTTAGAGTCCTTGGAAGTTGGTGGAAAAAAATTGAAATTTACAGGGATATGGTGTCCCGAGCTGGTGGTAGTGGCTAGGGACAATGCCAGGAAGTTGTGATGGACCGCCAGGCTTGTGGAGCTCCAAAGACCTCCTCCCTTCTCTATTTAAGTTATATGTGTTAGTCTTATTTCATTAGGGGAAGAGTAAGGAGAACACTTGAAAAATATAGCCAGCCTCTACAATACCAGAGTCAAGTGAAGGTTACAATGGTAAAACCAAATTTGTACATAATTGTCTATAAACTATATATTTCTTTCGCGGTTATAGGAAGTTTTGCCCCCAGCAATTTGCCCCCAGCAGTTCACCCCATCTGTTCGCCCCCAGGTACATTTCGCCCCCGCACATTTCGCCCCTATCATTTCGCCCCCAGGAAGATTCGCCCCTGCACATTTCGCCCCCGCACGTTTCGCCCCCGGACGGGGGCGAACTGGGGGCGATATGTGTGGGGGTGAGATGTGCGGGGGCAAAACATCCTGGGGACGAAATGTGCGGGGACGAAATGTGCGGGGACGAAATGTACCCGGGGGCGAACTGCTGGGGGCGAACTGCTGGGGGCGAACTGCTGGGGGTGAACTGCTGGGGGTGAAACATCCAATTCCCTTCTTTCGCAAGCAAAACATTTGTAGATCCCACATGACTGGGCAGGTAATAGATGTGAGTCTGCTCACTTATCAATATGTGGTCCTTCCTTATTTGTCTGGAATCCTGACAGCAGTACCATGTGTATTGCCCTAATTGTGGCCTTGGATCCATGTGATGGATGATAAGGTTATAGGGTTTAGCCCAACAACCTTTTATGTCTTGGTAAGAGAATTGGGGTACAGGGCTGAATCAGCGAATGAAATGCCCCAGGTGAAGAAAAGCCCAACAATGTCTGCTTTAGAGGAGCCAATCCCTTGATTTTGGATTCAGAAAACAGGTAGCAGACATCGAGAGTAAGAACCCCTAATAAGTACTGCTAACTTCACAGGGGTAGATATTACAGCCTGATATAATCTCACTAGACACAAGCCTCTCCGTTCAATCCATACATATAAGGGAAAACACACGTTAACATAGTTTTATATGAACCACATCGCGCATATTGAAGCTGCACGCCAGCAAATATGGATCCTATTAGAGGACATCCTTGACGCAGATTATCACATAGATTGCCTTAAGCTCCTTAGAGTTTCAGGTAAAAAGAAAAATAATAAAAAATTTGGCCCAGATTCTACTTTTATCTTCTCGGTCACTAATGTACTGCACATCCTACGCAAGGCAAAGTGATGTCTTCTGCGGCCACAAGCTCTTTATTCTTCATCTTCAGCGTCCAGGGGTTTGGCCACGGTGAAAGTCATTTCAGTTGCTGATATCCCACAGCAGATGGAGCAAATTTATTAACTTTTGCCAGCGTTCCTTATGTGGTTAATTTACAGATGAATACCTTTTATATGTTTAGTTTTTTTTTTTTGTGTGTGTCAGTTTGAATTGGTACCAGACTATAAATGGCCGATGATGGAATTCAAATTCATCCTCTCTTGGTAACAGATTTCTTCTCTGGATAAAAGAGAGGAGACCTCTGATAGGAAATATGATCTGATGTTATCCTAATGAAAAAGCCCTTTATTGATTATTCCTTCTTATGTTGTGGTAGATCGACAGGAGGCGCTGTAAATGTGTGATAGATGTGATGGATGGGGACCATGGTCTGCAATTTTCGGAGCTCCAATTCAGATACATAGAGCTGCCATGTCCACTTCCGCATTCCTGATAATGTGCTACAGGACCTTGTTCACAAATGTGGGTTTCACCAGCAGCATCTATTGGATGTTTATGGAATATCCTGTTGATTTACCATAAATGTCCCAGATGACACAATGTTCCCAATTCATTAAAGCGATTATACCAGAACACTTGACTCTGATCTCTCCTTCAAACCTCATATCCGAGCCCTTTCCACTTCCTGCCGACTCCAACTCAAAAATATTTTCCGGTTCCGCACATTCCTCAACCAAGAATCTGCAAAAACCCTAGTGCACGTCCTCATCATCTCCCACCTGAACTATTGCAACCTCCTGCTCTGTGGCCTCCCCTCTAACACTCTCGCACCCCTCCAATCTATCCTAAACTCTGCTGCCCAACTAATCCACCTGTCCCCTCGCTATTCCCTGGCCTCTCCTCTCTGTCAATCCCTGCACTGGCTACCCATTGCTCAGAGAGTCCAGTTCAAAACCCTAACCCTGGCATACAAAGCCACCCACAACCTGTCTCCTCCATACATCTGTGACCTAGTCTCCCGATACATGCCTACACACAACCTCCGATCCTCACAAGATCTCCTTCTCTACTCCCCTCTAATTTCCTCTTCCCACAATCATATACAAGATTTCTCCCGTGCATCCCCCCTACTCTGGAACGCTCTACCCCAACACATCAGACTCTCGCCTACCGTGGAAACTTTCAAATGAAACCTGAAGACCCACCTCTTCTGACAAGCCTACAACCTGCAGTAACCCTCGCTCCACCATACCGCTGCACGACCAGCTCTACCCTCTCCTACTGTATCCTCACCCATCCCTTGTAGATTGTGAGCCCTCGCAGGCAGGGTCCTTTCCTCTCCTGTACCAGTCGCTTACTCATTTTTGTTCAAATTATTGTACTTGTTGTTTGCTATGTATACCCCTTTCAAGCATGTAAAGTGCTATGGAATTAATGGTGCTATAATAATAAATACTAATAATAATAATTGAAGCGGAAATCACCTTGAAAAGTTGCATTTTTTTGCGCAATGTGGAGTTGGGCAAACATTATGGGACTTTTGGTGTTTTCAAGACAGTTTTGCCCAGTTCTGCTAAAATGTGCATAGCTGGGGAGGATGGGGACATGATGGGGGCATTTTATGACCAGCTGTGGAGTTCTTTATGCCAGAAATTTTACTCCAATCATTGCCTAGAGTAAGATATGAGGTGAGGTGCTTGGCTTCTTAATGAATCAGGCTCACTCCACCCTGCCCTTCCATCAAAACTGTTGAGAAAAACAACAGTCTTGATGAATCGGGCCCTTCATCTTTTATTAATAATTAAAACATTAATTTATTTAGATTTCCTTTTTTTAGGCAAATACTGACTGCTAGTCAGTATATATCTAAAAATAAAATTTTTTAGATAACTATTTATATAAAGAGAATCCATCAGCAAGTTTTTTGCTATTTTATTTGAGAGCAGCATAATACACTGTGTTCCAAATTATTATGCAAATAATATTTTCTCAGATTTTCCCAAATTACCTATATGAATTGCAGTCATTGTAATTTTCCAGTCAAATAACTATTAGAGTACAATTGAAAGGTTTTTGTACAAACTGCCAATGATAACAGTATATTTTTAAAAAAATAAAACACTCAAACTGCACTCAAAATGCATGTTCCAAATTATTATGCACAGCAGAGTTTTCAACCTTTTCATTTTAATAAAGAACAAAAAAATGGTCATTTTTGAAATTATAAGCATTAGCAGGTTATTACAAACTGAAATCAGTTTTCAACTCAAAACTTTATTCTAGGTGATGTTACATTTGCACATAGGACCGCTTGTTCGAAAGGAGCTTCTGAACTCTCTCGTCCATTGAATTTGTCAGGTTTTGGATGGTTTCTGCTTTAATTGTTTTGCACGAGGACAGAATACCCTCCCAGAGCTGTTGCTTAGATGCGAACTGCCTCCCGCCATCATAGACACTCCTTTTGATGATGCTCCAGAGGTTCTCAATGGGGTTGAGGTCAGGGGAGCATGGGTGCCACACCATAAGTTTGTCCCCTTTTATGCCCATAGCAGCCAGAGATGCAGATGTGTTATGTGCAGCATGAGACGGGGCATTATCATGCATGAAAATGATCTTGCTGCGGAATACACGGTTCTTCTTCTTGAACCATGGAAGGAAGTGCTGTTTGAGAAACTCAACATACATTATGGAGTTCATCTTTACCCCTTCAGGGATCCTAAAAGGGCCGACAATCTCTCTCCCCATGATTCCTGCCCAAAACATTACTCCACCTCCTCCTTGTTAGCGCCGTAGCCGTGTTTGCATAGGGTGTCCATCAACCAGCCATCCTCCACTCCATCCATCTGGACCATCGAGATCATTTCATGCATGATAATGCCCCGTCTCATGCTGCACATAACACATCTGCATCTCTGGCTGCTATGGGCATAAAAGGGGACAAACTTATGGTGTGGCACCCATGCTCCCCTGACCTCAACCCTATTGAGAACCTCTGGAGCATCATCAAAAGGAGTGTCTATGATGGCGGGAGGCAGTTCACATCTAAGCAACAGCTCTGGGAGGGTATTCTGTCCTCATGCAAAACAATTAAAGCAGAAACCATCCAAAACCTGACAAATTCAATGGACGAGAGAGTTCAGAAGCTCCTTTCGAACAAGGGGTCCTATGTGTAAATGTAGCATCACCTAGAATAAAGTTTTGAGTTGAAAACTGTTTGATTTCCGCTTGTAATAACCTGCTAATTCTTATAATTTCAAAAATGACCATTTTTTTGTTCTTTATTAAAATGAAAAGGTTGAAAACTCTGCTGTGCATAATTTGGAACATGCATTTTGAGTGCAGTTTGAGTGTTTTATTTTTTTTAAATATACTGTTATCATAGGCAGTTTGTACAAAAACCTTTCAATTGTACTCTAATAGTTATTTGACTGGAAAATTACAATGACTGCAATTCATATAGGTAATTTGGGAAAATCTGAGAAAATATTATTTGCATAATAATTTGGAACACAGTGTATAGTGTAAGAGAGCCTGATTCCAGGGATGTATCACTTACTAAGCTGTGTGCTGTAGTTTCAGTACAATTAGTGTTTTATCAGCAGGAGATTATCCCTGCCTGACTAGGTCTCACATGCCAGCCAGTCAGCTAATCTGTGCAACCCACAACTGATTGGCAGCTTGCTGACAATACCCGATGTACACAGGAATCTGCCAATCAGTGGTGTGGATGGGGCTATACACAGCTCAGCATTCAGAGAACTGCTACATCTATTGTAGAGAAAACAGGGACTCTTTCAAAACTGCACCAAGCAGTCCACTAAGTGATATGTCGCTGGAATCAGACTCTCTTGCCCTATATTGTGCTGATCTCAGATTACATGCCAAAAGCCTGCTGATGGATTCCATTAACTATTTTATAATGCGCATGCACAGACATAAGGGATGAGAGTTGCTGCGCTCCAGTCTGCAGCAATGTCAGTATACTGCTCTAAACATTGTGATCCCGCGATAAATGATGACGGTCATGCAGAGTGAAGCACAGCAGAGCCGCACTGAAAACTCTACTAGTACAGTAAAACCATGGTCCCCACAGTCATGCAGACATTATCCTTCATTCCACAGCATTGGACGTGATCTCTCAGCACCAAGAAGCAAGATCTTCCAATAATTTGCAAGATCACGCTGTTGAGTGGATCACGATCTATGCTATGGAGTGACCATGCACCGCTATGTATGGCGGGAGCTTCCGGTCCGGCTGCCTAGTGGAGACTTCCAATAGAAGGTCGGCAATTTGAATACCATATGCGCACATATTGCATAATATGCAAATTACTTTCCATAATGGTTTTTTAATCAATTCTATTTAGAAATTTTTAAATTTGTTAATATCTCAGAAAATAAAATAAAAAAACAAAGGGTGATTTTTGATGCTGGGTACTCTTCAAAGAAGTTGTCCGCTACTTGAACAACCCCTTCTCATACCCCACGCTTGACCCTGATTCAATAAAAAAAGCCTATACTCACCTCCCGTGCTGCCGCCGTTCCCTCGGTGTCAGCACTCGTGGTCCCCAGGCTCCGGTGCTGTTGTTGCGCCATGTGAGCCCAGTGCCCAATCAGCACTGGTGTCACTGGCCCCGCCTCCTTTCGAATTGAACATGAAGAGGAAGTCAGCGATCAGCTGCAGCTTCATTTTCATGCTCAATTTGTCCAAAGGAGGCTGTGACGCCAGCGCTGATTGGGCGCTGACGTCACGTGTCACAACAACCGCACGGGAGCCCGGGGACCTCGTGTGCCGAAACCGCTGGAACGGCGCCAGCACGGAAGGGGAGTATAAGCTTTTTTATTTTATCGGGGCCAAACATTTAGATCAAGAAGGGGTTGTCTTAGTAGTGGACAACGCCTTTAAGGCTAAAATTGTATACTAAGGAGTAGCTAACACTTGCACCAAAATCAATGGACAGAACAATGAAAAGATTTTAATTTATTTTTCCCATACAGAGAGGACAAGTTTATGCAACAGATAATAACTGATCACAGGGGGCTCAAACCGGGCAGTTTATTTACAGAAATGTATAACTAGATCGAGGACGTCGAGTCCGGCAGTAGAGAAATACTCGATATTCCGTAGTCAGTCTTTACACCTACCTCCTGCACACGTCTGGCCTCTCATACTCTCTGTCCAGAGCTCTTAGGGAAATTGTAAAGCCCGGGGAACACAGATCAAGATGGGATAGACCGATATAGACATCTGGAAGCTTTCATTACAAGTAAGCAAGTTCCTGCACCTTTAACCTGTTAACAGCATTTACATCTCTACTGCGAACACATTTATTTGCTTTTTTCATGTATATTAACAGATTGGTTAACATAGATACATAATGCTTTCCATTTATATAAAGGCAGGAGAATATTTTAACAATCCTAGGACCAGACCTGACCCTGGTAAATCCTGTATCATTTTAACATGAAATGTTTGATTTAAAGAAAATGTGCTATTTGCTTGAATTAAAATGAGGTAATATTGGGTATATAGAATATGCTTTGGTTAAAATTAAAGGGATTGCCCAGCATTTTTATTTTGAAGGCCAGCCCTTAGAATAGGTCATCAATGTCAGATTGGTGGTGGTGCGACACCGGGAACAGCTAATCGGTGGGAATGACGGGAGTCGAACCGCCACCAATTTAGGCCATCAATGTTAAAGTCCAAGACAACCCCTTTAAGTAAGGATTTCCACCTAATAAAAGGTCCGAAAGATTTGGTAATAAGTGGAATCATTTTATCTTGATGTGGCAGCCATTGTTTGCAGTGACTACAGGAAGTATAGCCATACTGCGTGTTAGGTTTTTTATTTTGCAGTTTTTCTATTTAGAATGGAAATCCTCTAATAAAATATATCCAGGATACAGATTCCAGGCAGATTTTTTCAGTTGTCTACAAATACACTTTAAAGAGCTGAGGGATAAAACTAAAAAACAAAGGTTGGTCTTGGAGCACCTTTTCCCAACTAGACCCCATAATAAAAAGGAAATGCACAGATCTGCATTTGATTTGAGATCATTTGAGCTCCTGTCTTTTTACTTAGCAGAACCCAGAAACGACGTATCCTGACCAACTCCTGGTCTTTATGCTCTGTAACATGAACACAAAACACTAATGAAAAGGCATTCTTTCTATAATATGTCACATACACAAAAGACTCAAAACAGGGGAATCTGCAGAGGGAATGCGAATAATCATTACATTTCACATTTACCACAACATTCACTGGCAACTCAAGCATGAAATTTGATAATAAAACTTTATATTGTACCCTAAATGCAAATGTTGGCGCTGCCAAGATCTGTCAAGGTAAACCCATGAACAGGCTGATGTCTGGCTGATGTGCATGTTTAAAATAAAGGTCACATTGATAGAAAGTAACAAAATTATTAAATAATGTTCAGCATTCCACGGGTCAGAATTCAACACCAATCATCACCCTCATGAAGCTACAATGTTGCAGTTATGGCCTTCAAAAAAGAACAAAAATTATTGGTCAGTAGAGACATTGGAAGCAGAGATGATCGGATCGATCCGCGGAGGAGGTTTCCTGAAATTCGCGGTTCCACTCTAATTCGAACACTTTGAGATTTAAATTGCGATTTGGAAACAAAAAATTGTTGAGCTCCACTTCCCTCGCCAGAGAAACATCAGAGAGCGAGCCAATGTCATGTTGTGCGCAAGTGTGCATACCCATAACGTCTAGCATATACAGTACAGACCAAAAGTTTGGACACACCTTCTCATTTAAAGATTTTTCTGTATTTTCATGACTATGAAAATTGTACATTCACACTGAAGGCATCAAAACTATGAATTAACACATGTGGAATTATATACTTAACAAAAAAGTGTGAAACAACTGAAAATATGTCTTATATTCTAGGTTCTTCAAAGTAGCCACCTTTTGCTTTGATGACTGCTTTGCACACTCTTGGCATTCTCTTGATGAGCTTCAAGAGGTAGTCACCGGAAATGGTTTTCACTTCACAGGTGTGCCCTGTCAGGTTTAATAAGTGGGATTTCTTGCCTTATAAATGGGGTTGGGACCATCAGTTGTGTTGTGCAGAAGTCAGGTGGATACACAGCTGATAGTCCTACTGAATAGACTGTTAGAATTTGTATCATGGCAAGAAAAAAGCAGCTAAGTAAAGAAAAAGAGTGACCATCATTACTTTAAGAAATGAAGGTCAGTCAGTCAGAAAAATTGGGCAAACTTTGAAAGTGTCCCCAAGTGCAGTTGCAAAAACCATCAAGCGCTACAAAGAAACTGGCTCACAGGAGGAAAGGAAGACCAAGGGTCACCTCTGCTTCTGAGGATAAGTTTATCCGAGTCACCAGCCTCAGAAATCGCAGGTTAACAACAGCTCAGATAAGAGACCAGGTCAATGCCACACAGAGTTCTAGCAGCAGACACATCTCTTCAACAACTGTTAAGAGAAGACTTTGTGCAGCAGGCCTTCATGGTAAAATACCTGCTAGGAAACCACTGCTAAGGACAGGCAACAAGCAGAAGAGACTTGTTTGGGCTAAAGAACACAAGGAATGGACATTAGACCAGTGGAAATCTGTGCTTTGGTCTGATGAGTCCAAATTTGAGATCTTTGGTTCCAACCACCGTGTATTTGTGCAACGCAGAATAAGTGAAAGGATGGACTCTACATGCCTGGTTCCCACTGTGAAGCAAGGAGGAGGAGGTGTGATGGTGTGGGGGTGCTTTGGTGGTGACACTGTTGGGGATTTATTCAAAATTGAAGGCATACTGAACCAGCATGGCTACCACAGCATCTTGCAGCGGCATGCTATTCCATCCGGTTGGCGTTTAGTTGGATCATCATTTATTTTTCAACAGGACAATGATCCTAAACACACCTCCAGGCTGTGTAAGGGCTATTTGACCAAGAGGGAGAGTGATGGGGTGCTACGCCAGATAACCTGGCCTCCACAGTCACCAGACCTGAACCCAATCGAGATGGTTTGGGGTGAGCTGGACCGCAGAGTGAAGGGAAAAGGGCCAAGAAGTGCTAAGCATCTCTGGGAACTCCTTCAAGATTGTTGGAGACCATTTCCGGTGACTACCTCTTGAAGCTCATCTAGAGAATGCAAAGAGTGTGCAAAGCAGTCATCAAAGCAAAAGGTGGCTACTTTGAAGAACCTAGAATATAAGACATATTTTCAGTTGTTTCACACTTTTTTTGTTAAGTATATAATTCCACATGTGTTAATTCATAGTTTTGATGCCTTCAATGTGAATGTACAATTTTCATAGTCATGAAAATACAGAAAAATCTTTAAATGAGAAGGTGTGTCCAAACTTTTGGTCTGTACTGTATGACATCACTTCCAAGTTTGGTTAATATTAGTGATGAGCAAGTATGTTCTGTTAACCCTTTCGGCGAGCATGCTCGGGTGCTCACCGAGTATCTTCAGCGTGCTTGGTTGTTATGTTTTAGTCACGCCGTGCACATGATTTGCGACTGTTTGACAGCTTTAATACATGTGAGGAATGCCTAAGAATTAGGCATTCCTCACATGTATTAAAGCTGTCAAACAGTCGCAAATCATGTGCACGGCGTGACTCAAACATAACACCTGAGCACGCTGAAGATATACTTGGAAAACACCCGAGCATGCTCGTAAATCTTGAGTAACGAGCATGCTCGCTCATCACTAGTTAGTAAATTTTTACAGTAACTTTACATTGCACGCTGAATCCTATAAAACACATTGATATGATCTTTTAGCAAGAAATCTCAAGAAAAAAATCTTTTTATTCGCTTGTATTAAGCTTTGTTCACATCTGTGTCATTGTTTCCATTTATCACAGAAAGCAAAGCCCAGCGCTGGATCTGTCACACAACAAACTCCAAAGAGACCTTGTTCACTTTTCTGGAGTCCTCTGGACACCAGTGACCAGTAAGGCATTTTTGTTTTCTGGCAAAAGAAACCCTTTTTGGTATGTTCTTACCTGAGCTCGCTCCTGCACCATCTGCCTCTGCTCTTGCTTGGCAAGTAGAGCTGACAGTGCCCAAACATCATTGTTGGGCAGCGTTTTTCAGCTCCAATCATTAAGTCAGTAAGAGGGGCATTCTCTTGTGCTCCTGGGTGGCGCACTCACTACCCAGTTACAACATGATTAGTACCATAGATGTCTCATCCTGAGCAGGTTGTATTGCTGCTTATATGTTTTTGCTTTTGGTATATGATGTCTTGCAGACCTGCCGGTATGGGGCTAGTCAAGTGTTGCCAATGACGCGCCCCCTGGGCCGTGTGTGCACGTGTGTGGGATACCCGGAGCCGGGTCTCTGGGGGTTGTAGTCTCCGTGGCGGCGACCCGGTCCCGTGGCTCAGGGTGGTCAAACCAGTGGCAGTCTTTATAGGGTTTTTGTGGTTTAATGTCCGACTACGCCACCCGTGGATTGCGGTCAGGGTGTACCGCCGCTGCAAGGCAGACCGCTGGGGCTGATGGTGTATGCAGCTGAGGTAGTGTAACTCCCCACGGGAAGAGTGCAGCCCCAGGGCAGTGTAGTAGATGGTGGGGGTGATGGTGCGGGCGTCCCAGCACTAGTAGTGCTGTATGCGGTGAGAAAGCACAGAGACAAGGTGTTGCAGTTCAAGTTCTTTACTCACAGTTCTCATTCAGGTCACTTGTGCACAGATAGGACCGCCCGAGCCGTGCTGCGTCCACCAGGCAGGGGGCTCGATCAACCCCCAGGTAATTCCGGAGTGTGGCACAGGACTCCCTTCTATCCTTTCGTCAGCCGTGCCCCACCAGTGACACTACTTCTGTCCAGCTGCCTCGGGTCTTCTCTTGGGAGGCTGGGCGTCCACTTCCCTGACCCTATGTGGTGTGCCTTTGTAGTAGGTGTAGTGAGGGGTCGCACCAGTAAATGGTCACGACCGCCGGTCCTTGGCTGAGGATTAGTCGCCTCCACCAACTTGGGATCCGGTACCCTGTTCTGCCAACCCATCACCCGCAATCTCCTGGGTCCTTAGGGTTCCTTCTGCCTTCGTGTCTCTGGGCCTCTCTTGGTGTTCTGTTCCTTCTTACTTTCCTTTCTGTTCCTTTCTGTTTCCGTTCCTCTCCTCTGGCTCTGGCCTCCACTCCAGGCCTGCCTCGTGGAGCTGGGCCCAGACTGAGCCACAGCTCCCTGTCAGCCCTCTCTGGCTGAACTCCTTCTCTTCTCCAACTCTCTGCACTGACTTCTTCTCTTTCAGTGCTGGCTGGGCCTCACAGGCTAGGCCCGCCTCCGGAGCAGAGCTCCACAGAGGCCCTGCTCCGTCACTTCCTCTCTCAGACTGAACACTGATCTAAGATGGTGCCCACCTCTTATACCTCCCGGTCTGTGTATGAGCCCAGGTGACTAGCAACCAATGGGCTCCTACCTATGCCCAGAAACCGTCCCCTCCTGCTCCTACATCACTGGGTTTTCCTCCCCCCTCCCCACTCCAGCCAGGGACATGTTCTGTCGTGCCTGCATTACTGTACTAATGGGAGCACCGTTGAGCTGTCCCCCGGAAATGGGGTGTGTGTGATGCATGCAGCTAACTGAGTCCCGGTCCACACACCATCCTTACCAGGGAGTGGGATATCACACCTCTGGTTGAGGTGCAATACCCCTGTAGTGACCGAACCCTCGGGGCGCTACACCAACAGTCCAGAAATTCCTGCAGAGTCTGTAAAAATATTTCACATTTTTCCCCCGTACGTAATTTTTTGGATGAGTCTGTGATTTTTTTTGAAGCTGAAGAAACTTGCACAGATTATCATGACTGTAATTACCATCTTTTTACAGTTCACAGTGAATACAGCTAATGTCTCTATAGCAGATGTATGGCCTGTAGACATGTATCACTCAAAATCTTAATGATTTATTATGGTTTTCTACTTTTATTCACAAAAAAAGTTGGCTGTCCGTGATTTTTTGAGAAGTTGTAAAGAACAAAATAAAAAGTAAAGTTGACAATCCTTGGCCAATCAGCAGAGCAATAACAGAGATGTGTTTCCTTGCCATTGTAGAGCAGGTTGTCCTATTGAAGCGTTCCCCTTCCCCTAGCATCTTATCCATGCCTGTTATAAATTGTTCAAAATAAAGGGAGGATTGGAAAGACACAAAGCACAAAAATAGGGTCTAATCAGGGTAACAATGTTGAGAGTATAGCTTAATAGTGCTCACCTGGTCTGGTTGTGTGATGGTGGTTGTCCTGAGGAAGACGTTTGTATATTTCGAAACGCGTTGATTAATAAACCACTTCTACTCGGATTGGCATCCCTCATCCTTTCTACACGGCAGTGCAGAATTAACCCGTTTGTTTTTCCATTACCTTCAGTTATAAAATGTTGTAGTTACTAGAAATGATTGAATTGATGTCAATTGATTCAAGTCAAATTTCCTGAAACCCATAGAACCCAGCAAGTCTGAACAATGAGCAATTGCGCTAAGCAGCAAAAAAAAGTTTGTCACCGCTTTACACATTGCACAAAATTGCATAAGTCCAGACTGTGCTTGCTCCCCTTAATGCCTTGCCGCTATCTCTCTGCCTCTTGCTATCTCTCCCCTGGATTATAACCATTTTAGGATATATGCACATGTCGGCTGCACACGTTTGTAAAAGTGCCACAAAACCACTGCAAAAAGTGTACATAATGCACAGCAATGTAAAATGACATTGTTGTGCACGTATTCAGTGTCTTGTTACTTCTATTAACCGATAACCGAGTCATGTAGAAAACCGTGAAGTTGTGAAAAAAAGTAGTAGGTTTATTCTTTGGGTGTAAGAAGCCGCTCACTACTTGTAGTGTCACAGAGGTGACTCGCAGGCCCCTTTAGCGCTGGTCTGCTCACCATGCGGTTTTCTCCTTATGTCTGGCCGTTCCTCTAATTCTGCTGCACCTGCGTGTTGTGTTCATCTGTTATTAGAGGGGCATGGCTGATCTCTGCAGGAATTTAGCCCTGCTGTGTCCTGCAGAGATTAGGTTCCCTGGCCAATCTCATGTCAGCAGGCTTTATTTCTGGCAGCTCCTCCAACCACTGCCTGCCTGAACATTTGTTCCTGCCCCATTAGTCAACTTGAATACCTATCTTCGTACTCTGCTCTTCATTAACAACCTCGGCTAGTTTCCCATCTTGTCTGACCTCTCTGCTCCTGACCCAGGCTATTCTTACTGACCCTGTGCTGCCTGCCCCGACCTAAGACTGCCTGACCATGCCTTGTCTTTGCCCTCCTCTACGGCGCACCCGTGGCTTTGACCCCCCAGTCAGCAGCTGCAGACCCGGGGACTGCCCTGGAGTGGTACCTCATGACTACCTGCGGCCAAGCCTATCCTCACCATCAGAGGCTCTAGTGAAAACCAGGTAGTTGCTTAGTCGTGGCCCTCCAGGGTAAGTACGGCCTATGGCACAGTGGGTCCTCGCCCCCCAGCGTTATACAGTCACTATTTATCAGCATTACAGTAGTACACATTATGTGGTTAAGACGCCAATGGAGCCACTTCCAAAACAACGGCAAAACCTCCAGCGAAGCTGTTTCACAAAATGACTGCCGGCTTTTTCATGAAAAGCAGCTTCGCCTAGGAAAACCTCGGTGGTTGCATCAGCATCTTAAAGATGTGGTGTACACATACCCAAAGGCTATGTGTACATGGAGTCTATCAGCTGAGTTTTAAGAGCAGAAACTGAGCAGAAACTCTAAGTTTTTTCAGAAGTCTTGAGATTTGGAGGGGGCAGTCAGTGACGCAACCTCTGTCCCCTCCTTGGAGTGAGACGTCATCAGTGACCTTTGTTTCAGGGGCTGGGCTAGTCCCTGCTCTGTTACTATGCACAAAGTCAGTGCGCTTGCAGCCTCTGCCCCCTGATGACGCTTTGTTGGAGTATCCCAGCATGCACTGGGATTGTGAAATGAAGAGTCATCAAAAAGGAAGAATAAAAAAAATAAAAGCAGCTAGAGTAGTTAGGGAACGATAGGGAATTGTTAATTCAAGAGTTTAGATTATGGCACTAAATAGATAGGGATTTAGGATGAAAATTAATTTGTATTTCGGACCACCCCTTTAATCTGAGAATATACAACTTTTTCAGTCTTAGATTCATCTGCTTTTCATTGTTTCATTGAGGCAATAACCATGAACTATGTTGAGACAGAAGACACACACAAACGCTCAGTCATCATACAACTGTCAGCAGATCCTTTCAGCGGGGAAGTCTTAGGAGATCTTCGAGGTTCCTTTTCCACTGGAACATTAGGTGTGTTTATTTAAATAAAGGGCTTTACATGATCAATGATGCTGTGCTTATCTTTCATGCAACTTTTCTCTTCCTTGGCTATCTGTCACGTTGTCTTTGGATTACGTTGACCATAAAAAGCTCTCTCATCACTAAATCAAAGCTTACTGCAAATTTCAATGGAAGTCACGTCCTCCTTAGGAAGTCTTTATGCTTTTTGTGTATTGTACGAATGTTTGCCATAGAACTGGAGATGCATACTCTTTATTTATAGGCTTTGTGCCAAAGGCAGGGACTCTATATATTGAGATCAATGCTGGTCAATGCAATCTTTTCTTTTCTGTTATCAGCCATTTCAGGTTATTAAGATGCTAGATATAATGACAGGGAGTCAAAAACCTATTGTTTTACGTTCAGTTCCAGGCGGCAGCTTAAAAGTGCCCCGGAGAAGGTATTAATTATATTATGCTCAAAACATGTTGCACCTTGCAGAAAAGGGAACTTCATTTTTGTTTAAAGCACCATGTCAGTGTTTTTTTTATTTATTTCAGTGCTGGAGTGGTGCTACCAACGTAAGGTCCCTAACATTATACTCACCAGCCGCTGTCTTCAGTTCTTCCCGTCGCTGTTCCAATCTTGCACCACCATTTTGGAACTGCAAGTTGTGACTGTCTGGAAGTCAGAGGTAACGGTCACAAGCTCTTAATGCAAGTCTACATAGACTTGTATTGACAAGTGACCCCTGGCTTGCTCCATCAAACCCTGGAGCGATCCGGCAGGTACCAACTACTGGAGGCTGACCGGAGCGGTGCCAAGAACAGACGAAGAAGGCGGCAGGTAAGTAAAAGACTGGGTGCAGGGACCTTATATTAGTAGCACTATTCCAGTGGAGTGGTGCTTTAAGGTGCTTACAAGAGATAATATCATAATGACAGGTCTTACTTAAAGGGGTTGTCAACTTTTGGGTACTTTTTTTCTTACATAAGTGTTTGCAACTGGGGCTAAAAATAATTTTTTGCAATTGGGCTTTATTAAAAAAGTTTGCACAGTTTGCCTTCTATAGCCGCTGTATTACTACATCCATTGCTGGCTACAGAATGAGTTTAAGGGGTTAATATTCAAGCTGTAATGTTAGATGTAATATTGTTTTTACTAGTTATAGCAGTTTTACTACCTAATAGGAGTAGTAGTATAGAAGCAGTAGCATTATTGGGGATAGTTTATATATATGTGACTATGGTATATTCAATTATTATTATTAACAGTGACACTTTAATGCATTTTAACACTTTTTTTGGTCTTTTTATTGTTGTCAGCAGTAGCACTTGTATACATTTTTATCTTTTTTTGGTCTGGGATAACGTTAGATCTTTATCTTTTCTTGTACAGGGGATTGCTCCTTTTTAATCATCTGTTTGTATTCGGCTCTAGTTTTGGAGCCGAGTTGACTGAATAATGCATTAACCTATTTAGAATTAGGCCAAAATTAAAATGCACTTGGCTGTATTCGTAGCGGGTTCAATACTTCTTGATTAACTAGTAAAGGACGTGCATTTTGTTTCCTTTAGCCGGCTCTTTGCAGGCAAGTGTAATGAAAGGCTGAATTGTTGCAGTGTCTCGGTCAAGTTGTTTAATTTTTTACCTCTTTAATGATCCTCTCCATCCTTCAGGCACTTGAGTTGTGTTTATGTTGCCTGAGCCCTATACTAATAGATGGAAGAACTTTGCTGCCAAGAGAAGACTTTTAGCACAGGCGATCTTAAAGTAAAGGGGTTATTTTTATTTAAAGTTGCAGTCTGGTATTAAACACACCATCCTCGCCCTATGATTAATGAACTATGAAAAGAACCTTTTAAGAAAGGAAACAAATGTTCAGAATCAAAGACCTCTCTTTATATTAGAGATGCAGATTCCTAAACCTGGACCATATTATATCCTATTAAACCATTACTGAAAAACAGCTTATTCCTTGTGGAAATAGGAAGATGCTCAAAAACACTTCTGGAAGATAACGCACAATGCATGACGAGGGAAATCGGGATGTTTCTCACTACGTGATGCAAGGAGAATCCACGTTGTAAAGCTCAAGAGCAGAATTATTTCTCTTGATAAGAACCAACCTTCTTGGTCACGGACGGGTGGAGCAGCTGTTGGTAAATCATAAGTACGGTGGCGGTGTGCTGCCTGATTTTTTTTATTCACGAGTACACAGATCCATCGACCATGTCCTATTCTGATCTTCAAAATCGTCGAAACTGGACATTCTCAATGGGTCGATAAAAAAATCGGGCAGCACTCGGACATTTTACATGGGATGTGTGAATGCAGCCTAAGGCTATGTTCACATATTGCATTTTGGAAAAGCGTTTTTTTTGCTGCTTTTTTTATGCATATTAAAAGCTGCTTTTTATAGAAAAAGCAAAATCTTATGCACATGATAGTTTTTTTTTTCCTGACTGAATTGGAAAACTGCAGCATGTCAATTCTTTCATCGTTTTTGCAGCATTTTTTGCAGCATTTTTTCACCACAGAAAGCAAGGACAAAGTGCAAAAACGCTGTTAAAAAAAGCTGCCATGCATTTCTGCTGTTTTTTGGGTGAATGAAAATAACTTTATTGAACATGTACTGTAGACAAATGACATATAATCTGCACGAAAAAATGTAGCAAAAAAAAAAATGCATAAAAAAAATCAGCAAAACCTACTTGTTGTAGGCAGCTTCTTTACCGCCAAGAGAGCAGGTTTCGCTTGCAGGAATAAAAACAGCAAAAACGCAACGTGAGAACATAATCTTAGTATTTTTGGAAAATTTTTGGAGAAGAAGCTGAGCAAAAATTCCAAGTTTTTGAATTTTTGAGGAGGATTTAGACAGTTTTTGCTTAGTTTCTGTTCCAAAAACTCCTAAAAAATACTTAGTGTGCACATGTCCTAACACTAATACCATACTATAAGTGATGAAAGCTTTACAGATCCTGGTTTAGATCAATGGAATATTTCAAGATTTGTTGGGATCCGCTTCAAAACAAATGAGTCATAGCAGTGGGTCATCAAAACAGATCAAAGGAAGCTTAAGAAGTGATCTGATCTTATGGGGAGGCAGTGACCTGTCCAGTTATTGTGGCAGAATATCACCGAAAAGGGAGACCAGTGGAAGATGGCAGACTGGTGGTTATAGGAGCAGAACAGATCATATTTGGAAAAGGAATGTGGTTTTATTCTGCAAAAAGTGACCTGTCCCTTGTGATTCGGGAGGAAAGAAGTGCATGTGACTGGGCAACGTCATGACATAGGGAGCCGCCCTACCCCCATCAGAATATTTGTCAGGTATGATGTACGTATGGATCTGTGTCAATGTCAAAGTTTACAGAAGACTCCTCTCCAGGATGGAGGGAGGAGCCCTTCATTTGTTTGACTAAGATTCTTGTTTTACACTTCGCTTACACAAATTGGTATATGTCCCCAGACTTGGGGTGGTGATAGCCAGGCGACACCACTCACTCACCAGTCCCTAGGTGGAATTTATTTAGAAAAAAACCCCATAATAGTAAGGAAAAAGCAAACAGTGTCTGCTACTAGTTTGTTTTTGTTTTTTTGCCTCCTTGCATCTTCCAAAAACACAAGGGAATACATCAACTTGTAAACTTTGAAAGTTTTTTCCTTAGTTTTTATTTACTTTCTTCTCCAGTTGCTTCATTTCCAGACGATATTTGGTTATAATGAGAAATTGGGAATTAAAGCTTAACTACATAAGGAAGATTTTGCGCACGCACCAATTTTTAAATGTTTGTACATTTTATTTTTATTTATTGGGGGGAAGAATTGCTGTGGTCGGATATTTGTTTAATGTCTACAGTGAAATCTGAGGATGCATTTGGGGAATTTGGTATTTTTTGTTGCGTTTTGGTGGTTTGTGACGTTTTTACCAAAACTCACTATATGAGTTTTTTCTGGCATCCTTCTTTGTAGGCTTTTTTAAACTTCAAAATTACCAGGAAAAATACACTACACATTAGAAAATGACACTAGAGAGAAATGTTATGATAAATGTGAAAAAAAAACGTAGATAAGAAGCACCTAAACGTTTTTTTATTACTTTTTTGGGAGGGTTTCTTATTATTTTTTGACTTAATAAATCATGTCTCTGGTCATTGTCAATAAGCAGTAACCATGAAAACAATAATAAAATATAAAAGAAAGTTGTACAGCAGAAATATCAGTAGGAGCTGAAATCGTTGCACATTTGCCAATACAGTTTTCAGCCAAGAAGCAAGAAATGTCCGATAGTCTGGTGGTGGTAGTCACTGCATAAAGCCACGTTCACACGTTGAGTATTTGGTCAGTATTTGTAAGCCAAAATCAGGAGTGGGTGAAAAATGTAGAAGTGGTGACGTGTTTCTATTATACTTTTCCTCTGATTGTTCCACTCTTGATTGTGGCTTACAAATACTGATGTAAAATACTGACCAAATACTGAACGTGTGAACGTGGCCTAACAACCACTTCTCTTTGACATGTCATTAGTCAGCTTAACTCTGGCTACCAGATAATTCAGGTCTTCAGCTGAAGACAGAAATACCATGGAACTGAGAAGAGACAAGTCATGAGAAAAACTGAACTGAATTTGAATTTTTGGGTTTTTACATTTCAAGACACAATAAAAAAAAATCTGGTCCTTACAAAGTCTTAATATTAGGTAGCTGCAATCTCATTAACGACAGCACGTGACAAATTACACACTACCATTATTTATGAAAAACTGTTCCATAGCAGTTAAGAGGATAAGTATTTGCACCTCTATAAAATCACCTCTATAAAAGCAGAAGTTTGTGACCACCTGTATAAAAGCAGAAGTTTTGGCAGTTTGCTGACTTGGAGCATTTTAACGTGTGTTAATAGAATTCCAAGGAGAAAAGTGAAGCAATTGTTATTGCCCATCATCCTGGGGCAGGTTATAAGGCCATTGCCAAACAATTTGGAGTTTATAATTCTGCAGTTAGAAAGATTATTTACGATGGAAAACTTTTAAGATAGTTGACAATCTTTCTAAGAGTAGAGTTCCCAGTAAATTGATCCCTAGGTCAGACCATTTAATGCTCAGAGAAATTGAAAAAATCCAAGAGCTACAACTCCGACTTTAAAGGCCTTCATTAGCATGTTAAAAGTTCAAGTTAATGACAGTACAATTGAAAAAGGACTGAACAAATGTGGCTTTTTTTAAGGAAATGTTACCAGGAGAAAGCATCTTATTTCTTAAAAAAAATATGGCAACATTGTTAAAGTTTGCAAAACTGCATCTGAACAAACCAAAAGACTTCTGGGACAATGTCCATTGCATTCACGAGTCTAAAGCAGATATTTTTAGCCATAATACCCCAAACCACAGTAGGCACAAACCATACACAGCATTTAAGCACAAAAGCCTCACAACAAATGTGAAGAATAGTGGTAGGAGGGGTGATGATTTGGGCTTGTTTTGCACGGGACCTGGTCATACTGCAGTCATTGAGTCCACCATGAACTCCTCTGTATACTAAGATATTCTAGAGTCAAATATGAGTCTATTTATCCAAAAGCTAAAGCTTATCCAAAACTAGGGCATGCAACTGGACAATGATCCCAAATAACACTTGCAAATCTACATCAGAATGGCTGAAAAGGAAAAGAATCAAGATTTTGTGGTGGGCAAGTCAAAGTCTAGACCTCAACCCAATTGAAATGCTGTGGTGAAACCTTAAAAGAGCTGTGCAAACATGAGAGCCCAGAAATCTCAACAAACTTAAAGGGATTATCCACTTTCAGAAAATCTTCTAGTATAAACTGCCATCTACATGGTAAGAGCAGCTCAGTAATTGGCTGCAGCACTGTAGACGTGACATCAGTGCTGCATGCAAACAACAAGGTTGGAGTTAGCTGCGGAGAGCGGCGTTAGATCCAGACAGGGTAAGTAGAGTACTTTGTTTTTTTTATATCTAATTATGTCTAGAGGATAATTCCTGTAAGCAATATTAATAAGAGGAGGGTGTCAAAATTCCCCCAGAATAATGTGACCGACAGATAAAGTCATACAGAAAATGATTACTTCAAATTATTGCTGCTCAAGGTGGTTCAACCATCTATTGACTCATAGGGTGTACTTAATTTTTCACACATTGCTCCTGCAATTTGGCATAGGTTTTGATAAATTATAATACAGCATCATTTTTCATATGTTCATCTGAGGTTGTATTTCCCTAAGGCTGGAAACAGACTAGCGTATGGCATCGGATGAGAGAGCATCGGATAAGATATGCGAATGACCCTCAGCTCCTGCTCTGCTGTGAGCGGGAGCCGAATGTCCTGCTACTGTGCTCCGATCTTCTCGCATGAGAGAATCACAGAACAGGTGAAGAGGAAACGGAAAAAGTAGTTTCTCCACCTCTTTCATGGCCGAATCGGCATGAGAAAATAATCCCAGATCTGAGCTGCCCCATAGAGTAACAGTGGGCCAAGTGCTATGCAATGTTTTATCGCATAGCACTTGGCCATGTTTTATGGTAATGTGACTCCGGCCTAATTCTGAGACTTTTTAAACCATAAAATTCAAAGAAGGCACCCTTAGTTTTTCTCATGACTGTATCTTTTAGGACTTTATTACAATTCATTTCTGCCAATGACTTGCTCCTAGCTAGGATCGTGACACCAATATCTACTTACAGTTCTGATTTTCACTTGATTGTCCAAAAAATTGACCTGAAAAAGAAGCCAGGAATAGATGATGTAGATTAGTCTGCAAATTTGAATTTCTAAAGATTCACTCCTCTCTAGTACTATATAAAGAAACACTAAACTCAATCCATATTTCCAATGTGAAGTGTCTTTTGCAGGGGGTTAATGAGAGTAGTATGATACAAAGATTCAAAGAATTCAGAATTAAGAATGTACCACATTGTGTCACGCTCCTCCTTCTCCATTCCTTGTACTAGGCATACCCACTTTTTCAGTTTAACAATGTATTTTGTTACCTTACTTGGTCCATGTCTTGAAGTTTTAACATAATTTCTATGTTTTCAAAGGACACCGCAATAAATCCTTGTTGATTTTATCCGACGCCATGATCTCATGTCACCACGTTACTCCATTTAGCTCGGCCTAAAACACAATAAATAGTTTAAATTAGGCAGATCATGTCAAGTAGCCTAACAATCAGGGCAGTGTTTAACAAGCCTACGAAGCCATTGTGTTCTGGCAAACAATTAACTTCTATTGACCTGCTGAAATCATTCAGATCGTTTCCATATAAGCTCTCCAGCTCGGCCACTATAGTTAGTGTAGATCATTTGTATCTTGGTTTTTGTTTTTCATAAGGGGAGGATGATGAAATTATAATGGAGTCTTATGGGTTTTTCTTCCCTTCTTCTAGAAGCCGCTACCAGTTAGGAGACAGTATTAACCTAATTCATTAAGAAGTAGCTGCATTATTGTTTGTATAGAGCTTTCAGCCCTATTGATGTCAAACAGCCTGTTAAAATGCATAATGACATGGCATTAGAGACCCCGAGAGCAATTAACAGGCTGCTTAATTAGCAAAAGGAATTAGAATTTGAGTGGCTGATCTTTGCTTAAAGACTTGCAAAAATCAGAAGGAGTTGTCTCTTTGCGCATTGATTCGCCATTTCTAATACCCTATCCTTAGGTTATTCCCTTCGCGGTCTTATTTCCAACTGCCCGGTAAAACAATGACTGTGAATAAAGGGCTATTTTTAAAGCGCAGTAGACGGAACTCTGCTATTAATCTCCACTGTGTCTTTTTCAAAACATCAGGAATATGCTTTAAGCAACGAGGCCGACTGCACAATTAAAGGCTGCAAAATGAGATATTAAAATAAAAAATAAATAATATATAATCTGCTTGGATAAACAAAATTGGCAGAGTCTTACGGCAAAGTTACGGTAACTCAGAAACCAACTTTTCGAACATATTGATGCTAAGATCAAAAGTGAGATATAGTAAGATTCTGTTCGAAATACATGAGATAATCGGAGTGGGCACGTTCACTTATACCTATGGCCTGACATGTCACATAATTGGTGTGGGAGGGGGTTATGAGCTTCTAGATCCCCCCACCCTACCCATTAACATCATTGCCAGTTGAGATGAGTGAATCTCTTTGTACAATCTTGGTCCATGGTCCAGGTTAGTTCTCTTTGGCCGTGAACAGTAGATGGCTGAATTTCTTGAGCCGGTGTGGTGTTTTATTCGCCAACTTGGCCTGACATTTCAAAAGCCTGGCTAACCATAATCTGGGTCTGGGATTCTGGAGGGGAAGGAAATTCGAGCTGTTCTTGTCCACGGCCAGAGAGAACTGACCTGGACCATGGGCTGGAGATGCGCTCATCTCTAATCGCCACTATTACCTCTCCCAATTAATATCACAATTAGTTTCAATAAGAGGTGAGCAATTGCCCTGGTCTGGCCCTCCGTGGCAGTAGGTCTTCACCATCAGTCTGGCATCTTTGGCCCTGCATGATGTTGTGCCAGAGACATCCAGGATGCCAGGCCAAAGATGCTGGTGGGAACAGGAGTGAAGACTTGCCGGGAACAAATCGAATTATTCATCTCTAATTTCAATGTATATATATTTTAATACAAAATGAACACTTTTTGCTTTTTTTCTTTTTGTTAAAAAGCAACTCGTGAAGAGTTATGACATTTGCTTACATAATATAGGGCCACCTAATATTCAAAGCTTATAGCAAGGTGGATGCACACCTATTGAGATCAATGCTGGTGGGCACACAGGCTCAGTCATTCTCCTCACAGACGTTTCTCGGCATAATGATCCTCTGCTCGTTACGTTCTAGCCGATGGGAATAGTACTTTTCCTAATTGTAAGGGAAGGAGCAGTACTTCTGTAGTAACATGGCAATATAGCTGAAAAGACTTCTGCAGGGAAAGGAAGAAGAGAGTACACTATCAGCTGCCAGAGGTGGAAGTAGACTGATTCTGTTAATATCTCAATGCAAGTAACATAGATGAGCAACAGCATTAAGATGAAAGCAAAACTTATGAAAATATATATTTTTTTTGTGAGAAACCCTGTATACTAATTTATTAACAGTAATTCTGTACTTTATTATTATTATTATTGCGCCATTTATTCCATGGCACTTTATATGTGAAAAAGGGATATACATACAAGAACAATTACAATAATCTTGAACACAATGTGACGGCGACTGGTACAGGAGGAGCGAGGACCCTGCCCAGGACGGCTCACAATCTACAAGGGATGGGTATGGACACAGTAGGTGAGGGTAGAGCTGGTACTTTTGGTATCATTAGATCACCCATTTATAGGTGCACTGCAGAATGAGATTTAGTACATGATTCTCTCTTTGGTGTAGATTGAATCCCTCTGCCAGGCTTTGTCCCTTTATGTCCTATGTCAGTTTTACCAAAAGTGTTATATAAAGATATTCTTTTAATAGCCGGGATATAATACTTGACAGATTATGACGACTTCCTTGTTGCTGTTGTAATCGGTGACAGCATTAGCTCAAGGATCCCTCTCAGATCTGTTTGTCATGTATTAAAGGGTTATTCCTAGAAAAAATACAAGTCATCCTTTATCCTATGGATAACGTACTGATCGCTGGGAGTCTACCCAAGATAGAGGCTCTGGAACCCTAAGAACAAGCTTCACAGCCCTGTTCTGAATGGAGGAGCACATGCTTGGCCTCCGCTCCATTCATGATCTATGGGACTGCTGAGTACAGGAATGAATGGTGGTGGAGGTCGACCATGCGCACCTCTGCTCCAATCAGGATGAGGCTGTGGGGCTCCAGTCTAAATGAAGTAACACTCTTCCCCCTTGCTTGGTTCTTTGCAAGTTAGTGCACTTATATATTTTTCTCCGCATGGCATTTACCATTATTCTTAGGTTTAGTGACGACATGAGGATTTGATATATGGTTGTAGGTTCCACACAAGATCTTTTGTACAGATGATATTTCTCTATTTCTTTATACACTGTGCTCCAAATTATTATGCAAATAATATTTTCTCAGATTTTCCCAAATTACCTATATGAATTGCAGTCATTGTAATTTTCCAGTCAAATAACTATTAGAGTACAATTGAAAGGTTTTTGTACAAACTGCCTATGATAACAGTATAGTTTTAAAAAAATAAAAAACTCAAACTGCACTCAAAATGCATGTTCCAAATTATTATGCACAGCAGAGTTTTCAACCTTTTCATTTTAACCGCTTTGCGACGGCCCACTGTAGATAAACGTCGGCGCTTGCTGGGCTCTGTGCAGCGCCGACGTTTAAAAACGGTGGGTGGTCTCGCAGCGCTCAGGACCCCCAGGGTCCTGCAAGTGCTGCGATTCCGGTGCAGAGCGTTAGCTCTGACAGGGAACATCATTGGGACCTGATTGGATCAGGTCCCAGTGATGTTAACCCTTTGCTGTCTTCTATATGCCGCGATCTATAGTGATCGCGGCATATAGAAGACAGCAGGAAGAGAGGGGGTCGTCCACTTACGTCACCGACGGCCCCCTTATACCTTCCAGGACCTGGCGTTGCTATGGCAGCTGGAGGTCACATGACCGCCTCCAGATCTGCCATATATGGTGTCCTGCCTGGCTCAACCTGCAGCTGAAGGCTGGCAGGAGACACTGACTGTGAAACAGTCAGCAAAGATCTCATGTAATGTAATATATGTCTATTACATTACATGAGATCAGTGATCAGAAAAATAAAAATTAATGTCCCATACAGGGACTAAGTAAAAATGTAAAAAAAAGTAAAAAAAAATGTTTTTAAACTGTTAAAAAAAAAAATCACAAAATAAATAAAAATAAATAAATAAAATATTAAACCAATAAATCCGTATATTTATGCAAAACCAAAAAAAGTACACATATTTGGGATCGTCGCGTCCGAAACAACCCGATCTATAAAACTGTCACACTAATTAACTCCTTCTGTGCACACCGTAATAAAAATAAATAAAAAACGGAGCAAAAAAATATGCTTTTTCATCATATCGCCAAACAAAAAGTGGAAAAAAATGCGATCAAAAAGCAAAATGCAAATAAAAATGGTACCGCTGAAAACGTCATCTTGTTCCACAAAAAAAAAGCCGCCATACAGCTCCATCAGCCGAAAAATAAAAAAGTTATAGCGCTCAGAATAAAGCAATGCAAAAAAAAATATTTTTTCTATAAAATTGTTTTATTGTGTAAAAGGGCCAAAACATAAAAAAAATATACAGTAAGTGTAGTATCACTATAAACGTACTGACCCGAAGAATAACGCTGCCTGATCACTTTTACCACACGCAGAACGGCATAAAAAAACCTCAAAAAACAATTCCTGAATTGTTGGTTTTTGTTAATTTTACCTCCCAAAAAACAGAATAGAAAGCGATCAAAAAATGTCACGTACCCAAAAATGGTACCAATAAAAATGTCAACTCGTCCCGCAAAAAACAAGCCATCACATGACTCTGTCGGCCGAAATATGGAAAAATTATAGCTCTCAAAATATGGCGATGCAAAAACTAGATTTTGCAAAAAAAAGCGTCTCTTAGTGTGTGACAGCTGTCAGTCATAAAAACCCGATATAAATCTGGTATCTCTGTAATCGCACCGACCCAAAGAATAAAGTAATCTCATCACTTATACCGCACGGGGAATGGCGTAAAAAATAAATAAAAACAATTCTTCACCTGCTACTGATTTGTTTATTATGTCTCCCAAAGATCGCAGTAAGGCTCTGCCCACATCTATCCTGCGCTCTGCGCTGAGCACTTACACCAGAGTTTCCGTGTAAATCTCTGAAATACGTGATTCAGACGGAACCCATGACGGAAGATTCCCTGTAATGAGGCAGATATAGGCCACTGTGGATGCCGTCTGGCCTGTGATCCCACGGTGTCATTTGTTTTAGGCGTGCATAAAAGTGCGATTGGCCACAGTTTTGTGCACTTCAGAAAAAAAGGACACCGCTAAACAGAGGCCAGACGGAGTCCAGAGTAACTCTGCTGCCTCATTACAGTGAATGGATCCCGCAGGGGTTTCATCTGAATTACATCACTTGGAAATTTAGATGGAAACCCCGATGTAAGTGCTCAGCCTAAATCGCCGGATAAATGTTACGTAAAATGTTCCCAATAAAAGCTTCAACTCAGTGCTCAAAAAAAGCTAGTCCCCACTCAGGTCCGTCATCTGTTAAAAATATAGGGGACTTCCAAGTTACTGGTAGCAGAAAGGCTCTGGAAAAGCGAAATGGCCCATGCCCCCCAAAAGAAATTCAGAAAATGTTGTGCTCCCAAATCCAAATGCCTATTCTACAATAATTTGTTCTCCAATTGTCAAATAGCGCTCCGTCCCCCCCAGATCTCGCCGTATGGCTAAGCGGTACAGTACAGCCACATATGGGGTATTGACACTTTTAGAAGAAATTGTGTGACACATTTCGGCACCATTTTTACCCATTGCCCTGTGTGAAAATGTAAAATCTGAGGGTAAAACATTTGTTTGTGGTAAAAATATTACTATGCTTTTTTCACTGCCCAATGGTATAAATTAAAAAATTAAAAAATACTCACTACTTCCCTAGATGAATTCCTTGAGAGGTGTAGTTTACAAAATTGGGTCACTTGTGGGGGTTTCTGCTGTTTCGGCATGTCAGCGACTCTTCAAATGTGACATGGTGTCTGCAACCTATCCCAGCCAACATAGCGCTCCTTTCTCTTCCGAACCCTGCCGTACACCAAAGAAGTGGTTTTCCCCCACATATGGGGTATCGGCTTACTCAAGAGAAATTGCACAACCAATTTCATGGTGCAATTTATCCTGTTACCCTTATGATAATGCAAAATTAGGGAATGAAAAATATTTTTTGTGGGAAAAATGTGAAAATTTTATTTTTACAGCTCATTATTATAAACTTCTGTGAAGCACCTTGGGGTTCAAGGTGCTCACCACACATCTAGATAAGTTCCCTAAGGGGTCTAGTTTCCAAAATGGTGTCACTTGTGGGGGGTTTCCACTGTTTAGGCACATCAGGGGCTCTCCAAACGCAACATGGCGTCTGCTAATTATTCAAACAAATTTTATATTCAAAAAGTCTAATGGCGCTCCTTCCCTTCCGAACCCTGCAGTGCGCCCAAACAGTAGTTTTCCCTCACATATGGAGTATCAGCGCGCTCAAGAGAAATTGCACAAAAAATTTTGGGGTTCATTTTTTCCTGTTACCCCTGTGAAAATGAAAAAATTGGGTCTAAAATAACATTTTTGTGAAAAAAGTTAAATGTTAATTTTTTTCTTCCACATTCCAAAAATTCCTGTGAAGCACCTGAAGGGTTAATAAAGTTCTTGAATGTGGTTTTGAGCACCTTGAGGGGTGCAGTTTTTAGAATGGTGTCACTTTTGGGTATTTTCTGTCATAAAGACCCCTCAAAGTAACTTCAAATATGATGTGGTCCCTAAAAAAATGTTTTTGTAAATTTTGTTGGAAAAATGAGAAATCACTGGTCAACTTTTAACCCTTATAGCTCCCTAGCAAAAAAAATTTTTGGTTCCAAAATTGTGCTGATGTAAAGTAGACATGTGGGAAATGTTATTTATTAACTATTTTGTGTGACATATCTCTCTGATTTAAGGGCATGAAAATTCAAAGTTTGAAAATTGCTAAATTTTTGCCAAATTTCCAATTTTTTCACAAATAAACGCAAGTGATATCGAAGAAATTTTACCACTATCATGAAGTACAGTATGTCACGAAAAAACAGTCTCAGAATCAGGGGGATCCGTTGAAGCGTTCCAGAGTAATTACTTCATAAAGTGACAGTGGTCAGAATTGAAAAAATTGGCCCGGTCACGAAGGCAAAAACAGGCTCTGGTGCGAAGTGGTTAATAAAGAACAAAAAAATGGTCATTTTTGAAATTATAAGCATTAGCAGGTTATTACAAACTGAAATCAAACAGTTTTCAACTCAAAACTTTATTCTAGGTGATGCTACATTTGCACATAGGACCGCTTGTTCGAAAGGAGCTTCTGAACTCTCTCGTCCATTGAATTTGTCAGGTTTTGGATGGTTTCTGCTTCAATTGTTTTGCATGAGGACAGAATACCCTCCCAGAGCTGTTGCTTAGATGTGAACTGCCTCCCGCCATCATAGACACTCCTTTTGGTGATGCTCCAGAGGTTCTCAATGGGGTTGAGGTCAGGGGAACATGGGTGCCACACCATAAGTTTGTCCCCTTTTATGCCCATAGCAGCCAGAGATGCAGATGTGTTATGTGCAGCATGAGACGGGGCATTATCATGCATGAAAATGATCTTGCTGCGGAATGCACGGTTCTTCTTCTTGAACCATGGAAGGAAGTGCTGTTTGAGAAACTCAACATACACTATGGAGTTCATCTTTACCCCTTCAGGGATCCTAAAAGGGCCGACAATCTCTCTCCCCATGATTCCAGCCCAAAACATTACTCCACCTCCTCCTTGTTAGCGCCGTAGCCATGTTTGCATGGGGTGTCCATCAACCAGCCATCCTCCACTCCATCCATCTGGACCATCGAGATCATTTCATGCATGATAATGCCCCGTCTCATGCTGCACATAACACATCTGCATCTCTGGCTGCTATGGGCATAAAAGGGGACAAACTTATGGTGTGGCACCCATGCTCCCCTGACCTCAACCCCATTGAGAACCTCTGGAGCATCATCAAGAGGAGTGTCTATGATGTCGGGAGGCAGTTCACATCTAAGCAACAGCTCTGGGAGGGTATTCTGTCCTCATGCAAAACAATTGAAGCAGAAACCATCCAAAACCTGACAAATTCAATGGACGAGAGAGTTCAGAAGCTCCTTTCGAACAAGCGGTCCTATGTGCAAATGTAACATCACCTAGAATAAAGTTTTGAGTTGAAAACTGTTTGATTTCAGTTTGTAATAACCTGCTAATGCTTGTAATTTCAAAAATGACCATTTTTTTGTTCTTTATTAAAATGAAAAGGTTGAAAACTCTGCTGTGCATAATAATTTGGAACATGCATTTTGAGTGCAGTTTGAGTTTTTTATTTTTTTAAAAATATACTGTTATCATAGGCAGTTTGTACAAAAACCTTTCAATTGTACTCTAATAGTTATTTGACTGGAAAATTACAATGACTGCAATTCATATAGGTAATTTGGGAAAATCTGAGAAAATATTATTTGCATAATAATTTGGAACACAGTGTATAGATTTTACTAATTTGTATGTGACTATTATTTTCTCTTGATTGTATTTTTTGTTGTTTTTTTTTATTGTGCTTCACTTCACAGCATCTTTTGTGGGTGGTTAGTGTGGTTCTTTGGCTTTTTTCAGCCATGCCCTCTTGTTGTAATGAACCGATGTCGACTTTTTACATGTCTTTTTTTTTTTGTATAATAAAATGAATTCTATTTTTTTGAGAACCCTCTTGCCGTACATGCCGTCTTTGTCTCTATTGGTTCCATAGGAGGCTTTTCTTGTGGCCAGCCGTCTTCTGTTTCTGTAAAAAATCCCAAACCATGCACAGCACATGGACATCGTAGTGGGGCTCTGCCGGTAACTAAACTGTAATGTTGCAAAGTGGGAACATTACTTTTTCTGTGACATTGGGACTTTGTGCATCTCCATGCGTGAGGTCTACATGTCCCCCGTAGTGGAGAAAGCAGGTCCGGGTGGAATGTCTCTTTAAGACTTGGCATCAGTGAAATAGAATTAAAAGCAAAAACCTGATCCGACTTCATATTAGCATATTGGACTCACACACGTTTTACCCCATAATGTAATCCTGACCTCGGACTAATTTTGGCAGAGTTCTCTTATTATTCTTTGGCACCGAGGGTTTTAAATCCATAATGCTGGCAGCCGCGCTTGCCAGGAGTTAATGTATGCTTTCTATATTACATTTGTTTGAAGATTGTGCAGCTACATGGGGTATCCGCTTACCTTCCAGAACCTGCTTTTTTTTTTTTACTTTTAGTTCATTTTCACATTTTATATTAAAGTAAAATGTGAATAATTTTCCATCGCTGGAACAAATAGGGAACAAGTGGATCAAATCCAACAATTTAACCGGCCATTGATGGGTCCATTCTGCCTCTAGTTGATTGTTACAGGGAAATGATTTCCAAATATCTGCAAGGATTAGCAAGAACAGTTCCTAATTTTTCATGTACCTACTGTGTTTCTCCGAAAATAAGACAGGGTCTTACATTATTTCTTGCTCCAAAAGATTGGTCAGGGCTTATTTTCAGGGGTTATCTTATTTTTTTCCCCAAGAACAATAATTCCCATTTATTTTTGAACAAAAAAATCAACATTTATTAAAATATAACAGATAAGAGATTATGAAGGTGCTGGTAGGTAGGCCTGGTCGTACCTGCTGCAAGGACAGACAACCAACCACAGGTGGTCAAAATTGGATGAAACCAATGTTAAAAAGGATATATGAGGAGTCTTGCGCTGGTAAGGTTAGGCCTTGGTATAGAGCTAGGATGGTTATATAGTACAAACATTGGAAACGTGGTTATGATACACACAATATTGATTTAAAGTTAATATCACATTAAAATGGCGAGGAGAGAAGGAAGGAGGAAGGGGAAAAAAAAGAATAAAATATAGTTCCTGAAGGATAAAATGGAGCTAAGAGCGGGGTTCGTTTTGCGGTGGACATGGACCCGTGGGTCTCGGAAGTTGATTAGAGGAGGACGTAGTGGGGAAAGTCCAGGTGGTATCCTAGGTTGAAATTGAGGGGGAAGAGGAATTATTAAGCACACTTACTCACCTCGCAGGCAGAGAGGAGTAGGGTTTACCTGGTTTGGATGTGGAGAGAGACTGAGTCCATGGAGTGAGGCAACTGTAATGGTCGTGGTTGTAGTAGCAGATCCACGAACTTGGAAAAGAGGTACAAAATCAGTATTAGAATGACCTGATAGTTTAGCATGAATATGCTTTAAAGGAGAAGAATAGCACTGGCTGTTAAGGATAAAGTTGCGTTAAATTAGTAACATGTACCTTTCCCAATTGGTGTTAGTTTTTTTTTGCTGTGTTTTTGCATGGAAAATCTGCTGCGTTTAGCTGTCCAAGTAGACACTGTTGAATTGTAATATTTTTGTGCTTATTTTTTTTAGAGGCTTCTATGCGGAGCCTAAAAAAACTCATGAAAAAAATCTGCAGTTTTTTATTATTTTTTTTTTTTTAGAAAGAAATAGTAAATGTGTGTGACTTGGGGTGTGGCTAGGTTCATGGTCAAAATTTGCTGCTGCAAGCTATATGGTTTATACCTCTTTCTCTTCTGCATAAGCTGTGGCAAAACAGACTTGGAAAAATAATTGTCCACGTCAGTCCGATTACGGCGATACCAAACATGCATCGATTTTTTTCTATTTAAGTGATGAAAATATATTCAAAATATTGTAAAATACATTATTTTGCTTTGTGTTGTCATATTCCGAGATTCGTAACATTTTTATTTTTATGTCGATGGGGCTGAATGAGGGCTTGTTATTTGCGTGGTGAGCTGATGTTTTTATTGATACCAATTTTGTGTACATACGATGCTTTGATTGACTGGTCTCTCCCACGGAACACAAAAGGGAGAGACCTGTCAATCACTTTCAGCAGTGCTGGGAAGAGCCGGCCAGGGGCGGAGCTGGACTAGTCTCCTCTCTGACTATGGATCTCCAAAGAATATTTTCTCGGAAACACCGGAGCGTTTTAGAGGCTAACACTCCTGGCCACAATCGTGCAGCCAGTCTACGATTTATGCTGACCGCAGTTTAGGCAGCTTGAATCGGATGACAAGTTTTCTTTGACATCAATGCTGGGAAGTGTCAAATATGAATGAATCGCTGTTTTCTGTCACTGTATGGCAACATCCTTGTTCTTGTCCTGGTCAGTTAAAAAAAGTTATCTTTTCAGTTTTTCAGATTCTGGGTGTGAATAATGAATATACCCATTCTTTGATAGCAAGCTGACAGTGCTAACGGATTGAAAAACAAAGTATATTAAAAATTTGCAGATTGACAATCAATTCCATGCAAATGAATGGGGTTGTTTCTGCAGAATGTTACTGGATTTCTATTAGACTATATTCATCATATACACGAGCAAATTCTGGAGAATCCCATCAAATTAGAAAAGACTCAGGCCCCGATTTGTCATTTGCATTTTTTTTTTAATTTTTGTTTTATGGTATTCTTCAAAATAACGCAGGTGGTACATAAATTTTGCACTACATTAAAAATGGTATGTTTTTCTTCAATCTTTTTTTTACCACTTCTTAGCTCAAAAATTCACACTTTTTGCAAAATGCTACAAAAATTGCACCAAAATTTTTGGCGTACATAAAATCACTCCAAAAAGGACTGGAATACATTTGCCAAAAATGTAGCAATTTTGCGAAAAGTTGCAAATGATAAATCAGGCTAAAACAAATGGAAACCCTAATCGCTGCCCACAGTAGTGAATTGAAAAAAACAAACAAACAGGCAAACGCGTATAAAATAGACTTCAAAATGGCGCAAATGAAAAAAATAATATAGCCCAAACACAAAAAAAAATAGTGAAAAAATGTGAAAATTAGAAAAATAATAGGCGCAAATGCAATAAGGAATCAAGCCCTGAATACTTGGCGGCCAATACCTGAGGCCAGTGATTGGCTACAGCAGTGAGGAGCGGCATGGCTGCAGGCACAATAAGCAAAAACTGTCCTGGAGCATCAGTGCTGAAATGGCAGAGGATTTAAAGGGAATAATGCAGCTTTGATATGCAATGGATACTAAAAATTATACTGCACCTCTTTTAATGGGATTCATTGGTAGACATATGTATCTGTAAAGGCAGATAGTAGCATGAGTACATTTCGAATGGTCCCCAAATGAGTCGTAAGCCCAGCCTAAGCGGTATGAGCCTGGACATGGAATCCATAGCTATTAAAGTTCTCTGTACAATTCCAATGTACACCGAATCTGAAACTCCTATGGGACCGTGATGTACCTCTCTATACCTCTGAGTTCATAGGGAGGAATACAGATGGGAAAAATGGTGGCATGCTCCAATGGATGCTGTATGGAGGTGTAACCTGCACAATAATGCACCACATGGAGGAGCTATTCAGCAACACATGGAGAGCCTAAGGCTGCATAGGAATAGTCTTGGGGGGTCTTCATAAATATTAAAAATCATTATTTTTAATGCCATAAAACCGCCATAGTCTCATTAATAAATCTTCCCCCGTATCTGTCTGGCTTTGTCGTAATAATACTTTTTTTTTTTATCGCAACATTTTTCTCTCCTTTTAATTTCCTTAAATGTTTCTCTTTAAGCAAAAACGTGTTGTTTGATCAAAAGGTCTTTCTGACTGATTTACTCTTGAGGAAGTGTGAGCGGGGCTGTGCGGACGAGATAACGTGATGTGTCCCCCTCCCACTTTATTATAGGCTTGCAGCTATAATAACCTGTTAGGTGACCGTGTGTTTTCAAGATTGCGGAGAGCACACAGTTAATTTGTGCGCTGACTGGTGATTATGAGGTTAGGATTCATCTCTTGGTTGGACTAAGAGATGTAATTAATTGAAACTTCAGCCTCGTGAGGACGGATATGTTGATAAAAGGAGAGAAGGGTTTATCCTCTGGAAAGACCACATCGACTGCAGCCGCCTATTCACATTTTTATAGTTCATTATCCCTGTGGTTAGAGCACAGGTTAACTCATGAGGGACATTCCCACCTCACCGCCATGCACACTATTGCTTCATGTAATATCTGTGGAACTGATGGACACAACCAAGTCCAGTCCTCGGAAATATCCATCAGTCTCATAGACAATAAATGGAGCCACAAAGAGCCTATATGGCCACTGCCTCATTCAATCATTTCCAAAATAGGGGTCAGGGACTTCCATTCTAGGCTGTGATTGGAGATCTCAGCGGTGAGACCTCCCAAAAAGGTCATTCATCCCACAAAGGGGTTATCCACTTTCACAAAAGTGGTACCCAAACAATTACATAGTTGTCAAACAACAATCATAGATAGTATTTACTCCCCTGGATCCAGTGGCATCTTTCCGCCGCTGCTTGGATCTCTGTGAATTGGTTGCAGCGGTCTCGTCAACCTGGATCCAACAGCAATTCTGTGTTTTGGCTGCATTGGTGCAGTCCCAATTACAGCGCACATTCCTACTGCAGCTAATCACTGAACTCAATGGCATCACTGATGTACGAGCCACTAAGATAAGTGCTTGGATGCAGCAGTGATGCGCACTGTAATTGGGACTGCACTGATGCAGCTGACTCGCCCCCTGGGCCGTGGGGCACGCGGAACCGGGCGATAGGGAGACGTTGGGGGTAGTAGTGGTGGCGGCCCGGTCCCGCGGCTCAGGGTGGTCAGGCCAATGGTAGTCTGCTACGTGCTTTAGATAATGTCCGACTACGCCACCCGTGGATTGCGGTTATTAGGAACCGCCGCTGCAAGGCAGTCCGCTGGGGCTGATGATGGGTGCAGGTGAGGTGATGTGACTCCCCACGGGAAGAGTGCAGCCCCAGGGCAGTGTAGTGGATGCTGGGGGTGATGGTAGTGAGAGTCCCAGTGCCGGTAGTGCCGGAGGAGCGAAAAAGCACACAGACAACGTACTGCAGTCCAGCGTCTTTACTCACGGTTAATATCCAAGTCACTTCAGCTGGCAATGACTGCCCGAGCCGTGCTGCGTCCACCAGATGTGGGGCTCGGTCAACTCCCAGGCAGTTCAGGAGCATGGCACAGGACCCCCTTTTATCCTTTCTCTGGCCTGCCTCACCAGTGACCCACTTTTGTCCAGCTGCCGCGGACTTGTGTGGTTAAACGTGGGCCCCGTCCTCCGCTGTCCTATATGGTGCCTTCCTAGCAGGTTTGATGAGGTGTCGCACCAATATATGATCACGACGACCGGTCTTTGGCTGAGGGTTGTTTCTCCTCCACCAACTTGGGATCCGGTACCCTTAATCTGCCTGACCCTGCACCCTGGATTCTCGTGGGTTCTTAGGGTCCCTTCCACCTTCTTGTTCCTGAGCCCTTCTGTTTCTCTGTCTCTCCTTCTTTGCAGTTCCTTTCTGCTCCTGTTCCTTTCTCTTGGAGCTGAGATGAGCTAGAAGCTCAGCTCCCCTTCACCTCCTCCTCGGCCTCTTCTCCAGGCCCACTTCTCCTTCTCCTCTCAGGCCCCGGCCTCTTCCCTAGGCCTGCCTCTGGAGCAGCACTCAGCCTGAGCTGCTGCTCCCTGTCTTCTCCTCTCCACAGAACGAACCTAGATCTAAGATGGTGCCCACCTTTTATACCTCCTTCTAGCCATGAGCCCAGGTGACCAGCAACCAATGGGCTCCTTCCTACACTCAGGAACCGCCCCCTATCTGCCCCTACAGCACTGGGTGTTCCACCCCTCCCTCCCCACTCCAGCAGGGACATGGTCGGTCGTGCCTGCACTTCTGTCTAGTGGGAGCACCGTTGAGCTGTCCCTGAGAAATGGGGTGTGTGTGCTGCCTGCAGCTAACTGAGCCCTGGTCCATTCTCCATCCTTACCCGGGAGTGGAATATCACACCTCTGGTCTGAGGTGCAATACCCCTGTAGCGGCCGAGCCCTCGGGGCGCTACATTCCCCCCTGGTAAAGCACAGCACGTCCTCGGGCTGGAAAAGAGCAAAAACAGGTAATTACAGGACATGCAAACTTTTTTTAAAACTTTTCACATTTAGAAACAGACAATACGGTTCAGTTCCCTTTATGGGACATACTTTTCTTTTCACTAGACATTATAGAAAACTTTTTCAATACTTCCGGAACTCTTTTGTATAAAATATTATAGAAAACTTTCACATTACTATTTAGCAGCATATAAAATCTAAAACATTTTTAATTAAAGCACATTCTTGTATTCTTGGTTCATGGTCGCGGTGCAACTTGCGACCAGGTGTTCCTTCTTCTTCCAAGTGCAACAGTCCAGCAAATTTGTAGACTTGAGGTAGACGTTGCAGTCTTTTTATAAAACCAGTAGGGGGCACTTTAAGAAGCGCAACTATTTACAAGGGATTGGCCGTTCCCAGTCCTCGGCCGGTGGGGATAGGGGAATGGCTGCTCACAGTCCTCAGCCTCGTAGGGGAAGAGGGATGGCTGCTCTCAGTCCTCAGCCAGGCTACTTAGGGGATAGGGGATAACGTTCACACAGTCCTATATCAGTCCCAACGGGGACCACACTTCACTCTGGAACAGTCCCACACAGTTCCTTTGCACCCTTACGGGTAACTACTTACAATGCCACTTGACCGTTCACTGGTAACGGTGTCTTCGTGACGCTCCTTCTTCCTCATGATCTTCAGGCCCGTCCGGGCCCTCCTGGTACTCAGCGTCCGAGTAGTGCTGTTCCTCCTCCTCTACTACTCGGCGGACGTGTAGGGCGTACCACCCCTTCACGCCTTGGTGTCGGGTGTAAGACACCACGTCGCCTGGGAATAGATCCCGCCCACGATGGCCTTCCGGTAGGTGACTCTCCACATCTCTCCTTGTCACAAACACGTCACTGATGGTCTCGGGGTCTCGGATGAAACCCCAGCCGCGCTCCATCTGGAACTTCACCACAGTCCCGGTGACTCGGGGTCTGCGGGCAGTTCGGGGATCTCGCCGCATCTTCATTTTCTGCTCCGCGCTCTGGACCTGCAGCTTTTCTTGCTTCACCCGCCGCTCGCGCTGCTCCTTTTCAAACATCTCCAGCTGTTGGCGGCAGGCCTCTCGCCGCTCGGCTGCGCTCGCTCGCGTTTCCTTCGTGAACCCCATCAGGTCCTCCCCTGTGGGGTCCCATTCAAATTGGACGTCTTCTAATGGCGGCTGGGGAATTTCTTGAGGCGCTGGAGCAGATATGAGGGGCTCAGAGGGTACGTCGATCTCCGCGGACGGGCTCTTCCGGAAGCGGGGGTTGACAAACTCGGGGGGCCAGATGAAAGGCAACCCCTCCGGAGTGGTGTGCTGGGCAAAGAGATCCGCACCCAGTGGTGGTACTGCAGCAGCAGGGGGCGCAAGTGGGTTGGCAGCGCCCGGAGGCACGTGACCTTGCGACCAGGCCCGTGCTGGTCGTTTCCTTGTTGCTCCCACAGGTGGCACAGCTGGTGCAGGAGATTCCATCAGGGCAGCGGCGCCCGGGAGTGCAGGGCCTTGCGGCCGGGCCTGCGGTGGCAGTTGGCTGAGCACGCCCGGGGTCAGAGGGCACAGCGTGGGGCGGGGCTCGCTGGCAGCGTCGACGGCCTGGGGGCTGTTTGATGGCGGTGAGGGCACAGTGTCAACAGCGGGTCCCGGTGCGTGGGGCTCCGCGACGGGGTGCAGGGGCAGGTCGGCGGCCCTAGGATTCGGTGCAGGGGCGTCTCCGTTACCTGCCTCTGCAGTCGCGGCCTCCTCCGCGGCGTCGTCCTCGGCCTCCGCTCGGCCCTCACTGGCTGGTGCGCTGCTTGTTGCTGGCGCCTTCGGCTGCAGGATCACAGCCCGCCGGGCCACTTCCTCCTTCCATCCGGCGATCACTTCTTGCTGCGCCCGGACCATCCTCCGGTCCAGTTCTTCCAGTGCCGCCCGTGTGTATTCGGGATCCTCCTTAGGGAGATGGGCTAACAGCTCGGTGAGGCTGCATGGTGGTGTTGCTTGCAGCAGGCCCTTTACCAGGGTACCGGCACTGATTTCCCCCTCCATCTCCGGGTGCGGCCTGGCCAGACTGATCCAGACTGCGCCCTGCCCCACAGTTTTCTTCTTTCTCCGTCACCAGAGGGGGTGGTCCTGGGGCATTCTGCTGACAATCACTTTCAGGGGCAGCCCCCCCATGTTGATGGACATCTCCACTGCTGCATTCATGGCTGGTGGGGGCGGGCTCCTTCTTTCGCGCCATTCTGGGACCTGGCCCACGATGGGAGGTGGCTTCCTGCTGTCTTTTGGTGCGCACATAATGGCGTCCGCTCTGTCAGGGCGGGAAAGACGGATGAAGATGGCGGGAAACGGTCCAAGATGGCGTCTGATGGCGGGAATCGGCTCCGGATGGCGGGAAACGACTCCGGACGGCGGGAAACTTCTTTTTAAGGTACATGTGCAATTTTTTTCAGGCACGCAATACCCGCTTGTGGCGGGTTGGTAATGATCCTGCCGACTACGCCAAAGCTGACTCGCCCCCTGGGCCGTGGGGCACGCGGAACCGGGCGATAGGGAGACGTTGGGGGTAGTATTGGTGGCGGCCCGGTCCCGCGGCTCAGGGTGGTCAGGCCAATGGTAGTCTGCTACGTGCTTTAGATAATGTCCGACTACGCCACCCGTGGATTGCGGTTATTAGGAACCGCCGCTGCAAGGCAGTCCGCTGGGGCTGATGATGGGTGCAGCTGAGGTGATGTGACTCCCCACGGGAAGAGTGCAGCCCCAGGGCAGTGTAGTGGATGCTGGGGGTGATGGTAGTGAGAGTCCCAGTGCCGGTAGTGCCGGAGGAGCGAAAAAGCACACAGACAACGTACTGCAGTCCAGCGTCTTTACTCATGGTTAATATCCAAGTCACTTCAGCTGGCAATGACTGCCCGAGCCGTGCTGCGTCCACCAGGTGTGGGGCTCGGTCAACTCCCAGGCAGTTCAGGAGCATGGCACAGGACCCCCTTTTATCCTTTCTCTGGCCTGCCTCACCAGTGACCCACTTTTGTCCAGCTGCCGCGGACCTGTGTGGTTAAACGTGGGCCCCGTCCTCCGCTGTCCTATATGGTGCCTTCCTAGCAGGTTTGATGAGGTGTCGCACCAATATATGATCACGACGACCGGTCTTTGGCTGAGGGTTGTTTCTCCTCCACCAACTTGGGATCCGGTACCCTTAATCTGCCTGACCCTGCACCCTGGATTCTCGTGGGTTCTTAGGGTTCCTTCCACCTTCTTGTTCCTGAGCCCTTCTGTTTCTCTGTCTCTCCTTCTTTGCAGTTCCTTTCTGCTCCTGTTCCTTTCTCTTGGAGCTGAGATGAGCTAGAATCTCAGCTCCCCTTCACCTCCTCCTTGGCCTCTTCTCCAGGCCCACTTCTCCTTCTCCTCTCAGGCCCCGGCCTCTTCCCTAGGCCTGCCTCTGGAGCAGCACTCAGCCTGAGCTGCTGCTCCCTGTCTTCTCCTCTCCACAGAACGAACCTAGATCTAAGATGGTGCCCACCTTTTATACCTCCTTCTAGCCATGAGCCCAGTTGACCAGCAACCAATGGGCTCCTTCCTACACTCAGGAACCGCCCCCTATCTGCCCCTACAGCACTGGGTGTTCCACCCCTCCCTCCCCACTCCAGCAGGGACATGGTCGGTCGTGCCTGCACTTCTGTCTAGTGGGAGCACCGTTGAGCTGTCCCTGGGAAATGGGGTGTGTGTGCTGCATGCAGCTAACTGAGCCCTGGTCCATTCTCCATCCTTACCCGGGAGTGGAATATCACACCTCTGGTCTGAGGTGCAATACCCCTGTAGCGGCCGAGCCCTCGGGGCGCTACACAGCCAAAACACAAAATTGTCTCCGGATCCAACACCGCTGCAGCCAATTCACAGAGACCAAAGCAGCGGCGGAGAGATGCCGCTGGAGCCAGGAGGGTGAGTACTATCTATGCTTGTTGTTTTCCACTTTTGTGAAAACCCTTTAAAGGTATGTGCACACTACGTTTTTTCAGTTGGATTATGTTCTGAAAATCACCTGATAAATAATAATAATCTTTATTTTTATATAGAGCCAACATATTCCGCAGCGCTTTGCACACATTATCATGACTGTCCCCAATGGGGCCCACACTCTAAATTCCCTATCAGTATGTCTTTGGAGCAATCTGATAAAGTGAAACACTCAAAACAAGGAGCATGTGCATTTCTATGTAAAAACAACTTGCTATTGTATGTTCAGTGTTTAGCGCTTTAGATTGCTAAAAACGCCAAGTCCAGTTAAATGATTGGTCCATTTTTCAGGCATTTTCTGCAGAAGCTCTACACTTTATAACAGAAGTCCATGGGAAGACTCAAAAGACGACTTTTCGAACAATTTGTCAACATTTTTTAAAAAAAAAAAAAAACACCTAGCAGTTTCATCGCTGTTGAATGGAGTTTAAAAGAGACGACAGAAAACACAAGTAAAAAAAAGACGGAACTAAAAATATTAGAAAAATGTTAAAAAATGCTAGAGGTCAAAAATGTCAAAAAAGCACTCAGGAAATGACAAAAAAAAAAGCTAAAAGTGACGCTTTAGAGGTAAAAAAAACTGCGGCCCTCTTCTGAAGTGTCTTCATTTGTAAAAACGTAGAAGGTTCACCTCCTTGAATTGGCCCTGATTCATCAAAGCTTTCATGACAGAATTTTGGCTTAAAAGCTTTGAAAAGTCACGAAATTTAGGCGCAGATTGGAGTTCTGCCAAAACTTTGTGACTTTTAGGCCACATTCACGCTATCAGTATTTGGTCAGTATTATACATCAGTATTTGTAAGACAAAACCAGGAGTGGAACAATCAGAGGAAAAGTATAATGGAAACAGGTCGCCACTTCTGTATTCTTCATCCACTCCTGGTTTTGACTAAAAAATACTGATGAAAAATACTGAACAAATACTAAAAGTGTGAACGTGGGCTGGGCAGAGTTGGGATGGGATGGGGGCGTAACAGGAGCAGGACTCCACAGCTTGTCTATTCTGTGGTGAGCTGTGACATTACTTACACCAGAAATCTCACTCTAGTACCTGACTGGAGTAAGATTTCTGGCATAATGCACAGAGGTGCACACCACTTATCAGACACTCCAGACTCCCAAAGAGGAGTTCACCTCTTCATGAATCAGGAGCATCTGACTCCAGCACACCCCCTCACCAAAACCGGTGTGAAAACCGGTGGTCTTAATTAATTGGACACACAGCGCCTCTCACTGGAGCCCTGTTATATTGTGCTTTTCTTTTCCATTTTGATTAGCTCCTGAGAAAAGCCATGTAATCTGACCTTGACGTCACGTTTTTGGATTGTCTAACAATAGACAGAACAACTATACTTTGCAATCTGAAAAAGAGTGTTGACTTCTACATATAACAATAGGAATTTTTGGGCTGTCTTTGGATACAATTATTTTTCACAGTTAAAATGACTACTCACTGCCCCTTTAAGTGACCATATTCTGGAACACAGTGACCTAAACTTTAGAAAAATCATTCAGAAGTGAAGGCACCTTGTCGAAAAAAAAATCACGACACACTTAGGGTTTAGCTGAATGTGGCTTATACAAACCTGGAAGGCACATTTTCTTGCTTTCACCCACAGTATCTTGTTACCACAGCTGCATTCAGGAATATTAGCTAAAGAATGGTAGAAAATGCCACAGCTCTAGAATAGCATTTTTTATATGCCTGGTACTAATTGGTTTCTTTTTGTCCATTTAAAGAGTAACTAAATCTTTGTCACTTTTTTTTTATATATTTGAATGCCTTTTTAATTGCATGCAGGTCATTGGGTATCCGGGTCTTGTGACCCCCCATGATCGCCCACTCCTCATCAAACAGTTTACTGTATCTCAGCTTCCTAACCCGTGCATAGCCTCTGCCTTTCATTGCTAAGATAGGAATAGCTGCTTCTAGGTCCAGTCCACCAGGGCAACCCAAAAAAACAGCCAAATATAGCTGCACTATTGTGTTAGCATAATTCCCATAGAAATGAATTGGAGTTATGGAAACAGCATAGCACAGTGAACTATGCTGTTTCTGCAGCTCAGTAGTTACATCAGCAATGCAGCTTGCTTTGCTGCACAGGTTCCATTACTCCTATTCATTTCTATGGTAGTTGCGCAAGCAGCACAGCACAGCTGAGCTCAGCTGTCTTCAGAGCTCTGCCCCTAGTGGCTGAGACATAGAAGCAGTTATTCCCATCTCAGCCATTAAAATCGCAATGGGTAATAATAACCCCTTAACTCTAGACACAATTGAATTTTGGGATTTCCATGGTGATGTATGTTGTAAAGGAATGCATGTTTTTTTTAAAAAAAAGGGTCTATTTTTTCTTGTCTTATACCAGCACTACTTTTGTCATTGAGTCTGATATTGCAGCTCATCCAAGCTGAAGTGAAGGAGGCTTAATAACAATATCAGACACAATGTAAGGACAAGAGTCGCACTGTTCTACTTTTGTAATTCATAAAACCCACTTGTTGGAACATATGTGTGTTCCAGAAACCTAAACTATAGTTGTTACAATGTCTTGGTCTGTCAACCATATTGTAAGGGTATCTGTATACATTATAGCACACAGAGATGGATTCCTGATTTTTTTCCTTAGTTAGGACATAAAAAAAGCAGCAGCACCAAAAAATATGCATCAGTACTGAGCCATGTGGATGTGAATCCAACTTTCAGGTGAGGTAAAAGACTTGTTGGAAAATTCAGCATTCTCTTTCTGTGTCTCCCTCTGCTTGTTTTTTTCATTGTCTCCACACTCCTCCTCCTACTTCCCCTGTACACAAAGTATAATAGGAGGTGGAACATGGCACCTCATTGTGCTGGCAGTCCATCCTGTCTTGATCAAGACTGAGCTGACCTGTTTTGTGAGTGGATTGTGAGTTCTGGAGGGAAGGAGAAGTGGTTCATAAGAGCAGAATAAAGCGTATTTCTCTGATAAGATGTATAATAAAGTTTCTTCTATTGCCCTGTACTATTGAATTATACAAAGTTTACTGAAGGTATAGTTCCCATTTATGAGGTGAATCTGTATGCAAAAAAAAGACCCTGATGTCGTGTTAGGGGGGATTAACATGTGCTATTTTAAAATAGGGCACGCTGATTATTAATAACACCTCTTTAGACAGTCAATAGAATGCAGATATGTTCATAGATAAAAGGGCTTAAAAAACGTGAAAAAGAAGATAGTTTTTAACTTTTCTGGGAATTTGGAATGTCTAAGAAAACTCGTTGCTCTGACTTGTATGGAGCTCATGTCTCCTTTTTAGTACATTTATGCATGTTGTATTATATAATATGTATTATTATTTTTACATCATTTTGTCAAATATTATACTTAAAATACCACAGCATTAAACATTATTATAGCACTGTTTTATAATATTACAGTAATTTTGGAAAGATTTAGGATTTATATCTATGTTTGGAAAAAAAAAGATTCCATGGACACAACCATGGCGGCTCCCAATTTATGTAAAAATTTGGTACATACGAAATGCTATTACACAATTTGGTGGATTTAGGTTTGTGCTTTTGTTGTATTGATTAAAAAATGCTTTTACATAGCTGACTGTGACATAGAGTTTAATATCCAATTTTTGTCACTTGGTTCCACTATGATTCCACAAACGGTGGAACATGTGAATAAGGAATATCATCTCAGTGGTGAAAGCAAACGTTACCTAATTAGTGTAAAGGAACGTAGCCCGGCCATAATCATCAGCACCGTGAGTTTTAAAAAATAAAGATTAAAACTTAAAGAGATTAGACAACTTTTGCAAGATATTAGCTGTTCAAAAATGACAAAAATGTCCTTAAGCCTCTCTAAAGAAAGCGGTGACCAAACAGGCCGTCTTTTGTTCAGCCCTAAGACTTGATGGCAAGAGATTGAGAGGTTGCTTTCAGGCTATGTGTGCGGGACCTGAGGTTCCAACTTATCTATCGCCAGCAAACGAATCAGGTTGGGGTATTAGCAAAGGGATTAAAATCAGAATTTGCTGGTGCAGCAATGAAATATAGACCACCCACTGATGTCTTCCAGAAGCACTATATGATAATATATATGTCTATATATCTATATACAGTATATACACACATATATTCGTGCAGACCCATACCCCACTGTCAGTAATGTGTAGATCTCAAATATGACTAATGAAATAGTAAAATCTTTCAAATTACAGCAAAATAAAATCGCTACAGTTAAAAATGTAAAAATAAAAAAAAGTAAATATTTGTCTTATAATTATTTATACCTTAATAAACTGGGTAAGAGGGCTCATGTCCGCCCTGAGGCACAAGAGTCATTATAGTCTGGTACCTCAATGTGGCACTATATTATTAGGTGTCATCCTCTACAATAGGGGTGGGCAATTAATTTTCCCGAGGGGCCACATGAGAGACCGTGACTGTTGTGGAGGCCGAACCAATTAGCTGAAATTAATTCTTCTCAATATTAATATTAACATATTAATATTAATTGTATCACTTAATATTAATCAGAATTAAGTATGCTGACATCCCCCTATATACCGTATGAGCCTGCCCACAGCCCCTACATATCGTAAAAGATCACACACAGCCCCCTATATACAGCATGAGCCCTGCTTAGCCTCCTATATACAATATGAACCCCAACATAGATCCCTATATATAGTGTTGAACCCCCACATAACCTCTCTATATACAATATGAGCCCACATAGCCTCCCTATATACAGTGTGAGCCCCCACATAGCCTTCAATATACAGTAGGAGCACCCACATAGCCTCCATTTATACATTGTGAACCTCACATAGCCTCCCATATACAGTGTGAGCCCAACATAGCCTCCTATATACAATATAAGCTCCCACATAGCCTCCTATATACAGTATGAGCACCCACATAACCTCCCTATATATAGCGTGAGGCAGCACATAGCCTCCTATATACAGTATGAGCCCCCACATAGCCTCCTAAATACAATATGAGCCCCCACATAGCCTCCTATATACAATATGAGCCCCCACATAGCCTATATACATACATTGTGAGCCCCACACAGTCTCCTACAGTATTGAGCCACCACATATCTTCCTATATACAGAATGAGCCCCGACATAGCCTCCTATATAGAGTATGAGCACCCACATAGCCTCCTATATACAGTATGAGCAACAACATAACCTTCCAATAGTGTGAGCCAGCACATAGCCTCCTATATATAGTATGAGCCCCCACATAGCCTCCTACTTTCAGTATGAGCCCCCACAAAGCCACCTATATACAGTATAAACCCCCATATAGCCTACATATATACATTGTGAACCCCACATAGCCTCCCATATACAGTGTGAGCCCCACACAGCCTCCTATATACAGTATTGAGCCACCACATAGCCTCCTATATAAAGTATAAGCCCCCACGTAACCTCTTATATAAAGTATGAGCACCTACGTAGCATCCTATATACAGTATGAGCAACAACATAACCTCCCTATATATAGTGTGAGCCAGCACATATCCTCCTACATACAGTATGAGCCCCCACAAGCCTCCTACATTCAGTATGAGCCCCCACATCGCCTCCTAATTACAGTATGAGCCCCTACATAGCCTTCTACATTCAGTATGAGCCCCCACATAGCCTCCTAAATACAGTATGAGCCCCTACATAGCCTCCCGCAGCTAGTGCAATTCTATGTGAAAAATCTGCACATTAAACTCTGCATACCCGCAAGAGAAATTGACATATTGCGGATTTTAAATATGCACTGTAGGTCAGTGTAAAAAAAGCACAGTGGGCATGAGATTTCTATAAATCCCATCTCTTTGCTGGAATTTTTATTTTTTAACACGCTGAGTTTTTGGTACAACGAAAATATGCAACTTTGAAAACTTAGCAAAAACTTATTGTGAGTGATCTTAACCTATGGATTTTAAATTCTGCCTTTAAATCTGTGCAATTAATTTAATGATCATATGTGAAGGATTTTGATACTCCATTTGCACGCATTAAATTTTGCTTTTATTGCAGATTACCAGTGCACATTCTGTATAAGACATAATGTTGGGTTTCCTTCACGTTGGGCTCTCTGCTAGTAACTTCCATCAGATCCTATAGCAAAAAATAGTATAGCTTGTAGCGATTTTCTGCTGCTGGGACGAGTACATTCCATGGGGTCAGACGGGTGCCATTGGTATCCATCAGCAAAGGATCCAAGAGCATAGTGGTTTCCATTATAATTGATGTGAAAAGAGTGAAATAGAAAGGCTAAAGAGTCCAAAAATAATTCAAATATACAGAAAAAAGAATTTGTTTCATTTCTATAGCAATATACCAATAAAGCACAAAGCCAATATATACAATATGTTGCTGTATTTCTGTAAGATCTGCAGCTTTGTGTCTCATCTGCGCTTCTGATAAAGAAATAATAATAAGCCGTGTTCTCTATTCAGTCCCATTATTTATTTATCACATTTCTCCCAAAGCCCTTGAAGGCAAATATTAATATCACTATATTTGCTGCAACGGTCCCTTCTTGACAGAAAATAAATATTGTAGCCTCTTTGTATGTTGTAATAATGATCCCTCAAGTCCTCATTACCCAGCACGATTAAATGATGTCTTCTTCTAATTTAATGTTTATAGACAGGCATTTAGCAGTTAAGTCATCATACTGCGCTCGTCTCACATGTGCCTTACATTGTGGTTGTTGCTGATTCATTTAGTAATAAATTTATATTGGACAGGGTTACATTTTTTTAATATAGAACTCTGATTTTCCTACATAGAAAAAAATTTGAGGTAGAAATGTAGCAATGTTTTTGCATATATAGTGTTACCTCACCAGCGTTATTCTAGCTGTGCAATTTTCTTGATCCCAGCTCATACATTGGGACCTTTAATTATGGGTATATGAATCATGTAATCTCCAGCCTCATCATGAGTCCAATACTTGCTCTTATATGTAGACAGAAGGTCGGGCTCCTACTTCCTGTGAACTGCAATATGACATCATCACACATTATATTTCTCCTGGAAGCCTTCAGACCTTTCAAAACTCAGGTTCACCTGCTTTGTTTCAATGTATGTCCAACTATTATATAATATAATTAATTTTGTTTGTACTATTTGTCTGCATTGTATGCATAATCCCCGGTGTATCCTATAAAATTAAATTTAAGCCTATATCCCCTGCCTCCTGCTTTTAAGAGCTGACAGGAAGAAACATATCACAAGCAGCAGGCAGGGAACACAGTTTAGCTCTGTATGACATAGAACTGTATATACAGAGACTTTACCCTATTAATCGAGGACAGCAATTCTATGGCACTGCTGCCATTAGGTACATTTCAAAACATAGCAAGTACAGTGTGATCAGACTCTGCTCCTTCTGCAAAGATTAAGGTATTATGGGTAATGTAGTCTGCATTAGAGGAACTATATCTCTGTGAAAGAGGACATCATAATCAATGCCAGCACAGAAACCTTCATATTTTTTGGTGGCTTTCTCATAGAGAAAAAAGGAGCTCTTGGCCAAATGAGAGCTCCTGTGTGTGGGAAAATCATCTGACATGGCTTTCAGCTGAACAATCTTTTGGCTGACCGCCATCTAAAGTGTATGGTCAGCTTTAGTTCTTATAGGGCACTTTTATATGTTTGATCTACCTGGCATTCTTATGCAGGCACTGTGTGGCAGTATCATGTGGTCAGTACGGTTATTTTGCACTCTCGTATTGGGTATTGTATGGCACTGTGCTTTGTCTTTGGCATTTTATGCCGGCACAGTATTGCAATATTATGTTGTACTGTTTTTAGCATTTTATGATCTTTTTTTACAGAACTATTATGTTAAAATTACTTTTCATTTTGTGACAGAGTCACCGGTGTTATATGCGAGGGGAGGTATGTGGCACTCCGGCAGCTAGCCTGTGTGAACTGAAACTTACAAACTTTCCTCCAGCATGTTATATGTTGGGGGTTAACTCACCAAAAGGGTGTGGTTTTATGTGAATGGCAAAGAGGGTGGGAAGTGATTCACCCTACCTCCCCTCAGGGTGTGGCTGAGCAAGCTTAAATGCTCAGTCACTATTTTTTTTTCTGTTGTTGTGCTTGGCAAGTCAAGGTCTCCAGTCTGGAAAGCCATAGTGTGGCACCCCAGGGGTCTGGTTTCCACAGTAATAGCAATATTATGTCTGAAAGCAGGTGGGAGGTCTCCTGGTCAGGAATCCTATGCATGCCACACCTCCTGCCCAGTCCTGGGAGGGGAAGAACTTCCCCTATATAAAACTAGGGCTGAGGCAGGGTTAGAGGAGAAGAAGAAGAAGAGGAGTCCCAGATGTAGACATAGTCTAGTCTGGAGAGGAGCAGCTATAGGAAAGAAAGATCAGGAGCTCAGTGGGAGCAGTGCTAAAAGGAATCAGGGGCTGGAAGCTGTAGAGCTCGCCCTGATTGAAGAGTTCTTACCGGACCCGGAGTCCGAGGCTGTGGGGACTAATCCTTACCCAGCAGCAGAAACCGCCCGGCAGGGGATTTCAGGTCCTCTGGCCAAGAAACCCGAAGGCACGGTCACACGCAAGGGACCAGCACCGCCGTCGTGGAGCGGAAGCTACCAGAAGGCCCCGAGTCACCGGCCATATGGGTGAGCACCACACGGTACACTCAGGGACGTGGGCTACTTTTATCAGCCTCTAGCAAGGTAGCCAGAAGAGTACGATTAGTTGGGGAGGCCTACAACTCCACCTGGCCAGGGGAGATTCCATCTGCTCACGGACTGACCAGGCCCCGATCGCTAGCCAGTACTCCGGGAGGGTCTACCTTTGCCACCAGTAAAGACCCTGAACTACACCGCACCGTCTCTGAGTGTTTCATCATCCACGTCCGCTGCCCTGAGGCCATACCCCTCCCGTTGGGGGTTATACCATCCCCGCTGCACAACCGTATCACCGGCCTCAGCAGTCTGTCCTGCAGCGGCGTTCTCATGACCGCATTCAACGGGTGGCGTAGTCGAACATTCTAACATCTACTGCTAAATACTGCCGCTCAGTTTGACTCCCTGGGCACGGACCGGGTCACCGCCACGAAACTACTACCCCTCTCAGATCCGGCTCCGGGTAGGCCCCCGCGTGCGCAACGCTACTCAGCACAGGCCCAGGGGCGCGTCAACTTTGGCGTAGTCGGCAGGATTTCGTGCCCGCAACCACCGGGTACTGCGTGCCTGAAAAAGAGACTTTTCAACTTACCTGTGGTGAAGATTCCCGCCATCCGACGCCATCTTCTACCTTCTTCCCGCCATCCGTGGAGTTTTCCCGCCGTTGGACGCCATCTTCTGCATTCTTCCCGCCATCCGTGGAGTTTTCCCGCCGTTGGACGCCATCTTGAAGACGCCGCGCGGGAAGAAGAGGGGCGTGGACTCCGAAAAGCTCGCGAGAACTGAAGCCCCGCCTCACGTCCAGACGTTGCGTAAGGTCCTGGAAGGAGCCCAGCAGACGCCGACGTCATAGGAGCGCGACGGAAGGTCCTCGACCCTGACGATCCACTGCGGAGCCGCGGCCTACGGAAGAGGATCATCGCAAGGTAGGCCACGGTCCACTAGGGGGGAGGAAGATGTCGGATACGGAGGAGAGCTTCACTGCCGCAGCCACCGCCAGCGCCACCGCTGCTGCGGTCATGCCTTTCACTATGCCCTATATCCCGGGGGCAGCCTGGCTACCCCAGTACTCAGGGGAGTCACATACCCTGAATGACTTTAGAGAAAAGCTGGATAGCCTCTTCCAGGTGTACCCCCTCACAGAAGAGCAAAAAGTGAGCATCCTGGTGGCCCAACTAACCGGGGCAGCCCAAAGGGAGGTAAAGTCCTGGCCACCTGGGAGGAGGACTGTCGCAGGGATATTAACCCGGCTGAAGGACACCTTTGATACCCGCACCTCAGCTGAGATTAAGCTTAGATTCTACGGGTGCAAACAGCGAGCACATGAGAATATAAGGGACTATGCACTAAACCTACAAGAGGCCCTGAGAGCCATTAAGCAGACCGACCCTGACGGCGTGGGAAACGAGGACAGGCTGTTGACCGAACAATTTATAAAGGGACTATATTGCAATGCCCACCGAACCCAGTTGCGGGCAATGGCCTTACAGGATCCTCATCTGGACTTTGCACAGTTCAAGGACAGAGCCATCCGGGTGCTCCGAGAACCGGCACCGGGTGGCGTTGTGGCCCACAGGCGCCCTACTACTGCTTACCACCAGGAGGCGGCGCCCTTGTCGGCAGGGCCTGTGGGAGCTGATGCGCAGGCTTTGAACAATGACCCGGCTCCAGACCTGCACCATCAGGTCCAAGAGCTAGCTAAAAGCGTAGCTGCGCTAACCCGAACTGTGCAGTCGTTACAGGTTTCTGCTCCAGGGAAGATCCAGCTGGCATCCGGACCGGAGGACATCCCGTGGCGTCGACCAAGGAGGACCTCACCGGCCAGAGGAAGACCCAGCGACCGATACAACGAGGACGGACAACCCATCTGCCGCCGCTGTAATCAACCCGGACATATGGCAAGGTACTGTCCTTTAAACTGGCACAACCTGGGGTAGAGGGCCAACCCCTAGGAATAAGATCACCAGGCCCATCGAACTGGCGTGACAAATATGTGGGAGGACGTCCAGTCTTGCCTGTGGTACTGGATGGCATTCCTATGAGTGCCCTACTTGACACCGGGTCACAGGTCACCACCATCCCGTACGTGCTCTTTAAGCAGTACTGGAATGACTCGGATATAACCCGCTACCCTGACGACGACTTGAGTATCATCGCCAGCAATGGTCAACCCGTGCCACAGATCGGATTCAAAGAGATGACCATTAAAGTCGGTAGAGTCGAACTGGCAGCACAGGGACTGATCATTGTAGACATTGACAAGCGCGAGAGTCACCCAAAGATAACGCTAGGAACTAATGTGATTGAAAATTGTCTTGCAGAGGTGATTTTTATTTTACAGCAGGTTGCCAAGAACGCCAGCTCCGGCCAGCAGCGAGTGCTCCAAAAAGAGATCCGGGCACTGATGCGGCGGCAACAGGTGGAACTCTCCGGTGGTGAGATTGGAAGCGTGAGAATGTGTGACCCTTTCCCAATTGCCATGCCCCCAAAAAGTGAAATGATGATTTGGTGCCGGGCAGCTATTGGTCTAAGAGGTAGAGACTACCAAGCAATGGTAGAACCCGTCTACTCAGACAGTAGGCCCACCATTTTGACAGCACGGGGGGTGGTTGATGTACTCCATGGGAGGGTGCCCGTTCGCATAATAAACATCGGGAAGAGAGAAGTACACCTGCCCCGGTATGCCACGCTAGCTAAATTGTTCACCATAAACCAGAATCCTGTACAGGCCGTGGAACCCTTGCCTCCATCTCAACCAGAGGAAGGTAACGGCTCTAAGAAAACAATAGAGGACTGGTGTCAGCAACTACATTTGGGTACTGACTCCACTCCCTCACACCAGAAACAGGGAGTCTATCGGGTGGTTCAAGAGTACGAGAGAGTGTTTAGTAAACACCCGTTAGACTTCGGGCGAGTAAAGGGGGTAGAACACCACATCCCCACGAGAGACCATCCTCCCATAAAGGAGAGATACCGACCCGTACCCCCTGCACACTACCAACACGCCAAGGGGATGCTTAGAGACATGAAGGAGGCTGGGGTAATCAGGGATAGCTGTAGCCCCTGGGCAGCTCCACTAGTCTTGGTTAAAAAGAAAGACAACACCATGAGAATGTGTGTAGATTACCGGAAAATCAACCGTATCACACACAAAGATGCGTACCCCTTACCAAGGATAGAGGAGTCTTTGGCTGCTTTAAAATCTGCTAACTTTTTCTCTACTTTGGATCTCACTAGCGGGTACTGGCAGGTTCCTGTAGCAGAGGCGGACCGGGAGAAGACCGCATTCACCACCCCGATGGGACTTAGCGAGTTTACCTGCATGCCGTTCGGACTCTGCAACGCACCAGGAACCTTCCAACGGTTGATGGAATGCTGTCTGGGACACCGAAACTTCGAGACGGTCCTGTTATACCTGGACGATGTCATCGTCTACTCCAAGACCTACGAGGACCACCTGAAACACCTGGCAGAAATGTTCGAAGCCCTGGCAAACTACGGCCTAAAGGTGAAACCCTCCAAGTGTCACCTCCTGAAACCAAGGGTGCAGTACCTGGGACACGTGGTGAGTGCTGACGGAGTGGCTCCCGACCCTGATAAGATCACCGCAATTAAGGAATGGCCAAGCCCCTCCAGCGTAAAGGAAGTGCGGCAGTTCCTCGGGTTGGTAGGCTACTACCGAAGATTCATTCCCGGTTTCACCAAAAAGGCAGCTCCTATGCAGGACCTCCTGATAGGCCAGTCCAGGAAGGCCAAGAACCAGAAGCCGCCCTTCAGATGGGAGAAGCTGGAAGAAGAGTTCTTCCGCCAGCTGAAGATGGCCCTCACGGGGGATGAAATCCTGGCGTACCCGGATTACAGCCATCCCTTTATCCTCTACACCGACGCAAGTAACATCGGGCTAGGAGCCGTACTGTCCCAGATCCAGCAGGGGAAGGAACGGGTAATTGCTTACGCCAGCCGAAAACTGCGACCCACCGAAAGAAACCCTGAGAATTACAGCTCATTCAAGTTAGAATTCCTGGCAGTGGTGTGGGCAGTCACCGAACGCTTTAAGCACTACCTCGCCTCTTCCCGGTTCACCGTGTACACGGATAACAACCCGTTGACACACCTGGATACGGCAAGACTCGGTGCCCTGGAGCAGAGATGGATGGCCCGCCTGTCCAACTATGAGTTCACGATCAAATACCGGGCAGGACGCTCCAATACCAATGCGGATGCCCTGTCCAGAATGCCAAACCTACCGGACGTAGGGGAAGATCCAGAGGAATTGGAAGAAGTTGAACTCCCCGCGTTCCACCGTCATGGGACTATCCAGTATTCCCACCGTGTAAGGAGTAAGCAATCCGCTACGTTCAATCCCTTACCTCATTACAACTGGGCGGAAACGCAAGACAGTGACCCCGCCGTCCGACTGGTGAAGGAGATGCTGACTCAGCCAGATGCCCGCCTTGACCCAGACGCTCCGGAGGAGGCCAAGCAACTGTGGATTGAGAAGAGTCGACTGTTCCTTTACAAGGGGAAGTTGTGCCGCAGAATGGTTAACTCCCGGACGCATGAACTGATCTGGCAAGTAGTGGTGCCAAGAAGAGACGCGGCTATGGTACTGGAGGCATACCACGACGGAGCTGGGCACTTCGGGTGGAAGAAGCTGGAGTTCCTGCTGCGCGGGCGGTTCCACTGGGTAGGCATGAGGGGAACCATCGAGAGGTGGTGCAGAGACTGTGGACCGTGCCACCTAAGAAGGAAGGACCGTGCCAGCCAGAAGACTCCCTTGCAGCCCATCATCACCCGACAGCCACTGGAACTGGTAGCCCTGGACCATGTGAAACTGGCTCCAAGCAGATCTGGGTATGTCTACGCCCTCACAATCGTAGATCATTACTCCCGGTTCCTGGTGGTGGTCCCGGTCAAGGACTTAACGGCTCAATCAGCAGCTAGAGCCTTCCAGCAGCACTTCTGCCGTCCACACGGATACCCAGAGCAGGTGCTGACGGACCAAGGACCTGCCTTTGAAGCGGAAGTCTTCCAGGAGTTCTGCACTCTGTATGGCTGCCGGAAGATAAGAACAACACCCTATCATCCGCAAACCAATGGACTCTGTGAGAAAATGAACCAGGTGGTGATAGACCTTCTGAAAACATTGCCCCTGGAAGAACGCAATCTGTGGCCTGTGAAACTGCCTGATCTGGTGGACCTATACAACCACATCCCGGTAGGTTCTACCAAGTGTACCCCAGGCTTACCTAATGAGAGCAAGACCTGGTAAGCTCCCTGTTGATCTGGAGATGGGAGTCCTGACACCCGAGGACACTTCACCAGAAGCAGACTGGGACACAGAAAGGCAGCAGCAGTACCGGAAAGTACAGGAGAGCGTGGAGCGAAGTCTCTGTCAAGCTAGAGAGAGACAGGAGAAGACTTACAACCAATATGCTCCCGCTGTTCCCCTGGTACCTGGAGAGCAGGTCTTGAAGAGGAAGAGACGGCTCCACAAGTTGGACGACCAGTGGGAGAAGGACCCGTACACCGTACTACCCTCAAGCCATGAGAACCCGAAAGTCTGCACAATCAGTAAGGACGGAGGAGAAACCACAGCCATTGTATCCCGAGATCACCTGAAGAAGTGTCCCGAACAGCTACGGGACCCTGAAGAAGAACAAGAAGACCCTCGACCCGCAGAGGAAAGGGAGGAGATGGTTAGTACTGTACTCGGAGACTTCCCTCGGTCTTGGACTCAAGTAAATGGCGCTGTTGTGGTACCCGTCCTCACCTTCCTCCAACCAGCATCCCAAATGCCTACGGAGAAACAGGTAGAGCTGGAAGAGCAGCCGGTCCAGGAGGCAGAAGACCCCACAAAAGCAGACCAGGAGAAGCGATCCTCTGCTTATAGTGAGCCTGCCGTACCCCTAGTGAGCCAAAGAGCCTGAGCTTGTAGCTCAGGACCAGTCAGTCAGCTCCGTAGGTCCACTAGAGCCACTAGAGGCCAGTTGCCCGTACGTTGGAGGATCTAAGTGTTTAGACTGCTTTATTTGTATTTACCTGTTTATTGTTGCCTGTAAATAATTGTGTATTTTTAGTTATTTTATAGGTGTCGTTTAGGGATTATCCGGAATCCTTTGTACATATGTTTGGAGCGTAACCCAGGAATGGACTAAAGACTGTTAAGGACTCGGGGCAGGACAGACCTCTACCTGGTTACGGCTCCCTGTTCCTTGGTGAAATGGACACCCTTGTTTTCTTCAAAAACTGCACTCGGTTGCGGACACGCCGTGACCATCCTAATGTGTTTTTCTTTATTATGCTGTTTCTGTTTATACTTGTTTTGTTTACAAAAATATGTTTAGTCCCGGAGTACTAAATTTTACTAGGGGGGAATGTGGCACCCCAGGGGTCTGGTTTCCACAGTAATAGCAATATTACGTCTGAAAGCAGGTGGGAGGTCTCCTGGTCAGGAATCCTATGCATGCCACACCTCCTGCCCAGTCCTGGGAGGGGAAGAACTTCCCCTATATAAAACTAGGGCTGAGGCAGGGTTAGAGGAGAAGAAGAAGAAGAGGAGTCCCAGATGTAGACATAGTCTAGTCTGGAGAGGAGCGGCTATAGGAAAGAAAGATCAGGAGCTCAGTGGGAGCAGTGCTAAAAGGAATCAGGGGCTGGAAGCTGTAGAGCTCGCCCTGATTGAAGAGTTCTTACCGGACCCGGAGTCCGAGGCTGTGGGGACTAATCCTTACCCAGCAGCAGAAACCGCCCGGCAGGGGATTTCAGGTCCTCTGGCCAAGAAACCCGAAGGCACGGTCACACGCAAGGGACCAGCACCGCCGTCGTGGAGCGGAAGCTACCAGAAGGCCCCGAGTCACCGGCCATACGGGTGAGCACCACACAGTACACTCAGGGACGTGGGCTACTTTTATCAGCCTCTAGCAAGGTAGCCAGAAGAGTACGATTAGTTGGGGAGGCCTACAACTCCACCTGGCCAGGGGAGATTCCATCTGCTCACGGACTGACCAGGCCCCGATCGCTAGCCAGTACTCCGGGAGGGTCTACCTTTGCCACCAGTAAAGACCCTGAACTACACCGCACCGTCTCTGAGTGTTTCATCATCCACGTCCGCTGCCCTGAGGCCATACCCCTCCCGTTGGGGGTTATACCATCCCCGCTGCACAACCGTATCACCGGTCTCAGCGGTCTGTCCTGCAGCGGCGGTCTCATGACCGCATTCAACGGGTGGCGTAGTCGAACATTCTAACATCTACTGCTAAATACTGCCGCTCAGTTTGACTCCCTGGGCACGGACCGGGTCACCGCCACGAAACTACTACCCCTCTCAGATCCGGCTCCGGGTAGGCCCCTGCGTGCGCAACGCTACTCAGCACAGGCCCAGGGGCGCGTCAATAGCTCAGGAAGGAGCTGAAGGTTGGGCTACAACCTGTGTGGGTGAACCCCATACTCCTATGGACTGTGCTATCGTTTATCTCTTTGTTTTGTCGTTTGAACCGTTTCCCAAGTAAGGCCGTGTTTATTTCGCTGGAGTTGCAGGGCTTTATGCCGTATAATAAAGCCTGCAGAGAAAAAACGGTTCCTGAGCCTACTTCCGAAAGCGGCCGAGTGAGTTGTCTTGTCACAATTTTTATCTTGTCGACAAAATGAGAGGTCCCCTATAATCTGGGGTTTCCACAGTCCTGGATTTTTGGCTTCCACAATCCTTGGCTTGTGTTTATTTTCCACAGTCCTTGGCTTGTGTTTATTTGCCATAGTTGCCATAAGTAGCAAAAGGCTGCATTACCTTTACGATTTCTTACAGGTTGTACTGGACTCCAGGAAACAATACAGAAAAAGTTACAAGTACACCAAAGCCTAAGTCACCAGTTCTGGGATCCAAGCAGTTCAATGCAGTTGTATTCTGTGTGTATCTGAATTTAGTGCACAAGTGACAACTACTACATCAGGGAGATAGATAACAGCAGCACCTGGTTGTCTTTCCTGGCACTGACTATTAAAACTACACCTGAGCACTCAGGGCACCACCAGGCAATCCTTCCTTGACCTTTGTATGGGCTTTGGCCAGACAGCAAACATGTGAATTGGGTCATATGGAACAGATTTAGATACAAGCCCATATCATCCCGCCAGAGGAATGTAAAGTCCTCGCCGATCCCTTCCGTAAATCTGCATCATGTGTATGAGATAATTCCCGGGGACAGAATGGATTGCCAGACAATTCAAAGGACAATACGTCTGGTATCTCAAACTAAACAGACAGAACACTTTTTTCCCTCTTTTTTTTCATGGTACTGACATTGAGATGATTAATACAAAGTTTTTCCATGATGTATTTAAAGAGAAATTCCACCCAAAGCTTATAGTCCATTCTAAGCTGTATTTAAACAGTTTGTTTTATTACATAAGTTACTTTCATAGACAGGGAGTATTCACTGGTTGTGGTTTTGGGAGAAATAATGGCAAAATATTACAAACTTTATATGACCATGTGTGACAACATGTGAATATCCCCCCATAGCTTCCAATTTTGGAAATGTCATACAATTTTTTTGATTAGGAATAGACTGATGTTGGTTCCCACATTCTTGTTGGAAGTAATGTATGTTGGCTAAAGCGACAAAGCTTTAAAGGGATATTCCCAAGTTTGAAAGTTATCTCCTATCCAGAGGATTAGGCATAACTTTCTGATCACTATGGTTTGACCGCCAAGGCCTCCAACGATCCCGAGAATCAGGCTGAATAGAGCAGAGGTTGATCATGCGTACTGCCTCTCCATCCATTCTAATAGGAGGACCAAAGATCAGCCAAGCATTGAGCTCTTCAATCTCCAACACACCCATTAGGAATGAATGGAGCAGTAGTGCGCATGGTCGATCTCCACTACATTCAGCCAAGGCTCTTCAGAGCACCATTCTCAGGATCAGAGAGGACCATGGCAGCCAGACACCGAGTGATTAGAAAGTTATCTACTATTCTCTGGATAGGGGATAACTTTAAACATCCCTTTAAAGCTTGTTATCCACTTTTTAAATCAGTTGACTGAATACTCGTTAGGCAGTAAGATGTTCCTCCTAATCCATTCCCCATGCAAGGTTGTCTCGGCAGAGTGTACATGTGTTGTCCATAGGGAGAAAGAAAAAAGCCGCTGCCACTCGCCTCTGGTGGATTTTCCTTCAAAACAAAATGATCAAACATGTTGAAATCCAAGATGATCTGACATCTTGAATGCAAAACGATTGATTGACGATTCAGAAGTCAGGGGAAGGTTTGGACACCCCTATGCACATTGGATGTTTGTCTGTTCCCACCAAAATTGGTGGGTTTAGCCAACATTCATCTAATGTGTATTGCCACCTTAATTTTAACCCCCCATCAATAACCCCAGGCCTTCTTATGTGGTAGGGGTTTGGTATTAATGCAAAGTCTGCATCCTCTATATCTAACCTACTGACATCTTCAAGCCAAGGATCTATGTTATGTCAACAAATTGGAAGCTTAAAGTCTATGAGGAATATTGGAATTAAGCCTTTGGTCTATAAAACCATTGAAACACATGAAGGCTGGTTTTCAGCAGTAACACCATTGTCAAGCTTGGCTCGGCTATCCTGCAACATCTGCTCGTTCACCAAAACATGTCCCCATCTAAGTAGAGGAATTGAGAGTTTGCTACAAATAATGGGCCCTGTTCCCTTTAGAATGACATCCATTAGCAAGTGATTAATGTTGTTTATTAGGAAGATAATGGTTATTCCAGTAACTCATTTATGTCCTTAGGAAAATTGTGTGTTGGAGAAGCAAATCCTCCGAGCTCAGTGCAGTATCTCATAACAGTGGCATGCTCTTTGTGTGTTTTTTTTGAAGACTTCATACTTTGGCAGGGTTTCTTAGGACTTTCATTGCTTTTAGGCAAACACTAATATTTTTAGCTAGTTCAGATACTGCCAGATTTGACAGTGAATGTGATCATTCCTCATTTTTGCTTAATATTTCCTGCACTTGGCTCTAGACATAAAGATTTGGCCACAATCAAACGCAAGGTTTGATGTCCTTTATTAGGGGATTTTTTGTATTTTATTCTCTTTCACTGTTCCCATGTTAGTAGATGTCAATACAATAAAATTTTGCATTGGTCAATATGAGAAATTCTCATTTAATTTCAGTCAAATGTAGAGCAATGACTAATAATGAGAAAAAATTGTTGGACCTGTCCAATGAACTTGTAGTGCACTTTTCTGTTGGCTGGAAACAAAAGTGTTGTTACCAAAGACATAGTACGGGCACCGGTGACCGACCTACCATACAACCAGGGCATGATGACATTATGGGGTCACTTGTGAGGGGGTGCTTAGCACTGAGTTTGGGGCAGACACAAACAGTAGCATTTACAGTTGCAAAATTTAGAAAATTATCGAAAAAATTGCCACAAATTATGAGCACACCAATTGGCTTAAAAAGACACATAAATAACACCCTGAATCCTCCTAAGACTGTATCAAAGGTCTGTAATGCAAACTCATACTTAGTAATGTCAAAGTGACCTCCACATATATGGCTATGGGTAAATAGATGGTGGCTGTTATTCACTGTTGTGGTGTCACACACTATCTGTAATGTTTATTCAGTGCTTTATAGCTTTCTCTCCCAATCTCTATTGTTAAGCTGTGGAATTCATTCCAAAGTGGCTGCTGCATTCCCTGCCTCTGCTTTTATACAGATTATATCCTGATTGCTTGTGCTATAACATTTGATGTGATATCTTCAAGGCATTATGGGGATGTCCACTCGGCTGCGCCTGAGGTCATGTGAGCCTTCTCTGGGTGGTGCAAGTTTCTGCAATGTGTAAAATGACAATAGTCATTTTTGATGATTCACAAAAATCGAATCACAAATGGTTCGAATTTTCTGGGTCCAGGGAATTCCTAAAAAATTGACAAAAATGCGATTTACATCGATTTAATACACTTATCAGAGTAAAGGGCTGATCAAAAATACTTAAGTTCATTTATAAAGTTCTTATTCTAAATATTGAGCCAGTCAATAAGCAATCGGGATCAGTGGGGCTAAATCGGCTCTTTGCAGAATCGGAAAGCACATAGTTCTAGCCAGCGGCTCAGCCATGCTGCTAGTTCTAACTGTCAATTATCAGAAGCACATCACCCAGGGCAAACAGAAAGCTTCAAGGTAGGGGAGCAGTGAGCTCCTGAACATAGCACATAAGACAATCTTTTTCATTTTGAGCCAAGGGTACCTTGGTGGCTTTTGTCTTTTGTGGTATGCGGGCTTTGCTTTTTTGACCCCTGCACAGTTACACAAGTTGCACCCATACGATGTCTACTCCGGTTATGTCACACCTTCTACAAATGCTGATTCTGCTAATGAAATCAGCACTTATGTGATGGGAGTTTCAACATTAGGTCCTTTACCTGATGTTGGGTGAAAGAAAGGTCCGGTCTGTTGAATTTCAGTGACCGATTTTTTTGTTCTTCCTGGAGATAAGAATCTGCCAGAGAAAATACATAGGGATCATGTGTATGTGGAAGTCAGGAGAGGTAGCTGATGGCTGAACGATTGTTTGTCTGACAGCTATCTAATGTGTATAGGGCCTTAATATGTCCATGATTTCATTGATAGCCTTTGTCCCCTTTGTTTAAGATTTTGGTAAACTTTTGCAATTTTTTCAAATTCTCTCATTGCATAAAAAATATTTTTTTTACATAAATCCTAATAAAAAAAATGAAAAAAAAAAAATTTTGGCCCTGATTCATCAAAAAGTTAATACCAGAAATCTGGCATAAAACATTTTGAAAAGTAAAAAGAATTTGCGCACGCAAGGTTGTGCAAAAATTTTGTCTTTTTTGGAGTTTACATGACAGTTTCAGCCAGCTCCTCCAAAATGGATGCCAAGTTGTCAAATTTTGTATTTTTTATTTAAATGGTGAAAAAAGTTTATAAGTTTTTCCATTTTTGAGACTCATAACATTTTATTTTTTCCCTTTTATGGAGCTGTGTGAAGCTTGTGTTTTTGCATGGCAATTTGACCTTTTATTGATACCAATTTGGGGAACATATGGTATTTTGATCATTTTTATTGCATTTTTTAGGGAGATGTGGTGGCTGATTAAAACCCAATTCCGGCATTTTTTCACTTTTTTCTCTCTATGGGTTTACCGTATTAGTTAATTAAATATATATTTTGATAGCCTGGACTTTTAAACATGTGGCAATACGAAATATATTATTTTTTACATTTATTTTTAAAGTGGGAAAATGGGGGTGATTCTAATTTGTATATTTTTAAAAACTTTTTTTTTATTAATTTTTACCTTTATTTTAGTCTTCTTGGGTGCCTTGAGCCTGGAACGTGCTCAGCTCCATGCAAATACTGTTATTGGAGATTCATAGCAGCATCTTAATGGTTAACAGCAGCGATCAGAGCTCAGGTCCTGTGGCTGCTATTAGAGACAGATGTTGGCTATGAAATATTGTTGCCATTTACCGCGTGTGGAGAGATCTCAGTTCCTCACACAATAACTCCAGTACTGATGAGCATATAGGGCATTTTATGCTAAGAGCTATTGCAAAATTGCATGACTTCTCATTTTATAAGGTTGAGAAAAAATGGTTGATAGTGGACATATCAGTAAATATTATCCAATTAACTAATTGTGTAATTATATGATGATTATAGTGTTCCTGTTCATTATTTTCTGAACATTTCCTTCACCAGTACAGAGACACATCCCGCAGTTTCTTGTTGGGCCATGATTAATGTAGGGCAGACACGGCAATCATCCAACAGCCTAGTCACTACCACCATTGTCCTTACAATAATTCATGCCTTGAGCCAGTCATTTGCAAATCTAATCTAAGCAAGACGTCCTTCTTGAAGGTTTTTTTTGTACTTATTTATTAAGTATTCTTCCCCATTAGTAAAACAAATGGTAAATGTATCACACATCATCACCATCGCTTGTTAAATATTTTATCAGCCATAATGGAATTTGTCAAATCAGTGTAATTGTACAATAAGTCAACTACGAGATATCAAGATCAGACACAGTTATCAGACACCGCCAATCATGAGGACAAGCTAATTTAGGAGGATCACTTAGGTTTGGAGAAAATTATTATGATGGAAGTGAAAGCATAATTCTAATAATAGTCTTCCCCAAACAAGCTTATATACTATCTAAATGTTATTGTGTGCATACATAATCTCTCTCTCTCTGTATATATACAGTACAGACCAAAAGTTTGGACACACCTTCTCATTTAGAGAAATTTCTGTATTTTCATGACTATGAAAATTGTACATTAACACTGAAGGCATCAAAACTATGAATTAACATATGTGAAATTATATAATTAACAAAAAAGTGTGAATAATAATAATAATTTTTATTTTTATAGCGCCAACATATTCCGCAGCACTTTACAATTTTAGGGGGGACTTATACAGACAATACACAATAAGCATATCTCAAATCAAAAGGAGTGAGGGCCCTCCTCGCAAGCTTACAGTCTATGAGGAAATGGGGAGACACAAAAGGTAAAGTGTACATATATTGTATAATGCAGCCTTGATATACTAAATAGGATAAATAATTATACATGGACTGGTCGCCAGCCAGTATGTGTACAGGCCAGACCAAGGCTATTAAGTACATGGATGGTATGAACCTGAAATTGAAGAAGATTTTAATATGGGGGAAAACTGGGACGGACAGATAGTGTGTTTAGGCAATACGCCAGTCTAAAGAAATGGGTTCTTAGGGTCCGCTTGAAACTGTGGGTATTGGGAATTAATCGAACTGTCCTGGGTAGTGCATTCCAAAGAATTGGCGCAGCACCCGAGAAATCTTGGAGACGGGAGTGGGAAGTTCGGATTATGGAGGATTTTAGCTTTAAGTCATTGGCAGAATGGAGGGCACGTGTAGGGTGGTAGACTGAGACAAGGGAGGGGATGTAGGGGGGTACTGAAGCATGGAGCGCTTTGTGGGTAAGCGTGATAAGTTTAAATTGAACTCTATATTGGATGGGTAACCAATGCCATGAAACAACTGAAAATATGTCTTATATTCTAGGTTCTTCAAAGTAGCCACCTTTTGCTTTGATGACTGCTTTGCACACTCTTGGCATTCTCTTGATGAGCTTCAAGAAGTAGTCACCAGAAATGGTCTTCCAACAATCTTGAAGGAGTTCCCAGAGATGCTTAGCACTTGTTGGCCCTTTTGCCTTCACTCTGCGGTCCAGCTCACCCCAAACCATCTCGATTGGGTTCAGGTCTGGTGACTGTGGAGGCCAGGTCATCTGGCGCAGCACCCCATTACTCTCCTTCTTGGTCAAATAGCCCTTACACAGCCTGGAGGTGTGTTTGGGGTCATTGTCCTGTTGAAAAATAAATGATGGTCCAAATAAACGCAAACTGGATGGAATAGCATGCCGCTGCAAGATGCTGTGGTAGCCATGCTGGTTCAGTATGCCTTCAATTTTGAATAAATCCCCAACAGTGTCACCAGCAAAGCACCCCCACACCATCACACCTCCTCCTCCATGCTTCACGGTGGGAACCAGGCATGTAGATTCCATCCGTTCACCTTTTCTGCGTACAAAGACACGGTGGTTGGAACCACAGATCTCAAATTTGGACTCATCAGACTAAAGTACAGATTTCCACTGGTCTAATGTCCATTCCTTGTGTTCTTTAGCCCAAACAAATCTCTTCTGCTTGTTGCCTGTCCTTAGCAGTGGTTTCCTAGCAGCTATTTTACCATGAAGGCCTGCTGCACAAAGTCTCCTCTTAACAGTTGTTGTAGAGATGTGTCGGCTGCTAGAACTCTGTGTGGCATTGACCTGGTCTCTAATCTGAGCTGCTGTTAACCTGCCATTTCTGAGGCTGGTGACTCGGATAAACTTATCCTCAGAAGCAGAGGTGACTCTTTGTCTTCCTTTCCTGGGGCGGTCCTCATGTGAGCCAGTTTCTTTGTTGCGCTTGATGTTTTTTGCAACTGCACTTGGGGACACTTTCAAAGTTTGCCCAATTTTTCGGACTGACAGACCTTGATTTCTTAAAGTAATGATGGCCACTCGTTTTTCTTTACTTAGCTGCTTTTTTCTTGCCATAATACAAATTCTAACAGTCTATTCAGTAGGACTATCAGCTGTGTATCCACCTGACTGCTGCACAACACAACTGATGGCCCCAACCCCATTTATAAGGCAAGAAATCCCACTTATTAAACCTGACAGGGCACACCTGTGAAGTGAAAACCATTTCCGGTGACTACCTCTTGATGCTCATCAAGAGAATGCCAAGAGTGTGCAAAGCAGTCATCAAAGCAAAAGGTGGCTACTTTGAAGAACCTAGAATATAAGACATATTTTCAGTTGTTTCACACTTTTTTGTTAAGTATATTATTCCACATGTGTTAATTCATAGTTTTGATGCCTTCAGTGTGAATGTATAATTTTCATAGTCATGAAAATACAGAAAAATCTTTAAATGAGAAGGTGTGTCCAAACTTTTGGTCTGTACTGTATTTACTATATTACTAGTCGGAATAGATAGGCTATATTTCAGCACTTACATGGCCTTTTTTGTACTATAATAAAAATAAATTGCAACTTTTTTTGTCCTTTCCTTTTTTGGCCTGACCTCAGATTTTTATCTAAAATAGCCTTCTGTGAAAATATATAAATAAACGTGCCCCTTATTGAAATGTTCATATTATAGGCCAACATAAACTAAAAACTAGACTACCTCCCTCCCCCCTTATGCTCTTCAGCTCCTATCAAGAAAATGTGTTAGACTACATAGACAGTGAGGTCATTGATATCCACTATTGTTTCCTTATATGTTAACCCATGAATGAAAAAAAAACACAATTTATCTGGATTTTTTTATGTTGGTTGCTATAAATACATCGGTATTAGTGACTTGATATCCATCCTTTCCATGGCAGTTCAGTGTATGGGACGCTACACATTTTATACATGTGCTTAAAACGTTCACTATGCTCAGATATAAGTATTTTGTGTCACCTATTAATACCATCAGCTCTTCCCTATTTTCTGCAAATGATTAAGAGGTTGGCACAGTCTTGCCATGTTAAAGACATATGCAATCAGCAAAATAAGTGGTTACCCGAAGACAGTATTACTGCACAAGCAAACTAGATACTTCTTTGCAGAAAAGATAACACACTATTGCAGCAGGGTAGTTGTGTGAACAGCCCCAGTATTAGCAGAGAAAAGTTTGCTATGCTTCCAGAAGATGAATAGTTAACTGCAGGTCTGAGCTAGAGTTAAATGCAGATGGATAATAAACAAGCAGGCGTTCACTGAATAGTTGATGAACCAGCTAAGATAAATGGAAGGTGAGGCAAAACTCTGGAAGAATACGTGGTAACTAAATTCAAAGCTTGCTGAATACTCGGACAGCACATTGCTGCCTGCGTTGGCCTTGGGTGATGATCTCTGTCAAGTTTTCTGATCTATTGAAAAACGCGGTGTGGAGTTCAGCAATCAGAGGAGACCATAGAAAACGGGAGAAGGGTCTGGCACTAATGCCAGGACAGATGAGTAACATAATTAATGATGTTAAGTTGCAATATATGTAAAAGCAATAACTTAAAACTCCTAGGTTCTGATGGAAAAATTATAATAGAGCAAATCAACTATCTATCTTCTGACATATTTAATAGTGGTTGGTTACTATTTATTTGATAGAAGGGCCTGTGGGTGCCATTATGCACCAAAGCCCTGAGATAGAGCTATCTGTCTGTAGCTATGACCCTGGGAACCTGGTATAAAGTGACTAAACCAGGGGCCTGGTATAGCAAAAATCTTCCTGTAAGATAATAATATTTTGTTATATTAGTTTATTCCTCAAATCTTTTTTTAGACAAATTTAACTTGTTGATTACATAATCTCAATGACCACACTCAAACTGTAAAATTCCTAAATTCTTTGAATGGAAATTGACACACTGTAAAGAACAAAGCTGGTAGATGATGTTCTGGGACATTGTGTCAGCACACTCAGCCTCAGCATTGCGTCACATCCATCTGTTGGTGAGGCAATGCTACGCGACAATTGCCTACTCTGTCATGATTAAAGGGTCCCAACTAAAGTAAATAAAAGTTGGATAAACCTGCAAATTTTGGAGGGATCGGTCAACCACCTAATATGTATGGAGTCCTCCCAACTCTCTCCAGACAGATGATGTTGAGGAGGAAAGGATCCGGTCTGTTGAACTTCAAAGGCTTCTGTATTTGTTCAGCATGGAGATAAGACTTGATCAGAGGAGCATCGCTTTCATAGAGACCCCAGAAAACCTGAACTGAGCTTCGTGTTCTTGGTCATTCGGCTAACAGCTTTCTAAGGTGGTCAGCTTTCGGCAAAAAAAGAAAAAAGAAAGCTATCATCAGAAAATAACCTATTGTTTAAAACAAGTTTTTGTGTTACATGTAATTTTTTTAAAAAAAATTGGCAATGTTTTATTTTCATGTCATGAACTTTATTAAAAAACCTAATAGTCAGCTGCAAAATTGATAGTAATGTATCCAAGCGTTTGTTGGGTAATTCCCAACTAAACTCCAAAACGAACCTGGAGCAAGATGGTTAAAAACTTTACTAAGTACACAATGCGTTTGAGCTCAAGGGCTTCTTTTTTCAGGTGGCAAAAGCCACTTAGGCCTAGGTCTGTTTTGGAATTTAATTGGGAATTACCCATCAAACGCTTGGATACATTATTGCTACCACTTGACTTTGTTTCTTGGCAAGCTCAGCCGTGGATTCAAGATGGGTTGCTTCGTGTTTTAACGATTAGTAGAGTTGTGCTCACCCGGCACAGCCTTCCAAGGTGAGTATTTCTAATTTATGTGGATCACCTTTGCTCCAATACTTACATACCCTATGTGCGCTCTTTTATTTGCTCTGTTTTTTGCCTTTGTCTGCTGGCAAAACTGATAGGACCTGCTTTGAGTCTGTTTTTAAAACTGATGTGTATATGTCTCAAAAAATCTCTATGAGTCTATTGGCTGTTTTGGAAATAAATGGACAGCACTAGGATGTGTCACACGGATGTGTGAATGTAACCTAAAGGTCAATTTACACTGAGCGATAATCGTGATCATTCGTTATGAGGAAGGTTCCTTTTACTGTTATTTTACAGTCTAAACAGGGTGCTGAGCACCCAACAAATGAGCAAAATGGTCGTTCGTAAGGTGAAATTATTTTTGTGCTGCACAAAAGATCATTGTTCTCGGCAGAGCATCGACCTGTCTAAGCAGGACCTGTGCTGAAGAGAATTGAACGATCTATTACAGATTGTTTAATGTGTACCTGAAGAGCGGTCTGCCTGTGTAAACAGGTTATGAAACAACTGCCGATCAGTAAATATTTACCAATGAGTGGTCATTTATGGTCACTAAGTTAGTTCATGTAACGGGTCTTTTCACAGTTGATTTTTTAGCTATTGTCCAATTTATACAAGAGGATTCCTTGACGTATACCACTAAAGGATACCACTAAATTCCAACGAATAGGCATAAGCTCCCCCAAAAAAACTCTCTTGACTCCTATTGGCTAAATGAGGAGCTGTTAAACATATGTGCCATCACATAACACTTCTAGGTTAGTGAATCCTTAAAGCACCACTGCAGCGTTGTTGTGTTTTTTTTATTATAGCACTGAAATGGTGCTACTAATTTAAGGTCAATGCACTTAGCCTTGTACTTACCCGCCGCAGTCTTTACCTTCTATCGGCACCGCTCCCATCAGTCTCCAGCACCTTGTGACCTCACTAATCGCTTCAGTGTTTGCTGGAGCGAGCTGGAGGCCACTTTTAAATGCAAGTCTATGAGATCCTCGTTCTAGTTCTCACAGACTTACATTGAGAGTTTGTGACCATTACCTCCGACTTCCAGACAGTCAGAAATTGCAGACACAAATGGTGCAGCGAGACTGGAGTGGTGCCGATAGAAGGTGAAGATGGTGGCTGGTAAGTATAAGACTATCAGGGACCTAAGACCTATAAGACTAAGGTCAGGGACCTTAGATTAGAAGCACCACTCCAGTGCTGAAAAAATACCCCGCTGGAGTGGTGCTTTAATATGGATGATACGAAGGAACATATTGTCTCGCATTACCTGGACTGCACTCAGTTACTGCACATACTATAAGAAGCATAGACAAGCTTACATTTTTTTGCTTCTTAACTGGAATAAATGACTTTAAAATTCTCCAGATTTTTTTGAATTCCTCCAATCTACCTTCATTTTTTAATTTCATTCATTTACACCATTTTGGACTTTTGCCACCTTAAATAATAAATAAAAACATCAAAATATTAAGAAAAAATTAATTATTAAGAATATTTTTTTTATGAAACAGCTCACTAATTCTAGGCGTAAGATTCATGAGGCGGTTCATATGGTGGGGACGGATAAGAAGGATGTTTTTGTCTACGTTCTATATATAGGATTTTTTTTTTTTTTTCGTTCCCACAAAGATAACACAATAGAAATCTCAGCATCTCACAGTCTCTCAGTGACTGAAATGTCCTTCCCAGCAAGCAGTTCAGTGATCTGTGTTTTATATAGCACATGATAAATGGGATAAGTACATCTATCATGAAATGAATGACAGAAAACCCAGCCAGCGATCCTTGAAAGAAGCGAAAATACCTCTCAGCTCACTCATCTGTGTCTGTGCGTAGAGCTTAAAGCCTTTCCATCAGCATCAAAAGTTAGGGACCAAAGTTTCACGTAAAATATGAAGATCCCTGGAAACTATTAGATTTATAATTGAACTAAAATGTCATGATATATTTTCATATATTCATCTCTGCCTCCCACTTTAACAGTAATTGAATCATATGTCTTCATGTCATCCTATAATTTGGCCATTTTTTAGCTAATTTGCTCTTAGATCTAGTAGTTTGGGGTTGTAGGTTCTCTATATGTTTTTGATCTGGATTGCATATTTTACAAATACGGAAAATTATTATTGGACACAAAATGAATGGAATTATTGGACACAAAACAAGTAATTCCTAAAATGGCAATCTATAGGTTCTCCAGGAGCAGCTACCTTGCATAGTCAACCAGTTCTCCGACACGTACCCAATTCCACAGGACTTTTGATGGAGTCAACGTCAACTAAAGTTGTGCAATTTTGCCCCTTTGCATTTTTTTGGGGTGGGATTTAAGGAGGACTTTCAGGCTTAGAACACAGAGCACATTGAAGGTCCTATAGAGAAACTAGGTTACTTGGCCAAATACTTCTCATGACTTTGTTAAAGCTTTCTCCTCGACCCTTTTCATGACAGTCAAGTGACAAACAGCGATAGTGACGAACTTTTCGATGTCATTGGTCCTATTGACCAAGTCCCTTACACGTAAATCCTGCATATACTACTAGCTATAATGATGGTAGAATGAATTAATAATCAGCTTCAAGTAATTTGCATTTTGCAAAACCAAAGAAACTTGTAAGGATTGGATAATCTTCAGTAATTATTTAAAGCTGGGATTATCAATCAATATTATAAACCATCTTCCTATATTCAAAAACTTTGCTTTTCCCTCTGCCTTTTTTCTGCAGGTTTCAGCATCAAAATAAGCTATAGCAATTTGCTCAGTTAAAGAAGCACTTCAATCAAAATGTTTTATCCTCCTAATATATTGCAATCATCATATTATATAGCACTATATACTTACAATTGCCCATTTTGCCTTTCTACCCAGATAATTCTTCTCTTTTCCATTAAGTCTATTACATCACTGATTAAAAACTGACCAGCTGAATCGCTCTATGTAGAAATAGGAAGTCTCTTTTCCTTGCATGAGTCATCATTAGAACTACAATTCTGTTTCACTGCAAAGTACCTGGCAGGGGGGAGGAGTTGAGCAGCTGGGTCAGGAGTTGAAGAGGGAGATGACTCATGCAGGGAATAGAGACTTCCTGTTTCTACATAGATCAGAGAAAAGAGAAGAATTAGCTTGGTAGAAAGGCAAAATGAGTAATTGTAAGTGACGCGCCCCCTAGGACCGTGGGGTACTCGCCACTGGGTCAGTCGGTTCCTTGGGATAGTCACGGGGGCGTGACCCGGTCCGGACTCCTGGGGTGCAACATAAGTACACAGCACTATACACTATGATGATTGCAATGTATTAAGAGGATAAAAACTTTGATGGGAGTACTTCTTTATTTTTATTTCTTTCCCTTTTTTTTAAACGTTTTTGGTGCAGATCAGGACTTTTTGTGCTTTTTTAGTACAAAAACATAAGGATTTTGCGCTTTAAAATGCATTTTTAAATGTGTTTTTTTCAGGCGTTTTATAGCAGCCCATAGGGGAAAAAATGCAGCAACAAAAAAAAAATTGATAACATCCTCAAACAAAAATTAAGCATCAGTTTTCATAAAATTATATCCACTTTGAATTTGTTAGCAGATTTTATGCACGTGGGAAAAAATGTAGTATTTACGCTACATGGGAAAATAGCCTAATAGTTTAAAGTTAATGCAGTAAGTTCTCCTACAGTCCATTAAAAAAGCCCATGTAACTCAAACCAGCAAATATAGTGGCAATTTCCAAACTTGGCTCTGTCGCATCTACAGTAAAACAAAAAATATAAAGTTTCCTATGGGATAAGAGCGCTTTTAAGTGTAGAGGTATATATGGTAAAGCATTTCATGATGCATGTTCTGTGGACATTGCCCCATGCAGGATGTTACGCAATTACTGGAGCAGATATTATCTCAGATAACACTTATCTGCGGCTGTATTGATTACCTTTAGGAAATGGCAACATGTGTTCCAGTGTATAATATATGATCTTCCTGTAGTGTCCACATCACTGCAGCAGGCATTCGACCCTACATCCTTTTGTCATGGATAATTTTGTCCTCTGGAAATCCCTGGTTCTACTTGATTTTATTTCCTTTGGAAATGAAGAAATGTGAACTTATCAGGTATCTTTCCTCATCCGATTTCATCATCCCAAGAAAGTCACAACACCATCCACTTCAATTCAGTACATCCTTACAGCATGACGTCCACAGATAGGTTTCAGCTGGGATTGATTTCTAGAGAAGACCGTAAATTTAATTAAAATAAATCTGTCTCTTATCATGAGTTAAGATTTTCTCGGACAAAAGGACTTTCAGACTCGTGCAAAAAAAAAAAACAACTAAAGGTGAGCAGTTCACTGAGGTGACTGGAGCTTCTTAAAGAGGACATGTCACTTGCTAAAAAAATAGTTAAATAACTTGTAAAAATCCTTAAGCTCCCCTTGTTATGCTGTTCTTTTCCAATTTGCTCTGTGTCCCTCTATTGCAGAGATATTCATATTTGTTGCTTTTGGAGCGCAGTATGTGAAATCTCAGCTTTTCAATCCAACTGAGCGTTCCTTCAGTCTTCTCTAGGGAGTGTGCACTACTTTCACCCTTCCTGCCTAAATCCTGCCATCCACTTCTTGACAGCGTTTGAGACTGATAGATTACTAAATCAGGTGCCAAGCTGTGATTGGCAGCATCTGAAAGGGAGGGGTGAAAGCACACGCCCCCAGAGAAGACTCTGAAGAAACACCCAGTTAAGCTGTAAGCAGAAATTTCACATACTGAGCTCCAAAATAAACAAATGTGAATATCTCTGCAATGGAGTGACACAGCCCAAAATGGAAAAGAGTGTCAGAATCAGGAGAGCTCGGGAATTTTTACACAGTATTTTGAGCAAGTGTAAGGTCCTCTTTAAGTCTTCATTGGACCTTCATTAAACAGGAGGGGTAGTATCTCTATTAAGCAAGATGCTGCTGTTTTTACTTTCTTCCAGTGCCTTTAAATTTTAAAGGGTTTATCCTCATCATGTTTTTTTTAAATGATCAGATTGTCATAAAAAAAAACAATACTTAACTCGATTCTCTTATTTCAAAGCTGTGTGGTCCCCAGTCAGTCTCTACTTTCTATTGCCACAATGTCCTGAGACAAGGACATATGACTATCTTCAGCTAATCATTGGCTAAGAGTGCTTGCACACTGTGTTTTGGCACTCGTTCTTTGGTCCCGTCAGGGCTTACATCTGAACCCCCCCAAAATGGGATTCGGGCGTAAGCGCCAAGGGGGCCATACACTATAATAGTTCTGACAGAGTGAACGTGCGCTCTGATGTGCATCATTTTCGGGTGTATACGCCTACTGGAGGCGAACACTGAGATGTAGCAGACTGTGTCTGGGTGTCTGTCTGCAGTAGATCTACACGCCCGAAAATGATGAACTATAGAGCTCACGTTCACTCTGTTGGCACCATTATAGTCTATGGCCCCGTCGGTGCTAACACCTGAATCCCTTTTTGGAGGCAGGTTCTGACGTAAGCTCCGATGGAACCAACAAATGGGTGCCAGAACACGGTGTGAAAGCACCCTAAGAAGGTCACTACTACCGTTAGTAACTTATTGAGCAGTTGTTCCCTATGTGTGTCAAGAGGGACAACGAAGTAGAGAGGAGCTGGGGACCTGGGTAGCTTTGGACTGTGAGTAACAAGGGGAATAGTGAGGTGTTTATCATTTCTCTTTTTTCCGCAATTCTGACCATTAAAAAATTAAAAATATGAAGTGGGTAACCCCTTTAAAAAATAAATGTGCAAAACTATTTAAAAAACCTACAAATAATTTAGCAAACTGCTTTGTTCTTTTCCCCTCTATATTAGGCTTATAACATATGAACAAAATTAAGAAAATATTCCAAAGAAGCTTTTGGGCTTTTACAAATGTAGATCAGTAAGAGGACTTTCTGGTTTACCTTCATGTTTCCACTACCGAGCTGGAATGGGGCAGTGCTCAGCTACGTCTCTACAGAAGTATGTGGAAGAAGAGTTCTGCTGCAGCAAGCTGCTTCCCAGCCAGAAACGACAATTCATATGCCCAGTCCTTTCTTATCCTTCACATGCCGTAAAGCTCGTAGATTTTACATAAACCTAGCAAATACAATATTTTAAATTGCAAAACAAATAATTTTTTTTTTTTGCAATTTTAAACAATCAATAGTAAAAACACGTAAATAACCAATGATTTACTGACCAGTTATATTTTATTTCCAAAATATAAATAATATAAATATTTTAAAAAAAAATCACATAGAATTTTTTATTATTTTCAGCTTAGAAAGTAATTCCCTTTTTTTTTTTTTGCCCTTTTTACAAATACAATTTGAGATGTGAAGCCCAGGAGATAAGAGTAACAAGGGAGAAGCCTCTCTCAGGTTACAGGAGCTGCTCGGCTCAGGTAGAGACATTGTTATTCCCAAATTGATCTGCTGACCTTGTAAATGCTGACAAATTATCCCCCCCTCCGCTGCGCTCTTCTCATTCTCCACTGTTATGAAACAGGACAATTTGCTCTTAATTAGCACAGCATATGTCTGGGCAAGGATGAGGAATAATGACCCTTTTCATCTTCATCTGGGGCACTGCCTAACCAGGCAACTGACGTGTGCTCTCAGCACCGACTCTGCGGGGGAATGAAGCCTTCTAGTCTCATATATGGTACTGTCTTTTCACTTTATTAAAAGCCAAATCTAAAGAGGTGACAATAATAAAATGTGTTGTTTATAACAATAATAATATGTTTAATGTCTTTCATATATTCACGGGATCGTTTTCTTTAGGATTACTCCAAACATACTTATTACTTCCCCTTAGGACTCATTCGGACATCTGATTTTCATGTACGAGTGCTATCTGTTTTTTTTCACAGATAGCACTCATACCTGTGATATTCTATGGAGCTATTCACATGTCCATGATTTTTTTTGGACCGAGAAGTCCACCGAAAATCACGAGTACATGTCCGATTTTGATCCGAGGGTCAGATCAAAGTCGACAGTGTAAGTCAATAGGTTCAAAAAAATCGGACCGCACTCAAATGACAACCGATTGCGGACCAATTTTATTGGACTGTCACAAAGAACAAAGTCGAGAAACTATTTTTTTTAAATTTCTCCACGTACGAGAAAAACACTCGGACCACACTCTGATACAACTCTAACCAAAGTCTGATCATAACAATCATGTGAATGAGCCCTTATTCATCTCCAGCTCTTGAAGCTCCATGAACCAGCCTCCATTTAGGTAAGATTGAGCCTTTTATTACTTATAGAGATTGTTCTCCAGCTAAAAAGCTAATTTTGGATGGATTTTGCTCCATTTATAAAAACTAATATCCATTCTCATACATGTACGTCCAAGAATTGTTCAATACTGTTCATTACTTTTTACGCTTTTTGGATAATGTTCTTCGTTCAGTTAAACAATAAGCATTACATATAATGTTTGCCATTTTGTGTTTGGGTAATTTCACTTGAGCCAGTTAAACCATTGCTTTTATCTTATTATATGAAGCACAAGAGTATTTGGTCTTCGTCAGGCACCAAAGTACAGTGCGACTGAAAATTAAAGGGGTTTTCCCACGAACAAAGTTAATTTTAATCATCATTTGAATCAATAAATCTTTAAATAATAATAAGTTCTGCAATTGAATGTGTTAGAAAAATGTTCCTGTGCTGAGATAATAAATGTGCCCCTGCTGTGTACTGTGTAATGGCTGTGTCTGACCGTGCAGGAACATGGTCTGATCATACCACATCTCCTGGGCAGGGGAGGAAGGAAAAGAGTATAGAGACAGGACAGCAGGAGATTGCCGCTGATTCTTTCTTTGAGGTATAACATTGCTCAAAAACAGGCAAGGAAATGTTTTGTCTTAAAGAAAGAATCAGCTGTTATACCATGCTGTAATGTCTGTATACTTTCTCTTCCTGCCCTGGAGATGTGGTACGATCACACCATGTTCCTGTACGGTCAGACACAGCATTACACAGTACACAGCAGGGGCACATTTATAAGATTATCTCAGCACAGGAACATTTTATTTAAACACATCTAATTGTGGAAATTATTATTATTCCAAGATCTATTGATTAAAATGTACTTTGCTTGTGGGAAAACCCCTTTAAAGGGAATCTGTCACCCCTCAAACTATTTATATGAGCGTGTCATTCTGTGAAAGACAAGTCCAGCAATACATTAATATGACCAGTCGATTCCTGCATTACTGAGAAATCAGCATTTGAATTTATATGCAAATGAGGCAGAAGATCTGAAGCCTCTGTCACTCCAGTTCTATTTCCCACTAGAGCCACCTCCTCTTGCTTGGCTGACAGCCTCTATGCTGTATGACTTCAGGCAAATGAGCCATCAGTCTAGTAGGAGAAGACAACACTGGGCGGGGAATAGAGCTGGAGTGACGGAGGCTTCTGATTTACCAGAGCCCTTCACCTTCATTTACGTATCAATTGAAATGCTGAATTCAACTTAATACAAACAATTGCATTATTACATAGCATTCTGACATTTTTAGGACCACCCATTTCTGTATAGGCCTTAAATTAAGTTTTTATATGTCACATGAATTTTTGATAACTTTTGTCATATGGGCTATGTATGTGTGGCACCCCAGGGTTCTGGTTACCACAGTAATAGCAATATTACGTCTGTGAGCAGGTGGGAGGTCTCCTGGTCAGGAATCCTAAGCATGCCACACCTCCTGCCCAGTCCTGGGAGGGGAAGAACTTCCCCTATATAAACTGGGGCTGAGGTGGGGTTAGAAAAAGAAGAACACAGACAGAGACAGAGACACAGTCTGGTCTGGTGTGGATCAGTTACAGGGAAAATAAGAACAGGAGCTCTGTGGGAGCAGTGATAAAAGGAGTCCGGGACTGGAAGCTGTAGAGCTCGTCCGGACTGAAGAGATCTCACCGGACACGGAGTCCGAGGCTGTGGGGACTGTTCCATACCCAGCAGCAGAAACCGACCGGCAGGGGATTTCAGGTCCTCTGGCCAAGAAACCCGAAGGCACGGTCACACGCAAGGGACCAGCACCGCCGTCGTGGAGCGGAGGCTACCAGAAGGCCCCGAGTCACCGGCCATACGGGTGAGCACCACACGGTACACTCAGGGACGTGGGCTACTTTTACCCGCTTCTAGCAAGGTAGCCAAGAAGAGTACAGTTAGTTGGGGAGGCCTACAACTCCGCCTGGCCAGGGGAGATCCTGTCTGCTCACGGACTGACCAGACCCCGACCGCTAGCCAGTACTCCCGGGAGGGTCTATCTTTGTCACCAGTAAAGACCCTGAACTACACCGCACCGTCTCTGAGTGGTTCCTGGTGCCTGCGTGCAATTCTACCATCCCCATCATCCACGTCCGCTGCCCTGAGGCCATACTCCTCCCGTTGGGGGTTATACTACCCACGCTGCACAACTGTACCACCGGCCTCAGCGGTCTGCCCTGCAGCGGCGGTTTCGTAACCGCATTCAACGGGTGGCGTAGTCGAACAATATCACATCTGCCACTAAAAACATCGCCACTTAGTTTGACACCCTGGGCACGGACCGGGTCACCGCCACGAGGACTACCACCCCCAACAGATCCGGCTCCGGGTATTCCCCAAACATGGCCCAGGGGGCGCGTCAACTTTTGGCGTAGTCGGCAGGATCTCGTGCCCGCAACCACCGGGTACTGCGTGCCTGAAAAAGACTGTTAAACTTACCTGTGGTGAAGATTCCCGCCATCCGACGCCATCTTTTGCCTTCTTCCCGCCATCCGTGGAGTTTTCCCGCCATCTTTTGCCTTCTTCCCGCCATCCGTGGAGTTTTCCCGCCATCTCGAGGACGCCGCGTGGGAAGAAGAGGGGCGTGGACTCCCAAAGCGCGCGAGAACTGAAGCCCCGCCTCACGTCCGGACGTTGCGTAAGGTCCTGGATGGAACCCAGCAGACGCCGACGTCATAGGAGCGCGACGGAAGGTCCTCAACCCTGACGATCCACTGCGGAGCCGCGGCCTACGGAAGAGGATCATCGCAAGGTAGGCCACGGTCCACTAGGGGGGAGGAGGATGTCGGATACGGAGGAGAGCTTCACTGCCACAGCCACCGCCAGCACCACCGCTGCTGCGGTCATGCCTTTCACCATGCCCTACATCCCGGGGGCAGCCTGGCTACCCCAGTACTCAGGGGAGTCACATACCCTAAATGACTTCAGAGAAAGGCTGGATAGCCTCTTCCAGGTGTACCCCCTCACAGAAGAGCAAAAAGTGAGCATCCTGGTGGCTCAATTAACAGGGGCAGCCCAAAGGGAGGTAAAGTCCTGGCCACTTGGGAGGAGGAGGACTGTCGCAGAGATACTAGCCCGGCTGAAGGACACCTTTGATACCCGTACCTCAGCCGAGATCAAGCTTAGATTCTACGGGTGCAAGCAGCGAGCACATGAGAATATAAGGCACTATGCGCTAAACCTACAAGAGGCCCTGAGAGCCATTAAGCAGGCCGACCCTGACGGCGTGGGAAACGAAAACAAACTGTTGACTGAACAATTTATAGAGGGTCTACATTGTAATGCCCACCGAACCCAGTTGCGAGCCATGGCCTTACAGGACCCTCATCTGGACTTTGCACAGTTCAAGGACAGAGCCATCCGGGTGCTCCGAGAACCGGCACCAGGTGGCGCTGTGACCCACAAACGCCCTGCTACCACTTACCACCAGGAGACGGCGCCCTTGTCGGCAGGGCCTGTGGGAGCTGATGCGCAGGCTTTAAACAATGACCCGGCTACAGACCTGCACCATCAGGTCCAAGAGCTAACTAAAAGCGTTGCCGCGCTAACCCGAACTGTGCAGTCTTTACAGGTTTCTATTCCAGGGAAGATCCAGCTGGCATCCGGACCGGAGGATATCCCGTGGCGCCGACCAAGGAGGACCCCACCGGCCAGAGGAAGACCCAGCGACCGATACAATGAGGACGGACAACCCATCTGCCGCCGCTGCAATCAACCCGGACATATGGCAAGGTACTGTCCTTTAAAACCAGCACAACCTGGGGTAGAGGGCCAACCCCTAGGATTAAGATCACCAGGCCCATCGAACTGGCGTGACAAATACGTGGGAGGACGTCCAGTCTTGCCTGTAGTACTGGATGGCATTCCTATGAGTGCCCTACTTGACACCGGGTCACAGGTCACCACCATCCCGTACGTGCTCTTCAAGCAGTACTGGAATGACTCGGATATAACCCGCTACCCAGACGATGACTTGAGTATCATCGCCAGCAATGGTCAGCCCGTGCCACAGATCGGATTTAAAGAGATGACCATTAAAATCGGTAAAGTCGAACTGGCAGCACAGGGACTGATCATTGTAGACATTGACAAGCGCGAGAGTCACCCAAAGATAACTCTAGGAACTAATGTGATTGAAAATTGTCTTGCAGAGGTGATTCTCATTTTACAGCAGGTTGCCAAGAACGCCAGCTCCGGTCAGCAGCGAGTGCTCCAAAAAGAGATCCGGGCACTGATGCGACGGCAACAAGTGGAACTCTCCGGTGGTGAGATAGGTAGCGTGAGAATGTGTGACCCATTCCCTATTGCCATGCCCCCAAAAAGTGAGATGATGATTTGGTGCCGGGCAGCTATTGGTCTCAGAGGTAGAGACTACCAAGCAATGGTAGAACCCGTCTACTCAGACAGTAGGCCCACCATTTTGACAGCACGGGGGGTGGTTGATGTACGCCATGGGAGGGTGCCCGTTCGCATAAAAAATATCGGGAAGAGGGAAGTGTACCTGCCCCGGTATGCTACGCTAGCCAAATTGTATACCATCAACCAAAATTCTGTACAGTCCGTGGAACCCTTGCCTCCATCTCATCCAGAGGAAGGTAACGGCTCTAAGCAACAAATGGAGGACTGGTGTCAGCAACTGCATTTGGGTACTGACTCCACACCTGTTCACCAAAAGCAGGGAGTCTACCAGGTGATCCAGGAATACGAGAGAGTGTTCAGTAAACACCCGCTGGACTTCGGGCGAGTAAAGGGAGTGGAACATTACATCCCCACGGGAGATCATCCTCCCATAAAGGAAAGGTATCGTCCCGTACCCCCTGCACACTACCAACACGCCAAGGGGATGCTTAGAGACATGAAGGAGGCTGTGGTAATCAGGGATAGCTGTAGCCCCTGGGCAGCTCCACTAGTCTTGGTTAAAAAGAAAGACAACACCATGAGAATGTGTGTAGATTACCGGAAAATCAACCGTATCACACACAAAGATGCGTACCCCTTACCAAGGATAGAGGAGTCTTTGGCTGCTTTAAAATCTGCTAACTTCTTCTCCACTTTGGATCTCAATAGCGGGTACTGGCAGGTTCCTGTCGCAGAGGCTGACCGGGAGAAGACCGCATTCACTACCCCGATGGGACTTAGCGAGTTTACCTGCATGCCGTTCGGACTCTGCAACGCACCAGGAACCTTCCAACGATTGATGGAATGCTGTCTGGGACACCGGAACTTTGAGACGGTCCTGCTGTACCTGGACGATGTTATAGTTTATTCCAAAACCTACGATGACCACCTGAAACACCTGGCGGAAGTGTTCGAAGCCCTGGCAAACTACGGTCTGAAGGTGAAACCGTCGAAGTGTCACCTGCTAAAACCAAAAGGGCAGTACCTGGGACACGTGGTGAGTGCTGACGGAGTGGCTCCCGACCCTGATAAGATCACCGCGATTAAGGAATGGCCAAGACCCTCCAGCGTAAAGGAAGTGCGGCAGTTCCTCGGGTTGGTAGGCTACTACCGAAGATTCATTCCCGGTTTCACCAAAAAGGCAGCTCCTATGCAGGACCTCCTGATAGGCCAGTCCAGGAAGGCCAAGAACCAGAAGCCGCCCTTCAGATGGGAGAAGCTGGAAGAAGAGTCCTTCCGCCAGCTGAAGATGGCCCTCACGGGGGATGAAATCCTGGCGTACCCTGATAACAGCCAGCCCTTTATCCTCTACACCGACGCAAGTAACATCGGGCTAGGAGCCGTACTGTCAAAGATCCAGCAGGGGAGAGAACGGGTAATTGCTTACGCCAGCCGAAAACTGCGACCCACCGAAAGAAACCCTGAGAATTACAGCTCATTTAAGCTAGAGTTCCTGGCAGTGGTGTGGGCAGTCACCGAACGCTTTAAGCACTACGTCGCCTCTTCCCGGTTCACCGTGTACATGGATAACAACCCGTTGACACACCTGGACACTGCAAGACTCGGTGCCCTGGAGCAGAGATGGATGGCCCGCCTGTCCAACTATGAGTTCACGATCAAATACCGGGCAGGACGCTCCAATACCAACGCGGATGCCCTGTCCAGAATGCCAAACCTACCGGACGTAGGGGAAGATCCAGGGGAACTGGAAGAAGTTGAACTCCCCGCGTTTCACCGTCATGGGACTACCCAGTATTCCCACCGTGTAAGGGGTAAGCAATCCGCTACGTTCAACCCCTTACCTCATTACAACTGGGCAGAAACGCAAGACAGTGACCCCGCCGTCCGACTGGTGAAGGAGATGCTGACTCAGCCAGATGCCCGCCTTGACCCAGAGGCTCCGGAGGAGACCAAGCAACTGTGGGCTGAGAAGAGTCGACTGTTTCTTTACAAGGGGAAGTTGTGCCGCAGAATGGTTAACTCCCGGACGCATGAACTGATCTGGCAAGTAGTGGTGCCAAGAAGAGACGCGGCTATGATCCTGGAGGCATACCACGACGGAGCTGGGCACTTCGGATGGAAGAAGCTGGAGTTCCTGCTGCGCGGGCGGTTCCACTGGGTAGGCATGAGAGGAACCATCGAGAGGTGGTGCAGAGACTGTGGCCCATGCAACCTAAGAAGGAAGGACCGTGCCAGCCAGAAGACTCCCCTGCAGTCCATCGTCACCAGGCAGCCGTTGGAACTGGTAGCCTTGGACCATGTAAAACTGACCCCCAGCAGAAGTGGCTACGTCTATGCGTTAACCATCGTGGATCACTACTCCCGGTTCTTGGTTGTAGTCCCCGTCAAGGACTTAACGGCTCAAACAGCAGCTAGAGCCTTCCAGCAGCACTTCTGCCGTCCACACGGATACCCAGAGCAGGTGCTGACGGACCAAGGACCTGCCTTTGAAGCGGAAGTCTTCCAGGAGTTCTGCACTCTGTATGGCTGCCGGAAGATAAGAACAACACCCTATCATCCGCAAACCAATGGACTCTGCGAGAAGATGAACCAGGTGGTGATAGACCTTCTGAAAACATTGCCCCTGGAAAACGCAGTTTGTGGCCTGAGAAACTGCCTGATCTGGTGGACCTATACAACCACATCACTGTAGGTTCTACCAACTGTACCCCGGCTTACCTAATGAGAGCAAGACCTGGTAAGCTGCCTGTTGATCTGGATATGGGAGTCCTGACACCCGAGGACACTTCACCAGAAGCAGACTGGGACACAGAGAGGCAGCAGCAGTACCGGAAAGTACAGGAGAGTGTTGAGCGAAGTCTCCGTCAAGCAAGAGAAAGACAGGAGAAGACTTACAACCAGCATGCTCCCGCCATTCCCCTGGTACCTGGAGAGCAGGTCTTGAAGAGGAAAAGACGGCTCCACAAGTTGGACGACCAGTGGGAGAAGGACCCGTACACCGTACTGCCCTCAAGCCATGAAAACCCGAAAGTCTGCACAATCAGTAAGGATGGAGGAGAAACCACAGCCATTGTCTCCCGAGATCACCTGAAGAAGTGTCCCGAGCAGCTACGAAACCCTGAAGAAGATCAAGAAAACCCTCGACCCGCAGAGAAAAGGGAAGAGATGGTCAGTACTGTACTCGGAGACTTCCCTCGGTCTTGGACACAAGTAAATGGCGCTGTTGTGGTACCCGTCCTCACCTTCCTCCAGCCAGCATCCCAAGTGCCTACGGAAAAACAGGTAGAGCTGGAAGAGCAGCCGGTCCAGGAGGCAGAAGACCCCACACAAGCAGACCAGGAGAATCGACCCTCTGCTTATAGTGAGCCTGCCGTGCCCCTAGTGAGCCAAAGAGTCCATAGACAGCTGCCCAGCTTACCTTTAACAGCTCCTACACCCTGTAGTGCAGGACCAGTTAGTGAGCTCCGTAGGTCCACTAGAGCCACTAGAGGCCAGTTGCCCGTACGTTGGAGGATCTAAAGTGTTTAGACTGTTTTATTGGTATTTACCTGTTTACTGTTGCTTGTAAATAATTATGTTTTTTTTTAGTTATTTTATAGGTGTCTTTTGTGGATTTACTAGAACTCTATTGTATATATGTTTGGAGCGTAACCCAGGAACGGACTAAAGACTGTTAAAGACTCGGGGCAGAACAGACCCCTACCTGGTTACGGCTCCCTGTTCTTTGGTGAAATGGACACCCTTTTTGTTTCAAAAATTGCACCCGGTTGCGGACACGCCGTGACCACTTTAACATGTTTTTCCTTATTGTATTGTTCCTGTTTATACCCTGTTATGTTTTCAAAAAAAAATATGTTTAGTCCCGGAGTACTAAATTTTACTAGGGGGGAATGTGGCACCCCAGGGTTCTGGTTACCACAGTAATAGCAATATTACGTCTGTGAGCAGGTGGGAGGTCTCCTGGTCAGGAACCCTAAGCATGCCACACCTCCTGCCCAGTCCTGGTAGGGGAAGAACTTCCCCTATATAAACTGGGGCTGAGGTGGGGTTAGAAAAAGAAGAACACAGACAGAGACAGAGACACAGTCTGGTCTGGTGTGGATCAGTTACAGGGAAAATAAGAACAGGAGCTCTGTGGGAGCAGTGATAAAAGGAGTCCGGGACTGGAAGCTGTAGAGCTCGTCCGGACTGAAGAGATCTCACCGGACACGGAGTCCGAGGCTGTGGGGACTGTTCCATACCCAGCAGCAGAAACCGACCGGCAGGGGATTTCAGGTCCTCTGGCCAAGAAACCCGAAGGCACGGTCACACGCAAGGTACTAGCACCGCCGTCGTGGAGCGGAGGCTACCAGAAGGCCCCGAGTCACCGGCCATACGGGTGAGCACCACACGGTACACTCAGGGACGTGGGCTACTTTTACCCGCTTCTAGCAAGGTAGCCAAGAAGAGTACAGTTAGTTGGGGAGGCCTACAACTCCGCCTGGCCAGGGGAGATCCTGTCTGCTCACGGACTGACCAGACCCCGACCGCTAGCCAGTACTCCAGGGAGGGTCTATCTTTGTCACCAGTAAAGACCCTGAACTACACCGCACCGTCTCTGAGTGGTTCCTGGTGCCTGCGTGCAATTCTACCATCCCCATCATCCACGTCCGCTGCCCTGAGGCCATACCCCTCCCGTTGGGGGTTATACTACCCACGCTGCACAACTGTACCACCGGCCTCAGCGGTCTGCCCTGCAGCGGCGGTTTCGTAACCGCATTCAACGGGTGGCGTAGTCGAACAATATCACATCTGCCACTAAAAACATCGCCACTTAGTTTGACACCCTGGGCACGGACCGGGTCACCGCCACGAGGACTACCACCCCCAACAGATCCGGCTCCGGGTATTCCCCAAACATGGCCTAGGGGGCGCGTCATATGTGTATTAGGTCTGGTCTTGAGTGATTTAGATTTCATTTGACATATTGTCCACCACTATGGTTCTAGAGTCGATACCCAATAGATTGGAACTTATACTGTAGGTATTTTTAACTTGAGTATGTGTCACTTTGGTTTTTAGCTTGGTAAAATAAGCGCCGACATCTTTTCACTGCTTCTATGACACAAACTGCTTCTTGAAGACAGCAATTTTGTCATCTCCGCTTTGTAAAGCTCACACAGAGAGAGCAACAGTCAATGTCCCATTGTCGCCCCCATTGTATCGTTATTATTTTATTTCACAAAATCTAGTTTGCCGAAAGATTTCGCAAAAAAAATCGAGATTCTCAGCAAGGAGCCACAGGGACTAACTGATTGTCCCTGATTAGCTTCTGTCTCGGAAAGTACTTTTCCTTCAGGTTCACAGAATTATGTCCCAGCTATCTTTGTTGTGTTTGTTTAACTGGATTATTGTGTACAGATTTTCACAGTGGTGGTCTGTTATTTGGAAGAAAAGGACTTGTTGTATTGTTTCGAAATGCACTTGCTGCAATTCTTTGCACTTTCCATCTGTTTTCCTTCTTCCTTCCTTATGATACAAGTTGAGTTTCCTCAGATAATCGCCTTGAGACGGGCAGGGGAAGCAATATAAGGGCAAAGGAAAATCAAGAGACTCAAACCAAGCTAAATGCCAAAACATAAACAAATATACAAGTCAATACATATTATGCGAAAAAAGACCTTTCCAAGACTCCTTTATCCGCCCCAGGACTTTCACATGTTGCTCCTCCATAATAGACTATAATAAGCAGTAGATAATGAGTATTCCATCTGTACATTTCCACCTGCCTAGTCATGAATGTGTTATTTTTTACATTCCTATAGGATAAAAGAAAATATAACATTTTATAAAATTACCTAACTAATGGACTCCTCTTCATTAAGAGGCCAAGAAATAGGGGTGACAAAGTAGTGGCCGGACCGCAGATACATAACACATCAGTAATGGAAATGGCAGATGGCCTGTAGGGTAGTTTTCCAAGTAATTGTGATTTTTAAAATAATTAAATTGCCCATTTTAATTTTTTATTTCTTTTTAATTTAACAGTAACATTTGCATTGAGCCATTTATGAAAAAGCACATTTTGTTAAGATGGGAAAAATATTTTTCTTAACATAGCAAAATATTTTTTGTTAAGATTGGCAAAAATGTTGTATTATGGCCTTTGATGCAAAATTATATAATGTCTTTTCTACAAGATTAAGGCTATGTTCACACAGAAGTACTTTGGGCAAGGTTTCACATCAATACCATCAGGGTATATGTACACGGCATAATTTAGGTGCAGGTGCAGCCTCTGAGTTTTCCCACTTTAAGAAAACACCGGCGGTCGTTTTCCTGAGATGGCTTTTCCGGCAACTGTGCCATCGTTCTTGCAATGGCTCCACCGCCGGCGTCTTTTACATTATACTGTGAAGTTTAGTTGCCTGGAGAATGAGCAAGTCAATTCTTTTATCCCACTTCAGGGTTTCCGAACCCTGAAGAGTTTAAAAGAAGTGACATAAGTTGGAACATGTGAGCAGCAATGTTGTTTTAACATTGTTGTACACTGTTAGTTTTTGCGGTGGTTTCGCAACGCTTTTTCAGGTGGATTCCGAACAAAATCCCCCTGAAAAAGATGCCGTGTTCACATAGCCTCAGAATTTTTCTTGTATGCTGAAAAAAATAAAGAAATTATGGTGGTTTCTCAAAAGTCTCCTAGCAAACAGCCAGTGAAGAACGGACAATACTAGGATGCCGATAGAATGCCATCAGTGTGTTGTATGAGTTCTTCTCTGACCTTTGCTGGCGGTTTTTCCTGGTGTAAGCCGCCCATCGAATGAACGTGTTATTTATTTTAACCCCTTCGGGGTCTCTGAAACCTTAAGTGGCTAAAAGAAGTGGCATAAGATGGGTCATGTGCACAGCAATGTTGTTTTTACAATTGCTGTGCATTATGTTCAGTTTTTGCCGTGCTTTTTCAGGCGGGTCCCAAGTGAAATCCCCCTGAAAAAGGCTTTGTGTGCACATACCCTCAGTATGAATTAGGAAGAAAAACACCTCCAAACTCCTCCTGTTCGCCTCTTCCTTCCGGGAATATGGAGGTAATGTTTTTCCCCATAGATTTCTATGGGTGCTGTGGTATGAATCAGGTCAAGTCCTATATGGTAATGAGCGAGGCATCTATTCATGCTGAAAAGAGAAACTAAGAAAATATATTATCTTATGCGGTAATTACAAATGAAATATGAAAAATATTAAAATAAATAATAAATAATCATAACAACATTACCGTTATTAATATTATTAATACTGATAGTAATTATTGTAATATTAGAAATGTTATTATTATCATTCTCGGAATTGTAAAGTGCTGCGGAATATGTCGGCGTTCTAGAAATGAAATTATCATTATCATTATTTGTTATTATATAACTTTTTATTTTTTTCTTATTCTCAGTTTCCAAAACAGTTGAGAAAATGCTGATAATAATTCAGGAAAATTTACAGTATCTCAATGATAGAACTCCAGAAACATTTCGAATACAGAATAGATAACCAAAAGAAAAATATTTTTTATCTCCAGTCTGCGGCTAGAAATCATCTTTTTTTTCTGCACCCCTGTCTTATTTCTCCATTCTATAAGGAGTAATGGATTTCTTAAATTAATAATGTGTAAAGAGAGATTTACACCGTGGAACTAAAATATTGTCTTTGCCTTTTACTTCTCACATTTGTCACTGTAGTCTCTAATAGAGCTTCTCAGTAGGGAAATAAATAATGAAGAGGCAAAGAAAATGTCTGTCATAGTCCAGGACCATTTGCAAATTCATCACCAATATTTTCCGGGATGGGAAATAGAGAGGTGAATGAAATATATGCACTGCAGCTAATATATCTCATTGATTTTCATGCCGTGTTTATTCAGAGTACTCCAAGCATCCAGCTGTTAGGAAATAGGAGTTTCGCATCTTTTTCTGTGGCTAAAAGCTATATTATTGTAATAAGTATTCTACAGCTACAAATATAATATATAGAAAAGCTATAGGTCAATTGTTTTGTTTGTAAGTTGGATGGATCTTTTTTCTTTCTTTACATCTTTCTTTCTTTCTCTTTCTTTCCTCCTTTCTTTTTTCTTTCTTTCCTTATTTCTTTTTTTATGTGTCCTTCTTTTTTCTTTCCTTCTTTCTTTCTTTCCTTCTTTCTTTCTTTATATTTTTCTTTCTTTCTTTCCTTCTTTCTTCCTTTCTTTCCTTCTTTTTCTTTTTTTTCTTTCCTTCTTTCATTCCTTCTTTTTTCTTTCTTTCCTTCTTTCTTTCTTCCCTTCCTTCTTTTTCTCTTTCCTTCTTTCTTTCTTTCCTTCTTTTTCTCTGTCCTTCTTTCTTTCTTTCTTCCCTTCTTTCCTTCCTTCTTTTTCTCTTTCTTTATTTCTTTCCTTCTTTCTTTCCTTCGTTCCTTCTTTCTTTCCTTCTTTCTTTCTTTCTTTATTTCTTTCTTTCTCTCTTTCGTTTTTCTACAATAAAATTACTAAAATAGGCTATTTTAACATAGAGAGAATTCACTTTGCATGTAGTCTCTCCAAAAACAAACACTGATTTTTTTTTCCAAAACTGGAAATTAATCCAAAATATTTTTCAATTTTAGGCTCTTCTATCTCAGTTTTGGAAAAAAAAAATCAATGTGGTAAAATGTCCTAGATCTGCTATAGACTAATGCACATGGTCATATCGCGACTCTGATTTTCGGAGGTGTTATACTGCACCCATGAAGTCTATGTAGACATTTATGGGATCTAACATACTTCAGTGGTGCCATGTTCTCTTTTATGCCCTTACAGAAAGGTATTCTCTCAGAGATATATTGTATCTAGAGGAGACTACTTTTATAATGGTGCAGTACAATATTGGATCCATTGATTTAAAGGGATTCCAGGATTACAAACAATGGTCTGGGTTTTTTATTATAAACCATGTACTGGGTTTGTAATTAAATGAGTAGGACCTGCAATACAAGATACAACTTATGGATGAAAGTAGCGCTGTCCATTCTTATCCGGCTAGGTCTACATCTGCTGGAGTAGACTTGCATTGCCGATTTTGATCTGACATTCGGATAAAAACTGGACATGTCTTCGATTTTTTCCTCGGACCACTCAGTCTGAGTACAAAATCAGACATGTACACAGCCCCATAGACTATCACAGGTATGAGTGCTATCCGTGAGAACCATAGATAGCACTCGTACGAGAAAATTGGTCGTGTACATGAGCCCTCAGTTTTCTACAGGTCCGCTGTTTTTCTCCCATATTCTAGGATAGGAGCCTGAAGAAACTAGCATAGCATGCTTCCACAAGGCAAAATGTCATCCTCAACCCCCATCCTCAAAGAGGGTCAGAGGTTTAATAGGGAAAAAAGTCCATCAGCACCATTAGTTATAGCCAGCCATGTATATCAGCAATGTCCACAGGTAATGTTCATTCACGCATGCAGCGGTGGGGCTCAGTGTTTCTGAAAGTCCAGGAACAAGATTCCATCAATAAAGACACATCCACGGCACTCACCGGAGGGCTCTTGATTCTTCTTTCACTCCAGCATCAAGATAATAACAGGAATTGCAATGGGAGGACAATGTACAGCAAGCGGCCAGCGGACGTTTTGCATCTTCAATGATTGAGAAAGCTTCTGAAGATAGCAAAACGGTGGTTGGCTGCTTGCTGTACATTGTCTTCTCATTGTAATTCCTGCTATGATCTCTATGATGGAATATAAGTGTCATTGGTTTCCTTCACTATAGACCCCAGTCTATTAGAAAGTACTAAGCTGAGCTCAGATGAGTGTATGAAAAACTGTCAGATTTTCATCCAGAAAAAACAAGACAATTTTTCCTCCGTAAGCAACCCGTACGGTATCCATGTGTCTGCTCTTTTATGTCCATGTGCCATCTATGTGTTCATTTTGTTCATCCGCATGCAGTCCGTGTGTCCGTTTTGTCCATCCGTATGTGACGCGCCCCCTGGGCCGTGTGTGGGGGAATACCCGGAGCCGGGTCTCTGTGTAATGCTGGGGGTTTGTAGTCTCCGTGGCAGCGACCCGGTCCCGTGGCTCAGGGTGGTCAAACCAGTGGCGAATCTGTTTATTTGGTTTTTAATGTTTAAATGTCCGACTACGCCACCCATGGATTGCGGTCACTGAGAACCGCTGCTGCGGGGCAGACCGCTGAGGCTGATGTTGTGTGCACAGCAGAGGGTAGTATAACTCCCCACGGGAGGAGTATAGCCTCAGGGCAGTGAGTGCAGATGGTGGGGGTGATGGTGCGCGGGAGCAACAGTAATGACTCAGAGTCCAGTGATGCAGTCCAGGGTCTTTACTCACAGTTTTACACTCCAAGCCACCTCTGCAGGTAATGGCTGCCCACGTCGTACTATGCTCACCAGGTGAGGGGCTCGGCCAACTCCCAGGTACCTTTGGAATGCTTTTCAGGACCCCCTTCGTGTGTCCTTTCTCTGGCTCGTCGTACCCCACAATTGACCACGTTTCTGTCCAGCTGCCTCGGGCCTTGGCGGGCAAACGTATGTTCCGTTTGCCTGGGCCCTATACGGTGCCTTCCTAACGGGTGTAGTGAGGGGCCGTAACACATGCAATGCCACGGCCTCCTGTTACTAGCTGAGGGTAGTTGCTCTCCTCCACTAGATGAGGGATCCAGTTCCCTTTCTTGGCCTGACCCCCCTACTCTGGTAGCGGTGGGCGTACGGTGGCGACTGGCCGGTCCGCACCCCTGGGGTCCCTTCACTCCACTCCTGGAGCCTCCTCCGTTTCTCTCCTCTCCTTTCTTCTCCTCCAGGCCCAGGCCTTGTGACTTGGCCTGCCCGCGGAGCAGACCTCGTACAGAGCCCCCGCTCCCTGTCTTCTTCTCTCTCTTCTCTCTGACTCCAAGATGGTGCCCACCTTATATACTCCTCCTTCCAGTGCACCCTGAATCTACTCTCCCCACCCACACACTACCGGGTTCCCCCTTTCTAGGTGTTCCCTCCCCCCACTCCAGGGACAGGGGCAGTTGTGCTCACTCTTGGGAGCATTGTCGCCCTGCCCCCCGGAAATGTGGTGTAGTGCATGTGGGTGCTAGGGTCCTGAGCCACACTCCATCCTTACCTGGAAGTGAGATATCACACCTCTGGGTGAGATGCAATACCTCTGTAGCGACCGAACCCTCAGGGCGCTACATTCCCCCCTGGTAAATCACAGCAGGTCCGCGGGCTGGAACAGAGCAAAAGACAATCGATTTCAAGACATGCAGAATTAAAGGGTTTTTTTTTGTTTTTCTTTTAACGTTACTTGTTCATAAAACTTTTCTCTTTTTATCAACATATGCAACATTCCTTTCATTTACAGTTACTCTATCCTTGATATAACTTTCAATATACACATATAAAACATTCTTTTAAGTAGAAAATATGAAACATTATCAGCAACATTTCAACGGCGAAGTCTTTTTAGCAGGCCACAGTCCTTGCCGCGACCAGGTGTCCATGTCACCCAACAAGGTGCAATTTTACTCGTGCAAACTTTCTAACACCTTCAGGTATCTATTGAGGTAGGAGTTTATTAAACCAATAGGGGGCACTTTAAGAAGTGCAACTATTTACAAGGGTTGGCTGCTCCCAGTCCTCAGCCGGATAGAAAGGATTGGCTGCTCCCAGTCCTCAGCCGGATAGTTCACGGACCCTTTTCGGGTAACTTTAACAAATAAACGGACAACAATCCCGAACCGGGTGAACTTTTTATAATCCCCAAACGGGCATAACTTGAAACTCTTTTTCTTCTACCCTGACGGGTAACTATATACAGTTCGTGCTGCTGCTCTCTAGTAGCGGTGTCTCCCTGGTGGACGTTCCTGCTCATCAAATTCTTCAGACCCATCCGGGTCCTCCGTGTAGCAGGGTTCAGGGCAGCGCTATTCTTCTATCCGCTGAACGTTGAGGGCGTACCACCCCCGCAGGCCTCGGTGTCGGGTGTATGACACCAGATCCCCCGGGAACAGATCCTGTTTCGGGTGACCCTCGGGCAGGCGACTCTCCATATCCCTCCGGTTGACGAAGATGTCTGTGTTCATCGTCGGGTCCCGAATGAACCCCCACCCCTTCTCCTGGTGGAACCTGACCACAATCCCGGTGACTTTGGGACCGCGTGCAGCCTGGGGGTCTCGGCGGGCCTGGGTCTTTTCCTCCGCGCTCCGGGCCTGTAGCTGCTCCTGTTTTTGGCGCCGCGCCTGCCTCTCCTTCTCCATCTGTGCCAATTCTTGGCAGCAGAATTCTCGCCTGCGGGCTTGCGAGAACCCCATCAGGTCCTCCCCGGTCTGATCCCACTCAATTTGGACCTCTTCATCCGGGAGCTGGAGGATGGTGATTGGCTGCGGAGCGGGCAGGAGCGGAGGTAGTGGGGCTTTGGCCTCCGCGGACGGGTCCCTCCGGTGGCAAGGGTGAACCCATCCGCGTAGTAGGGGGACCGGCTCTCCATCAGGACCGGTAATTTGGCTGTACAAGTCCATGCCCAAGGGTGGTAATGTTGGGACCGGGGGCGCTAGTTGGTGGAAGGCGCCTGGGGGCATCAGGCCTTGCGACCAGGCTTGGAGCGGGCCGCTTCCGGCCGCACCCGGGATCAAGGGGCACGGCTTGGGCGTGGTCCGGCGACTGCACTCGGGGCTTGGGGCCTAGGTGTAGGCGGCGGGAGCGGAGGAGGTGCAGCGACTCCCGGGGTGATCGGCTCCGCGACAGGGTCCAGGGGCAGGCTAGTGGCGTCAGGGCGTGTAGCAGGGGCATGCCGCTTACCTGCTCCCATTGCAGCGCTGCTCTCGGCCTCCAGCGGTCTCTCTCTGTCCTCAGGGGCAGGCACGCTGTCGGGTGCTGGCAGCGCCACTTGCTGCCGGGTCGCAACCCGCCGGTCCATTTCCTCTTTCCACCCCGCAATGGCCTCCCGCTGCGCCTGGACCATCCTCCGGTCCAAATCCTCCAGCCCAGCCTGGAGGAATTCAGGGTCCTCTCCGGGGAGCTGGGCCATCAGCTCCTCGAGGCTGCACGGAGCCGCTTCGGCCTGCAGCAGGCCACTGGTAAGGGTACTGGGGCTGGCGCTCCTCGCAATCTCCGGTTGTGGTCTGCCAAGACTGATCCAAACCACACCCCGCCCTTCGGTTTTCTTTCCCTTCCGCCCCTGTTGGGGGTGGTCCCGGGGCAACCTGCTAGCAATCACTCTCAGGGGCAACCCCCCCACGTTGATAGACATCTCTACAGCCGCACTCATGGCCGTTGGGGGTGGGCTCCGTCTTTGGCGCCATTCTGGGACCTGGCCCACGATGGGACGTGGCTTCTTGTCGTATTTTGGCGCGCACATAATGGCGTCTGTTCTTCTGGGGCGGGCGCCACATTCAATACAGTGGAACAGTCTTTAGGCACACATTACCCGATGATAACGTGCTGGTTAAGAATCCTGCCGACGACGCCAAAGTTGACGCACCCCCTGGGCTGTGTGTGGGGGAATAGCCGGGTCTCTGTGTATTGCTGCGGGTTTGTAGTTTCCGTGGCGGCGACCCGCTCCCGTGGCTCAGGGTGGTCAAACCAGTGGCGGATCTGTTTATTTGGTTTTTAATGTTTAAATGTCCGACTACACCACCCGTGGATTGCGGTCACTGAGAACCGCCGCTGCGGGGCAGACCGCTGAGGCTGATGTTGTGTGCGCAGCAGAGGGTAGAATAACTCCCCATGGGAGGAGTATAGCCTCAGGGCAGTGAGTGCAGATGGTGGGGGTGATGGTGCGCGGGAGCAACAGTAATGACTCAGAGTCCAGTGATGCAGTCCAGGGTCTTTACTCACAGTTTTACACTCCAAGCCACCTCTGCAGGTAATGGCTGCCCACGTCATACCGTGCTCACCAGGTGAGGGGCTCGGCCAACTCCCAGGTACCTTTGGAATGCTTTTCAGGACCCCCTTCATGTGTCCTTTCTCTGGCCCGTCGTACCCCACAATTGACCACGTTTCTGTCCAGCTGCCTCGGGCCTTGGCAGGCAAATGTATGTTCCATTTCCCTGGGCCCTATACGGTGCCTTCCTAACGGGTGTAGTGAGGGGCAGTAACACGTGCAATGCCACGGCCTTCGGTTACTAGCTGAGGGTAGTTGCTCTCCTCCACTAGATGAGGGATCCGGTTCCCTTTCTTGGCCTGACCACCCTACTCTGGTAGTGGCGGGCGTACGGTGGTGACTGGCCGGTCCGCACCCCTGGGGTCCCTTCACTCCACTCCTGGAGCCTCCTCCGTTCCTCTCCTCTCCTTTCTTCTCCTCCAGGCCCAGGCCTTGTGATTTGGCCTGCCCGCGGAGCAGAGCTCGTACCGAGCCCCCGCTCCCTGTCTTCTTCTCTCTCTTCTCTCTGACTCCAAGATGGTGCCCACCTTATATACTCCTCCTTCCAGTGCACCCTGAATCTACTCTTCCCACCCACACACTACCGGGTTCCCCCTTTCTAGGTGTTCCCTCCCCCCACTCCAGCCAGGGACAGGGGCAGTTGTGCTCACTCTTGGGAGCATTGTCACCCTGCCCCCCGGAATGTGGTGTAGTGCATGTGGGTGTTAGGGTCCTGAGCCACACTCCATCCTTACCTGGAAGTGAGATATCACACCTCTGGGTGAGATGCAATACCTCTGTAGCGACCGAACCCTCGGGGCGCTACATATGCAATCCGTGAGTCAGTTTTTTACATCTGTATGCAGTCCTTGTGTCTGTTTTGTACATCTGTATGCAGTCCGTGTGTCTGTTTTCTACATCCGTATGCAGTTTGTGTGTCCATTTAGTCTATCTATATGTAGTCCGTGTGTCCATGTTGTCCATCCGTATGCAGTCCGTATGTCCATTATGTCCATCCGTATGCAGTCCGTGTGTCCGTTTTGTCCATCTGTATGCAGTCCATGTGTCCGTTTTGTCCATCCGTATGCCATTCTTGTGTCCGCTTTGTCTATCCGTATACAGTCCATCTGTCCATTTTGTACATCCATATGCCATTCTTGTGTCTGTTTTGTCCATCCGTATGCAGTCCGTGTGTCCATTTTGTCCATCCGCATGCCATTCTTGTGTCCGTTTTGTCCATCCGTATGCAGTCCGTGTGTCCGTTTTGTCTATCCGTATGCAGTCCGTGTGTCCGTTTTGTCTATCCGTATGCAGTCCGTGTGTCCGTTTTACACATACGTATGCAGTCCATGTGTCCGTTTTGTACATCCGTAAACATTCCATGTGTCCATTTTGTCCATCCGCAAACAGTCCGTGTGTCCGTTTTGTCCATCCGTATGCCATTCTTGTGTCCGCTTTGTCTATCCGTATACAGTCCATCTGTCCATTTTGTACATCCATATGCCATTCTTGTGTCTGTTTTGTCCATCCGTATGCAGTCCGTGTGTCCATTTTGTCCATCCGCATGCCATTCTTGTGTCCGTTTTGTCCATCCGTATGCAGTTCGTGTGTCCGTTTTGTCTATCCGTATACAGTCCGTGTGTCCGTTTTGTCTATCCGTATGCAGTCCGTGTGTCCGTTTTACACATACGTATGCAGTCCATGTGTCCGTTTTGTACATCCGTAAACATTCCATGTGTCCATTTTGTCCATCCGCAAACAGTCCGTGTGTCCGTTTTGTCCATCCGTATGCAATCCGTGTGTCCGTTTTGTCTATCCGTATGCAGTCCGTGTGTCCGTTTTGTCCATCCGTATGCAGTCCATGTGTCCGTTTTGTCTATCCATATGCAGTCCGTGTCTCCATTTTGTCTATCCGTATGCAGTCCGTGTGTCCGTTTTGTACATTCGTAAACAGCCCTTGTGTCCGTTTTGTACATCCATATGCAGTCTGTGTGTCCGTTTTGTCTATCCGTATGCAGTCCGTATGTCCGTTTTGTCTATCCGTATGCAATCCGTGTGTCCGTTTTGTCTATCCGTATGCAATCCGTGTGTCCGTTTTGTCTATCTGTATGCAGTCTGTGTGTCCGTTTTGTCTATCCGTATGCAATCCGTGTGTCCGTTTTGTCTATTCGTATGCAGTCTGTGTGTCTGTTTTGTCCATCCATATGCCATTCTTGTGTCCGCTTTGTCTATCCGTATGCAGTCCGTGTGTCCGTTTTGTACATCCATATGTAGTCCGTGTGTCCGTTTTGTACATCCGTAGGCAGTCCTTGTGTCCGTTTTATACATCCGTATGCAGTCCATGTGTCCGTTTTGTCTATCGGTATGCAGTCCATGTGTCCGTTTTGTCTATCGGTATGCAGTCCATGTGTCCATTTTGTACATCTGTAAACAGTACTTGTGTCCGTTTTGTACATCCGTAGGCAGTCCGTATGTCCGTTTTATACATCCTTATGCAGTCCATGTGTCCGTTTTGTCCATCCGTATACAGTCCGTGTGTCCATTTTGTCTATCCATATGCAGTCCATGTGTCCATTTCGTACATCCGCAAACAGTCCTTGTGTCCGTTTTGTAAATCCGCATACAGTCTGTGTGTCCGTTTTGTCTATCCGTATGCCGTCCGTGTGTCCGTTTTGCCTCTCCGTATGCAGTCCGTGTGTCCATTTTGTACATCTGTAAACAGTAAGCGTGTCCGTTTTGTACATCCGTATGCAGTCCGTGTGTCCATTTTGTCCATCCCTATGCCATTCTTGTGTCCGTTTTGTCCATCCGTATGCAGTCCTTGTGTCCGTTCTGTCTATTCGTATGTAGTCCGTGTGTCCGCTTTGTCCATCCATATGTAGTCCGTGTGTCTGCTTTGTCTATCCGTATGTAGTCTGTATGTCCGCTTTGTACATCCGTATGGCACCCGTTTTTTATATGAACAGTTTAATAATTAATAAAACATCATATACAGTTTTCTATGTTAATAATTGTAATGGATCCATGAAAAACACATGACTTCTGATTGGTAACTTGTATATGATCCGTTTTTTGCGCACCCTTTGGCTTATAACGGGCGAGTCTGATCCAGAACATGGATTACAGTATCTCGTGCTGTGATTTGTACCTGCAGAAATACACCATTGACGTCTATTGGTCAGTATGTTGTCCGCATGTTACCTTATTGGCATACGGACAGCACACAAAGGTTTAATACGTCCGTCTGATTGAGTCCTTAGACAGTGACATTGCCTTGTGATCCCGCTTGGGGACAGAGATTGTATGAGAACCCATTTTGCATACTGCGTTATGGAATAAGTAAGTGCTATTTAAATGATCAATACCCCCACCTATTCTTTTCTATTCATTGCTGTCATGTCCAGCTGTGTGAGTACGCCATAAATCAAAGCTTAATCAGTCCATATTTATGCTGACTCCCTCCATACCTGACATATGGATCATATGGAATGGCAACGTATAGTGCTTGTGTGGTGGATACAGCTATCTGCCTTCACTGTCAGCCCAAGGCTGTGCAAGACATCGTCCCCTTCCCTCGTCCCCAAGCTGTGCCCAAGCTAGCACTTTTGTCAGCGTGATTAATAGCACCATGGACCGTCGTTAATTCACTGGCTAATGACTGCAACGCTGGCTACTCACAGAGTAATCGGGTGATGTATGTGGAGTGCACTCACCTCGTGGCAGAGGTGAAAATCATTTTGACAAGTCAAATATTGTCACCAGGAACAAATGGCTCGGCTTGTTAATAAAAATTAATGAATTTTTTTTTTCGACCACTTTATGGCCTTCTTAAATAAATGAAGCCACAGAGATCAGTGAAGGTGAGCACCTGATGGCCGCTCATTAAATGTTGCCAATGCAGCGTTGCAAAGTTATTCTAGCAAATTAGATCATGGCAGCAGAACAATATACACGCAAACGGGTATCGCAATTAATACTGTAAAAAAGGAATGAAGCTCTACCTAAGGGGTAACAAGAGCTACAAAGAAAAACAAAGCTGGGACAAATCGCGGCTACCGAGATAATAAAGCAAAATATAAATTGTCTTGACTCCAGTATTGTGGAGGCTATCAAGCCACTCTAGGTCTCCACCACCAACCTCCTTAAGTCCCCAAATAAAGACAGATCGGTGATTTTGGATTCATTTGGCCAAAACAAACAATATTTACAAAAAAAACATAAAGAAATAAACTATTTTAGGTCAAGAGGTTATTGGTGCTCAAAAAGCTTGGAGGCACCCAAAATGTATACCTGCTGGAATTATCCCTAGTCACAACCACAGGCTGAGGAGCACCAATAATGCCAAACCCTCCCCGACTCCCAGACATCCTACCCTGAATAGTCCTAAAACTACTCCGCCAGGCCGGTACTAAATTCCAAACACAATCCGAGGGTACAATCATTCAACGGAAACCCCCCCCACAACAATTTTGCCACCAACGAAAAGAACCTCCTCCCAACGAAAAAGCTGTAATGATCCTGAAAAGTGACAAATATCCCATATATCATCCTAAAATATCACACATCAGAGATTACCCGGTAGGTGTGACCTTTTCCCAGTGGTACCTCCATGAGGTCTGGAATCCCAACCCTCCAATCCTACTAATTATAGGCTTGCTCTTTTAATGGACCCACCCCTGTTCCCACCCATGAACTTTTAACCCTATAAACCCCAACTCCCAATTAAAATAAATGATTTTCCCTATAGCTGCCGTACAAAAATTGAGTCATGGGCTACTACATCCATGGCTCTGCTAGGGCTCCATTTTCCCTGGAAACAATCCCTAAAGCCTCATTCACACATCTGTGTTGCACGAACGTGTTGTATCTGATGTTTTCACATATACAATAATAATCTTTGGTGCTGTTCACATTTCTGTTTTTTTCCGGCAGGCAGCATTGATGACAAGGCCCAATACAAGTCTATGGGTTTGTGAAAAACACGTACAGCAGACGAATAGTGTCAGTGTGACATCCGTGTGTTGTCAGCATTTAACATTGCAAAGTATAGGAGAAGCTTTGTTATTTTTTTTATTAATTTATCTATCCGTGAAAAACACTGATGGTAAAAACATACACACTGACGATACCGTTACCATTTTTTCACGTACATGTTTAAACACAGATGTGTGAATGATCCCTTAGTCTGAATTCACAATCCGTGTTTCATGGCCCATGAATGAACCAGGGGTCCCCTACCCCGAGAAAACACCCTCACATTTGCCTATGAGGCTGTTTAAAGACACCAGCGATCATTCTGGGCATTGCAGAAACATGGACATTTAAATTATGCCTAACATTGATTCCAGGTCTGATTGTCCAGCATCATGTAATTACCGGCATGAAGCTTCTGGGCCCCCATGTAATATTAGTACCAAGGAGAGGGCACATACGGGAAGGCATCTTAAGGAGTTGTTGGGAAAATGAAAAACATGGCAGTTTTCTTCCTAAAAACAGCGCCTCATCTGTCTAAAGGTAGAAAGAATCCCAGGTGAAAGGAAGATAATGAAAGCTGAAGGGAGATGATAGGCCGATATGGGAAACAATGGTCCCAGCAGCACAGAATATTTCAGGAGATGAGCGTGCTGATCTTGTGCAGACATGACTTTGTCATTCATGAGAACACTAGTGAGGACTGGGCTACATGTGACATTATGTGAGGAGGGGTATGAAGGCAAGAGGAAGAACATAGAGCAATATAGGATGGATTTAGCAGCACAGAGTATTTTAGGACAGAGTGTACTTATCTTGTCCTGCTGTATATATATATATATATATGTATATATATATATATATATATATAAAGTACAGACCAAAAGTTTGGACACACATTCTCTTTAGGCCAAAGGACATGAAATCCCTCGCGGATTGGTTCTCTGCTGCTGGACTTAGAGTCTTTACAGCCTCGGACCCCAATGTCCGGTAGGTAATTCTCCCTTTCTGCCAGGACAGGCTCTCGGCTCCGTACATCCCTGGCTAGCAGTTCCTCCACTGCCTCACGACCTCCTCAGCCTGCTGCTGACCCTTACTCCCTGGGCCTAGACTCCGTCACGGTCTCAGGTCTCCCAGGTCTCTCTAACCCTGCCCCCAGTTCCAGCTTTTATAGGGCAGCCTGCGCCCCCTACTGGCCTGGGACAGGAGGTGCTGCATGCTAATTGTCCCTAACCAGGGAACCTCCCTCCTGCTCTCAGACACAGCCTTTATTATTTGTGGCATCCAGGCCTGGGGTGACACATATATACATTCTAAACCCTTGTTTTATCTTCCTACTATTCCTTAACGAAGTTATCTAATTTCGGGAACGGACTGCTCTCCCCCATCAGCTTCCTGCGTGCTTGGGGGTGCAGAGCTCCTGATTGATTGACAGTTGGGACTAGAGGCATCATTGGACCGAACAGACCACTCTCCAATGATGCAAGTGACACGCCCCTGGGCCTGCTGTGTCGCGCAGCGTCTCGCGCACGGGGGCTTACCCGGAACCGGATCAGATGAGGGTTGTAGTCTCCGAGTGGCGGGGACCCGGTCCGTGCCCAGGGAGTCAAACTCAGTGTGTGGCAGTCTTGATAGATGTTATTTGAGTGTCGACTACGCCACCCGTTGATTTGCAGCTATGGAGCTGCCGCTGCAGGGCAGACCGCTGAGGCCGGTGTAGAATTGTGCAGCGTGATAGTATAACCCCCAACGGGAGGGGTATGGCCTCAGGGCAGCCGACGTGGAAGATGGGGGTAGCAGGAACCACTCAGAGACGGTGCGGTGTAATTCAGGGTCTTTACTGGTAACAACGATAGACCCTCCCGGAGTACTTGCTAGTGAACGGGGCCTGGTCAGTCCTTGAGCAGATGGGATCTCCCCTGGCCAGGCGGAGTTGTAGGCCTCCCAAACTGACTGTACTCTTCTGGCTACCTTGCTAGAAGCGGATATAAGTAGCCCACGTCCCTGAGTGTACCGTGTGGTGCTCACCCGTATGGCCGGTGACTCGGGGCCTTCTAATGGCTTCCGCTCCACGATGGCGGTGCTGGTCCCACGCGTGTGACCGTGCCTTCGGGTTTCTGGGCCTGAGGACCTGAAATCCCCTGCCGGTTGGCTTCTGCTGCTGGGTAAGAGTTAGTCCCCACAGCCTCGGACGCCGGGTCCGGTAAGAAAGCTTCTCAGTCAGGGCGAGCTCTGCAGCTGCCAGCCCCTGACTCGTAGTAGTATTGCTCCCACTGAGCTCCAGCTGTTTCTTCCTATGACTGTTTCTTGTCTCTACTCTCCTAGACTCCTAACCCTGCTTCAGCCCCGGGTTTATATAGGGGAAGTTCTTCCCCTCCCAAGACTGGGCAGGAGGTGTCGCATGCACAGGATCCCTGACCAAAGGACCTCCCACCTGCTCTCAGACATAACATCTCTATCACTGTGGCAACCAGACCCCTGGGGTGTCACATTCCCCCCTAGTGAAATTTAGTACTCCGGGACTAAACATATTTTAGAAAAACATAACAAGATAAAAACAATAATAATACAATAAGAAAAACATATAAAGATGGTTACGGCATGTCCGTAACCGGGTGCAGTCTTTGAAGAAAAGCAAGGTGTCCATTTCACCAAAACAGGGAGACGTAACCAGGTAGGGGTTTGTCCTACCCCGAGTCCTTAACAGTCTTTAGTCCGTCCTGGGTTACGCTCCAACTATGTACAAGGATTCCCGGTAAATCCGCCAAGGACTCCTACAAATAACTAGAAACACAAAATTATACACAAGCAACAATACACAGGTAAACATAAATAAAACAATTTATACACTTCAAATCCTCCACCGTGCGGGTAACTGGCCTCTAGTGGCCCTAGTGGACCTACGGAGCTGACTGTCTAGCCCTGAACTACAGGGTGTAGGAGCTGTCAAGGGTAAACTGGGCAGCTGTCTACCGGCTCTTTGGCTCACTAGGGATATGGCAGGCTCACTGCAAGCAGAGGGTTGATCCTCCTGGTCTGCGGGTGTGGGGTCTTCTGCCTCCTGGACCGGCTGTTCTTCCAGCTCTACCTGTTGCTCCGTAGGTGCTTGGGATGCTGGTTGGAGGAAGGTGAGTACGGGTACCACAACTGCACCATTGACTTGAGTCCAAGACCGAGGGAAGTCCCCGAGCACAGTACTAACCATATCTTCCCTTTCCTCTACGGGTCGATGGTCTTCTTGTTCCTCTTCAGGGTTCCTCAGTTGTTCGGGACACTTCTTCAGGTGGTCCCGGGATACAATAGCTGTGGTTTCCCCTCCATCTTTACTGATGGTACAAACCTTCGGGTTCTCGTGGCTTGAGGGCAGTACGGTGTACGGGTCCTTTTCCCACTGGTCGTCCAACTTGTGGAGCCGTCTCTTCCTCTTCAAGACCTGCTCTCCGGGTACCAGGGGAACAGCGGGAGCATACTGGTTGTAAGTTTTCTCTTGTCTTTCCCTAGCCTGACAGAGACTTCGCTCCACGCTCTCCTGTACTCTCCGGTACTGCTGCTGCCTCTCTGTGTCCCAGTCTGTTTCTGGTGAAGTGTCCTCGGGTGTCAGGACTCCCATTTCCAGGTCAACAGGTAACTTACCAGGTCTTGCCCTCATTAGGTAAGCCGGGGTACAGTTGGTGGAACCTACCGGGATGTGGTTGTATAGGTCCACCAGATCGGGCAACTTCTCAGGCCACAGACTGCGTTCTTCCAGGGGCAACGTTTTTAAAAGATCCATTACCACCTGGTTCATTTTCTCACAAAGTCCATTAGTTTGCGGATGGTAGGGTGTCGTCCTTATCTTCCGGCAGCCATACAGATTGCAGAATTCCTGGAAGACCTCCGCTTCAAAGGCAGGTCCCTGGTCCGTCAGCACTTGGTCCGGGTACCCGTGTGGACGGCAAAAGTGCTGCTGGAAGGCTCTAGCTGCTGTTTGAGCCGTTAAGTCCTTGACGGGGACGACAACCAAGAACCGGGAGTAATGATCCACGATGGTTAACGCGTAGACGTAGCCACTTCTGCTTGGGGTCAGTTTTACATGATCCAAGGCTACCAGTTCCAACGGTTGCCGGGTGACGATGGACTGCAGGGGAGTCTTCTGGCTGGCACGGTCCTTCCTTCTCAGGTTGCACGGGCCACAGTCTCTGCACCACTTCTCAATGGTTCCCCTCATGCCTACCCAGTGGAATCGCTCGCGCAGCAGGAACTCCAGCTTCTTCCACCCGAAGTGTCCAGCTCCGTCGTGGTATGCCTCCATCACCATGGCTGCGTCTCTTCGTGGCACCACTACTTGCCAGAGTAGTTCATGCGTCCGGGAGTTAACCATTCTGCGGCACAACTTCCCCTTGTAAAGGAACAGTCGACTCTTCTCTGCCCATAGTTGTTTGGCTTCCTCCGGAGCGTCTGGTTCAAGGCAAGCCTCCGGGCGAGTCAGCATCTCCTTCACCAGTCGGACGGCAGGGTCGCTGTCTTGCGTTTCCGCCCAGTTGTAGTGAGGTAAGGGGTTCAACGTAGCAGCCTGCTTACTCCTTACCCGGTGGGAATACTGGATAGTCCCATGACGGTGGAACGCAGGGAGTTCAACTTCTTCCAGTCCCTCCGGATCTTCTCCTTCGTCCGGCAGGTTGGGCATCCTGGGCAGGGCATCCGCGTTGGTATTGGAGCGTCCGGCCCGGTATTTGATTGTGAACTCGTAGTTGGACAGACGGGCCATCCACCTCTGCTCCAGGGCACCGAGTCTTGCCGTGTCCAGGTGTGTCAACGGGTTGTTATCCGTGTACACGGTGAACCGGGAAGAAGCGAGATAATGCTTAAAGCGCTCGGTGACTGCCCATACTACGGCCAGGAACTCCAGCTTAAATGAGCTGTAATTCTCGGGGTTCCTTTCGGTGGGTCGCAGTTTTCGGCTGGCGTAGGCGATTACTCGTTCCTTCCCCTGCTGGATCTGGGACAGTACGGCTCCTAGCCCGATGTTACTGGCGTCGGTGTAGAGGATAAAGGGCTGGCTATAATCCGGGTACGCCAGGATTTCGTCCCCCGTGAGGGCCATCTTCAGCTGGCGGAAGGACTCTTCTTCCAGCTCCTCCCATTTGAAGGGCGGCTTCTGGTTCTTGGCCTTCCGGGACTGGCCTATCAGGAGGTCCTGCATAGGTGCTGCCTTTTTGGTGAAACCGGGAATAAACCTTCGGTAGTAGCCTACCAACCCGAGGAACTGCCGCACTTCTTTTACGCTGGAGGGGCTTGGCCATTCCTTAATTGCGGTGATCTTATCAGGGTCGGGAGCCACTCCGTCAGCGCTCACCACGTGTCCCAGGTACTGCACCTTTGGTTTCAGGAGGTGACACTTGGAGGGTTTCACCTTTAAGCCGTAACTCGCCAGAGCTTCGAACACTTCCGCCAGGTGTTTCAGGTGGTCTTCATACGTCTTGGAATATACGATGACATCGTCCAGGTACAACAGGACCGTCTCGAAGTTTCTGTGGCCCAGACAACACTCCATTAGTCGTTGGAAGGTTCCTGGTGCGTTGCAGAGTCCGAACGGCATGCAGGTGAACTCGCTAAGTCCCATCGGGGTGGTGAATGCGGTCTTCTCCCGGTCCGCCTCTGCTACAGGAACCTGCCAGTACCCGCTAGTGAGATCCAAGGTAGAGAAGAAGTTAGCAGATCTTAAAGCAGCCAATGACTCCTCTATCCTTGGTAAGGGGTACGCATCCTTGTGTGTGATACGGTTGATTTTCCGGTAATCTACACACATCCTCATGGTGTTGTCTTTTTTTCTGACTAAGACTAGTGGAGCTGCCCAGGGGCTACAGCTATCCCTGATCACCCCAGCCTCCTTCATGTCTCTAAGCATCCCCTTGGCGTGTTGGTAGTGGGCAGGGGGTACGGGTAGATACCTCTCTTTTATAGGAGGATGGTCTCCCGTGGGGATGTGGTGTTCTACCCCCTTGACTCGCCCGAAGTCTAACGGGTGTTTACTGAACACTCTCTCGTACTCTTGAACCACCCGATAGACTCCTTGTTTCTGGTGTGCGGGAGTGGAGTCAGTACCCAGATGTAGTTGCTGACACCAGTCCTCCATGTTTTTCTTAGAGCCGTTACCTTCCTCCGGGTGAGATGGAGGCAAGGGTTCCACAGATTGTATAGAATTTTGGTTAATGGTATATAATTTGGCTAGCGTGGCATACCGGGGCAGGTACACTTCCCTCTCCCCGATATTTATTATGCGAACGGGCACCCTCCCATGGCGTACATCAACCACCCCCCGTGCTGTCAAAATGGTGGGCCTAGTGTCCGAGTAAACTGGTTCTACCATTGCCTGGTAATCCCTACCTCTCAGACCAATAGCTGCCCGGCACCAAATCATCATTTCACTTTTTGGGGGCATGGCAATAGGAAAAGGGTCACACATTCTTACGCTACCAATCTCACCGCCGGAGAGTTCCACCTGTTGCCGTCGCATCAGTGCCCGGATCTCTTTCTGGAGCACCCGCTGCTCGCCGGAGCTGGCGTTCTTGGCAACCTGCTGTAAAAGGAAAATCACCTCTGCAAGACAATTTTCAATTACATTAGTTCCTAGAGTTATTTTTGGGTGACTCTCGTGTTTGTCAATGTCTACAATGATCAGTCCCTGTGCTGCCAGTTCGACTCTACCGATTTTGATGGTCACCTCTTTAAATCCGATCTGTGGCACGGGCTGGCCATTGCTGGCGATGATACTCAAGTCGTCGTCAGGGTAGCGGGTAATATCCGAGTCATTCCAGTACTGCTTAAAGAGCACGTACGGGATGGTGGTGACCTGTGACCCGGTGTCCAGTAGGGCACTCATGGGAATGCCATCCAGTACCACAGGCAAGACTGGACGTCCTCCCACATATCTGTCGCGCCAGTTCGATGGGCCTGGTGATCTTTTTCCTGGGGGTTGGCCCTCTACCCCAGGTTGTGCCCGTTTAAAGAACAGTACCTTGCCATATGTCCGGGTTGATTGCAGCAGCGGCAGATGGGTCGTCCGTCCTCGCTGTATCGGTCACTGGGTCTTCCTCTGGCCGGTGGGGTCCTCCTTGGTCGACGCCACGGGATGTCCTCCGGTCCGGATGCCAGCTGGATCTTCCCTGGGGTGGAAACCTGTAAAGACTGCACAGTTCGGGTTAGCGCAGCAACGCTCTTAGCTAGCTCTTGGACCTGATGGTGTAGGTCTGGAGCCGGGTCATTGTCCAAAGCCTGCGCATCAGCTCCCACAGGCCCTGCCGACAAGGGCGCCGCCTCCTGGTGGTAAGTAATAGCTGGGCGCCTGTGGGTCATAACGCCACCCGGTGCCGGTTCTCGGAGCACCCGGATGGCTCTGTCCTTGAACTGTGCAAAGCCCAGATGGGGATCCTGTAAGGCCATCGCCCGCAACTGGGTTCGGTGGGCATTACAATACAGTCCCTCTATAAATTGTTCAGTCAACAGCCTGTCCTCGTTTCCCACTCCATCAGGGTCGGTCTGCTTAATGGCCCTCAGGGCCTCTTGTAGGTTTAGTGCATAGTCCCTTATACTCTCATGCGCTCGCTGCTTGCACCCGTAGAATCTAAGCTTAATCTCGGCTGAGGTGCGGGTGTCAAAGGTATCCTTCAGCCGGGTTAGTATCCCTGCGACAGTCTTCCTCCCAGGTGGCCAGGACTTTACCTCCCTTTTAGCTGCCCCGGTTAGTTGGGCCACCAGGATGCTCACTTTTTGCTCTTCTGTGAGGGGGTACACCTGGAAGAGGCTATCCAGCTTTTCTCTAAAGTCAAGCAGGGTATGTGACTCCCCTGAGTACTGGGGTAGCCAAGCTGCTCCCGGGATATAGGGCATGGTGAAGGGCATAACTGCAGCAGCGGTGGCGCTGGCGGGGGTTGAGGCAGTGAAGCTCTCCTCCGTATCCGACATCTTCCTCCCCCCTAGTGGACCGTGGCCTACCTTGCGATGATCCTGTTCCGTAGGCCGCGGCTCCGCAGTAGATCGTCAGGGTTGAGGACCTTCCGTCGCGCTCCGGTGACGTCGGCGTCTGCTGGGCTCCTTCCAGGACCTTACGCAACGTCCGGACGTGAGGCGGGGCTTCAGTTCTCGCGCGCTTTCGAAGTCCACGCCCCTCTTCTTCCCGCGCGGCGTCCTCAAGATGGCGTCCAATGGCGGGAAAACTCCATGGATGGCGGGAAGAAGGCCGAAGATGGCGCCGGATGGCGGGAAAACTTCGCGGATGGCGGGAAGAAGGCAGAAGATGGCGCCAGATGGCGGGAAACCTCACCACTGGTAAGTTTGAACAGTCTTTGCTTTTCAGGCACGCAGTACCCGGTGGTTGCGGGCACGAAATCCTGCCGACTACGCCAAAGTTGACGCGCCCCTGGGCCTGCTGTGTCGCGCAGCGTCTCGCGCACGGGGGCTTACCCGGAACCGGATCAGATGAGGGTTGTAGTCTCCGAGTGGCGGGGACCCGGTCCGTGCCCAGGGAGTCAAACTCAGTGTGTGGCAGTCTTGATAGATGTTATTTGAGTGTCGACTACGCCACCCGTTGATTTGCAGCTATGGAGCTGCCGCTGCAGGGCAGACCGCTGAGGCCGGTGTAGAATTGTGCAGCGTGATAGTATAACCCCCAACGGGAGGGGTATGGCCTCAGGGCAGCCGACGTGGAAGATGGGGGTAGCAGGAACCACTCAGAGACGGTGCGGTGTAATTCAGGGTCTTTACTGGTAACAACGATAGACCCTCCCGGAGTACTTGCTAGTGAACGGGGCCTGGTCAGTCCTTGAGCAGATGGGATCTCCCCTGGCCAGGCGGAGTTGTAGGCCTCCCAAACTGACTGTACTCTTCTGGCTACCTTGCTAGAAGCGGATATAAGTAGCCCACGTCCCTGAGTGTACCGTGTGGTGCTCACCCGTATGGCCGGTGACTCGGGGCCTTCTAATGGCTTCCGCTCCACGATGGCGGTGCTGGTCCCACGCGTGTGACCGTGCCTTCGGGTTTCTGGGCCTGAGGACCTGAAATCCCCTGCCGGTTGGCTTCTGCTGCTGGGTAAGAGTTAGTCCCCACAGCCTCGGACACCGGGTCCGGTAAGAAAGCTTCTCAGTCAGGGCGAGCTCTGCAGCTGCCAGCCCCTGACTCGTAGTAGTATTGCTCCCACTGAGCTCCAGCTGTTTCTTCCTATGACTGTTTCTTGTCTCTACTCTCCTAGACTCCTAACCCTGCTTCAGCCCCGGGTTTATATAGGGGAAGTTCTTCCCCTCCCAAGACTGGGCAGGAGGTGTCGCATGCACAGGATCCCTGACCAAAGGACCTCCCACCTGCTCTCAGACATAACATCTCTATCACTGTGGCAACCAGACCCCTGGGGTGTCACACAAGCAGAGGCAGCTTCTGCATCATCGTAGAAGGGCAGGGGCACTGGAGCTGGACAGACCCAGCCATCCGAACATCTTCACAGCAGTGCTTACAAGCTCTGTTAGAAAATATTATTAGTGCTGCACTCATTGCCTAGGAGACCGTCCACTAGTGATAGACTGCAGAGGTGGTCGGCCACCTAGGTAATGAGTGGTAGGTTATAAAATTGATAATCTCTCTTTACTTGCGAACGGAGAGGATTTTTTGTAACTAACAAAATAATTGATTTTTTTTTACAAAGACTTGATGATTTTAAGCATTTAATATAATAACCCTTTTAAATGTTCACATTTCTTAAACCTTTTTATCTTATCTTGGGCCAATAGCTCAGCCTAATTGATTCCTACACAAATAGCACAAGCCTCTCCATTCAGACCCATTCTGATAACATTAATGCAACTCTGCCTAATATTTAACCTTCATTTGCTCATAGCCATAGTAAACTGCATGGCCTGTATTCACAAGTCATATTTTTTCCAGGACTCCCCGGAATCGCACTTTTGAGCACAGAAACATAATACAAGTAACACAAATGGCCGGTATTAGCAAATGGTTGTGAAATAGGCTCCCCCCTAACCTGTTAATACATTGTGTCACTCACGCCGTTCTTTATACCCATGGGTGGTTTCTGCATCCGATGGATGGAGATCAGCATGGCTATGGTTAGTTTATTTTTTGTATTGTGCAGAGAATAATGCTGGCATGGTTATATCTCTTCAAACACAACAGTGTTACTGCATTAAGCCTATTGATATGTCAGCTCTGTTGTTCCTGGTTGCTCTATCTCTTAAAACGTCCATTAGGTTTTTGTCCCTGTTGTAGTTCGGGAAAGAAATGACCCTTTGCATGAAAAGTGTAATGAACCACAGAAAAAGTCATAAATACTGGGATAGACATGGCATTATACACATTTTGCCCTGGTTGCCAAGGTTGGAATTTATTGATTACTCTACTATTTTAAGGAGGCATTTATGTTTGATATCTTGCAATGATGGTTGTTACATTTTATATGGAGGCCCCATGGCTCAATAGTTAGAAACAATGGATATATAAAGAATAAACTTCAAAAAAATAATAATTATTGACCAGCCAATGTAAAGTTATGAATCTTCATAATATGTTCCGTTACATTATTTTGCTTCCTTATCTCTCAAACACCATGAAAGTGCTGTTTTAGCTGCCTAGTTCATGCTGTTTTTGAAGCTGCTTTGAACTGCAGCTCTAGAAAGAATCCGTGCTCAGTCGCTACGTACAAACACGCTCCTTGTCTTCTCTGCTTCCCTTCCTCATCCTCAGACAGTGAGACTGTTGGAGTACAGATTCTTGAAGTTCAAATCAGCTTCTGAATTAGCATGAACTAAGCAGGTAAAACAGCACGGGACTTGAAACAAAAGAAAGCAAAGGTAATGGAGTATGTTACAAAGTTTCATAACTTTGCACAGGCTGATCAATAAATAAACACAAACGTTTCAAAAAAGTTTCATGACCAATAGATAACCGCCCAATTTTTTAATTTCATCCATTTTTCTTCTCTTTATTCAAAAAGATATAGCTTTTTTTATTTCTCTGTCTATATAGCCATATCGGGAGGGTACTTGTTTTTTGGATGATGTGTAGTTTTGAATGATACCATTTATTTTACCATAAAAATGTACTGAAAAATGTGAAAAAAAGCAACTCAATTTTGCCATTGTTGTGTCTTGTTTTTATGGTGTTAATTGTCTGGTAAAAATGTTATGGTAACATTTCCCAGGTCATGTTGATTGTGGTGATACCAAACGTGAAGTTTTTTTTATTTAACTACAAATGGGAAATTTGAAAAAAAAATTATAAAAAAAGATTGTGGTTTGTATTACCATTTTTTGAGGCCCATAACTTTTTTTTCCTTGGATGGAGGTGTGTGAGGGCTTGTTTTTTAGCTCGGTAAGCTGGCATTTTTTATACCATTGAGAGGTACATAGAATGATTTGATTGCTTTTCATTGTATTTTTTATTGTATATTTTAAGCAGAAAGGTAATAAAAAGAAAAATATGGCAACTCTGGCATTTTCATACATTTTCTTTTTTTTTAATTTACTGTAAAGGTTAATTAATTGAATATTTTGACAGATTGGACTTTTATAGATGTGGACATGAGTTATAAGATTTTTTATTTCTTTATTATTAAAACTTTTTATATTTTTAAAAATCTTATTTTTTGTACTTTATTTTTGTTGGGTCTTTAGGGGACTTTAATCTGTGATCCTTTGATCTCTTCTTCTTCATACAGTAATACTGTACTGTGTTGCAGTATATAGTCAAAATGACATACTACTATTAAGGAGGATCGAGATAATAGTCATGGAGGCCTTCAGAAGGCCCCTGGCTGCCATAACAACTTATTGGTACCTGTGATCGTGTCACAGGGGGCTAATGGGAGCTGGTCGCACAACTCAAATCATTCTGTCAGTAATTGACAGCGGCATTTAAACTATTAAACAGCAGCGATTAGAGAAAGCTCCGGTCGCTGCTGTTACAAGAAGATGCCAGCTGTGTTACACGCTGTATATCGGTTTCCGACATTTTAGAAGGGGTTAAGGAAATTAAGAGTGTACGTGTCCACTGAGATGATAATAATGAGGACAAAGGCCCATTTACGACATAAGACATCAGTATTATAAATGCCACAAAGCGCACTGGGACCCTGATTTTGCATTGGAACCCAGGAACATATATTTTTACTTCTGATCATTACTGGGGTCTTGGAAACTATAATATGTTCCAAACTTGCAGAGAAGATGATTTTAGTTTGATTCCTATTGTCTTACAGTTCCGATCGAGATAAGAAAGTCTGTTGTCCTCATTGTGGCCACATCTAAATGTCAGGTAATTAAAGATAAGATTCATGGATTTTCGGGAGACTGGTCAGAGGGATGTGTCAGTGACATTATCATGTTGTTTTCTATTAGGTAACTGTAATCTCTATTAAAGGGCAAATTCATTTTTCTGTCCATTATGTTCCTGATATCTCAGTTTATTCATCCCACTATGAGCACAATTATTACCCACTGGAAGCATTAACAACCCAGGCGCATCTCCTCCAGGGATTAAATAAAGACCACCAACTCATTTCAAATAAGCCACCACTAGCTGCCAAAAGCTAATGGCATTTGTTCTCCTCCAAACTGAGCCAGATGTGAACCAGTGACCTTTTGTTGTTTGCTTAGCAGGGACATTTGTGTCCTGTAATTTCCCTCTTCGCTCTCTGTCTTCTGGAGGAGAATGTGGCTACTGCATTCAGAACGGTAATAGTTCATTGATGTCATTTTCCATCTTCAGTCGCAGCCATTGACTCTCTTGGTCTGAAACAAGAGAACGTTAAAAGGGACAGAACGTGAGACCGAGGACTGTAGTAGAGATAGAAACTTGGGTTGGAATATACTGAATTAGGATCCGCAGTTTATGGCTTAGCGAAAAATGTCCCTGATGCAGCTCCTCACCTTTGTGGGCCAGAATTACTATCCAATGTGTGCAGGACGCATCCCTCACTTGTGGCATTCTGTACCTAGTGGAGTCCTCAAGCCACGGGCGACATTATCCAGCTACACAGTGTGAAGAGGGCTTTACAAACTGAGACACCAAAACAATGTCACATTAATGGTCCAGGTCTCAGAATTAGGAAATATTCACATATGAAGACACATAGACACTTGGAGGTAAGAGAAAGTGGTACACTAGAACTTTTGGTTCAGGACAATGACACATAGATACTTGGGGTTCAGGACTATGACACACAGATACTTGGGGTTCAGGACTATGACACATATATACTTGGGGTTCAGGACTATGACACACAGATACTTGGGGTTCAGGACTATGACACATATATACTTGGGGTTCAGGACTATGACACACAAATACTTGGGGTTCAGGACTATGACACACAGATACTCAGGGTTCAGGACAATGACACATATATATACTTGAGGTTCAGGACTATGACACACAGATACTTGAGGTTCAGGACTATGACACACAGATACTTGGGGTTCAGGACTATGACACACAGATACTTGGGGTTCAGGCTATGACACATAGAAACTTGGGGTTCAGGACTAAGACACACAGATACTTGGGGTTGAGGACTATGACACACAGATACTTGCGGTTCAGGACTATGACACACAGATACTTGGGGTTCAGGACTATGACACACAGATACTTGGGGTTCAGGACTATGACACACAGATACTCAGGGTTCAGGACTATGACACACAGATACTTGGGGTTCAGGCTATGACACACAGATACTTGCGGTTCAGGCTATGACACACAGATACTTGGGGTTCAGGACTATGACACACAGATACTTGGGATTCAGGACTATGACACACAGATACTTGCGGTTCAGGACTATGACACACAGATACTTGGGGTTCAGGACTATGACACAAAGATACTTGGGGTTCACGACTATGTCACACAGATACTTGGGGTTCAGGAATATGACACACAGATACTCAGGGTTCAGGACTATGACACACAGATACTTGGGGTTCAGGCTATGACACACAGATACTTGGGGCTCAGGCTATGACACAGATACTTGGGGTTCAGGCTATGACACACAGATACATGGGGTTTCAAGACTATGACACACAGATACTTGGGGGTTCAGGACTATGACACAAAGATACTTGGGGTTCACGACTATGTCACACAGATACTTGGGGTTCAGGAATATGACACACAGATACTCAGGGTTCAGGACTATGACACACAGATACTTGGGGTTCAGGCTATGACACACAGATACTTGGGGCTCAGGCTATGACACAGATACTTGGGGTTCAGGCTATGACACACAGATACATGGGGTTTCAAGACTATGACACACAGATACTTGGGGGTTCAGGACTATGACACACAGATACTTGGGGTTCAGGACTATGATACACAGATACTTGGGGTTCAGGACTATGATACACAGATACTTGAGGTTCAGGACTATTACACACAGATACTTGGGTTCACGACTATGTCACACAGATACTTGGGGTTCAGGAATATGACACACAGATACTCAGGGTTCAGGACTATGACACACAGATACTTGGGGTTCAGGCTATGACACACAGATACTTGGGGTTCAGGCTATGACACAGATACTTGGGGTTCAGGCTATGACACACAGATACTTGGGGGTTCAAGACTATGACACACAGATACTTGGGGTTCAGGACTATGACACACAGATACTTGAGGTTCGGGACTATGACACACAGATACTTGGGGTTCAGGACTATGACACACAGATACTTGGGGTTCAGGAATATGACAAAGAGATACTTGGCGTACAGAACAATGACAAATTAGTACTGTGGAGGTGAAACAATGGAACATGACTCATGGGGTACAGAACAAGGACACACTGGCTTGTGGGGTGCAGGACAATGGTGATATACTGACACTCTATACACTGCATCACTATCACACTGGAAAAGCTGAAACTAGAAAAAAACAAGTAGTAATTCTTCAACTGCAGGGAAATGACATGTTACTTTCTCATGCTGCACTCTAGAAACTAAAAATCCCCACCACCACCAAACTGATCTTCATAAGCATTCCAGACTTTGTTTGCAGCCAGACCCCCAGTGCAAAGGGTTCAGAATTCAGTTACATTAGACATGAAAGAGCCATTCCCCAGGTACCTCTGCTGGCTATTAACCCAGCTTTCCCTACAAAGAATTTCTTTAAATTTGCAACATAATGCAACTGTGTGTCACATTGTTCGGAGCTTATCTTAAGTGGCATAGAGTTGCTTCACTCGATATGTCCTTATTCACCATGAAACATGTACCGTGCTCTATCCGACATTTCAAAGCTGTAATTATTAGAGGGAATGTGTCTCCGTCTTGTCCTTACAGTATCTACAGTCACACAGGACAGCTTGGAAAAAAGCCCCTTCAAGAGACCCAAAACCCATCTTTTTTGTTTATATTTTTTGTTTACTTTTAAAAGGAAAATATTTATCCTCATTATCTGTCATAGTCGTCATTATGTACCTCTTTTTTATTACTTATTTTCTCTGTCAATCTTGATGTACAGTCCTCAAAGTTCAGCTTCAAGGGGGTTTTTTTGGTACGTACGCTATCCATTTTTTTTACTCACAGATCATGGATTAGAGTCTCATCAATGTTTGATCTGTGTCAGTTTTTATCAGCAGTTTCATCAGGTTTTTTTTGCAGATGAGAAGTTTTCTCCAGTTTCTCCTATCAAACATGAAAATTAAACAGCAAGTAGAGGGTACACAGATGCACTGTCCGATTTTTTTCACGAGCCCATAGAAAGCGTTATGGATGGCGACTTTGCTTATGATTTGTTGATTGAACATATTTACGTATTTTGGTGCGGACCACACTTCTTTGTCTGCGAAAATAAATGGACAGGAGAACAGCTCTATAGATTGTTCCAGGTACGAGCATTATCCGTGAAAAATACACATAGCACTTGTATGAGAAATGCAGATGTCTGAATGAGGCCAAATAGGTACAAGTTCAAGGAAAACACAAATAGAACTTGTACATGAAAAACTGATTTCTGAACAAGGCCTAACAAATATTATATGATTCTCATCACATTGTGGGCGTCATTGAATAATAATAATATTAATCTATTTGTTTTTATTATATTTGTCTGTTTCCATGATTAGACTTTATCTGCATACGGATGGTAGAATGCTATGTGTAGACTACGAGTTTTTGGAGCAAAGACTGAGCAGAAAGTCCTTCACCAAATCTCAAATCTCATTGAAAACCTTGACGTTCCCACTCAATTTCTGCCGCGAATACACAGCAGAAAGACTCTGTGTGCACATAGCCCTACACAGCACGCTTTCTAGAAAACATCAAGGCCACAATTCATCAAAGCGATTATGCTGGAATTCTGGCATAAATTGCTTTGATAAGTCACAATTTCGGAGTTGCCCAAAAATGATGCGACTTTTGTCATTGTCACACTAGTGTCTCCCAGCTCCGCTGAAATAAGTGCAGTTTGGACAGGAAGGGGTCGTGATGCCAAGCTTTGTCTCCTCGATGATGAGCTGTGGCGTTCCCTACACTATAAATATCTCTACAGCCCCTTTCTGGAGGGAGATTTCTGGCTCATGGAGGCACACGCTACTCGTCACACGCCCCAGACTCATGATGAGCCATCCACCTTTTCATGAATCAGGAGCGTCTGACTCCAGCACGACCCCTCATCAAGATTGGCGAAAAAATCCCCATTCTTGATGAATTGGGGCCCAAGTTCTTCATGCTGTTCTTTCTAACACATACAGAGGGTTTTTGTTTGTGGCATTTTGGTGCTGTTTTTAGGATGATGAGTTTTTTTCCCAAAAATTCAAAACGTTCCTAGTTGTAATATTTTTCGTGTTTTTCTCTGACATATCTCAACAGGATTATTCAGCAGAAGGCAAAAAATGCATTTGGGCAGATTTAATAATTCTGTGAAATATATAGACTGTAAACGTAGACTAGACAGTCTGGAAATGGGCCAAATTTGTCACAGTAACTTTAGACATTTTTGACTTACCAAACTCCACCGGCACTGGAGAATCTGCGAGAATTCACATTGACTGCAGACTTTCGTGATAAACCTGGACAACCCCTTTAAGGAAATTCATAAAATAAAGTTGTATCACTAAAAGAATATATTGATTACTTGGCGAGTCCCTTTTTCTGCAAAATCTGTTCCAAGTAAGTTATTTTCCTGACTCACATGGGGGTGACTCTTGATTGCACCGTCTATTATATATACTTGCACCTTTTGTATATTTACTTACTAATTCCTCGCACTGCATGGAGGTCTGACATGAACAATTTTCATTAGTAACACATTGTATGCGAGCTGCGTGGTATATGAGGAGCCTAATGGAAGGACCTGGCTGACGCACCTTTAAGCTGACAGGACATGGAAATGTCACGTTCTATCAATATGACTTTTTTGGTAATTTGTATCTTCGGCTGTTAATCTCCAGTGATCTTTGTGCGCGCGATTTGGATCCTGATTGCGGAGTGTTTGGAGCACGGGGATAATATATAGTTAGCCGCCATTGTCTTAATCATATTTGTTTTATTACTTTTAGCGCATGGCACTAATCCTTTAATTTATGTGGGGAAATATTTAGAAAAGGTTCAATCATTGCTGTCAACAAACAGAACAATTATTTATTTCCTTACTTTTCCAGACAATTAATAGCTGTTTCTATTCCTGCTTCCTGTGCAGGCAGCAAGGGTGCGGGAAGAATTCAGCAACTTTTACTTTTTAATACTTTTTTTTAATATTATAATTGTATAATGTCCTGTATATAGGAGAATGCCGGACTCACAAAGTACAATGACCTCCTATTTAGAAAACGAAAAATCCGTTCCCCTTTTCACCAATAATAATTACTTTGTATGAAGCCAGTTTAAGGCTACATTCACTTCTGTGTAAAATGGATCGTTTTTTTCTCCTCTGTCCTTCATATTGCATCGTTTTTTTTCCACATCCATTTTTAGAAACTACAGCACGTAGGCTGTCTGGACTTATATTTATCCACTGAGTCTTAACAATAGATCCGTGAAAAACGGATGGAACGATGCAGCACAAAGTATGTCTTCCGTTTTATATGGATCCAATAGACTTTAAAAGATGCAAAATGGATGAGAATAGGACACGCTCTGAGTCTCACAGGCCAGATACACAGATCCGAATATATATCTGACAGTGTCAGAACATTATAATGGTGATTGTGCGACAAGAGAAAAAAATATATGTCCATATCCCTGGATGTCCGACAGATCCATTTTTAAACCCAATTTGTGTATGAACCAATAGCATTTTTGGGGTTTGTATGCTGTCTGAGAAAAAAATGGACCATATAGATGTGTGAATATAACCTAGGGCCAAAACTTAATGATTATCACTCTTTCAAATTGAAAAAATCTCTGTCATGATACTTTTGCCTGATAACCCTAGACCAGGGACTCCTACCCTGCCCCTAACGGTAGGGGCACCCTAGTTATCCATGCTCCCCAGGTTACTTCTGATGGTGAAGATGCTGGGGCCATGTACCTTGCTGTTCTCCTGAATCAGCCCTAATTCGTCCCCTCCCCCACCCAGGGAAGTGGGGAGGAATAGTTTACATATATACACAAACCAGACAAATAAGGAAGGACGTATAGGGATAAATCAAAATATCAAACACATAAGATGTGCACTCACAGACAACAGAGGGAAACACCAAAGGGATTAAGAAGGTAAACAAAAATAGAAGAGGATGGGACTATGCACACAACCCAAACACCGAGGCAACAGTCACAGAACAACTCTCCTTAAACGCCTCTACCGAACACCAAATCCTCCACTCCTCACCAGGCAGTACAAGACTTAACACTGGCAATCCAGATTTTCAGAGACTATATAGGAGAGGGGAGAGGGGAGAGGCTGATACTGCACAGCTAAGAACCTCCAAGAAGTGAGCTACAGAGACTCAAAGCTGAGCAGTTTAACTCCTGCTTTGCTGAAAGAAACTACCACCATTTAATAATAGGGAGAAGTGCTTCAATTCAATGCAGGAGTATGTAAACTCAGACTCTGCAGTCTTCTGGCTCCTCTCTGTCACGGTAAAACTGTGACAATCTCATTTGATTTTCAAGAAAAGTCCATGTTAGAATCCATGTACATTTTTTACAAACTTATCAGTTCTGATTCAGTTTTTGATTAGTTTTTGATGCAGTTTAGAGGTTTTTTTAGAATGCTTTTTATCCCAAAATGTTTTCAATTTCAGTGTCCAGTTATGGGAAGATTTTACTAGGAATCTGCTTTTTGGTTCCTGCAGACGTCTGTGCAAATTGGTCCGAGTATGGACTGGCCACAGGTCTCCCAACAGGAGCCTGAGAGCTTCATATATATCTATGAGGCTGTCCCGCTCTGGTAGGGATACCCTCGGCTAGTCCATGCATTACGGACCGATTTGCACGGATGTCTGCATGAGCCCTTAGGGGACGTGCACACGGTCTTTTTTTCAGGTGGATTCCAGACAGATCTACCTGAAAAAGTGCCGAAAAAAAGTCCCATAAAATGAACATCCATAAAAGCGACGTTGCTGCATATGACGCGCCCCTGGGCCTGTGTCGCGCTGCGTTGCGCACGCGGGAGCTTACCCGGAGCCGGATCTCTTGAGGGTTGTAGTCTCGTGGCGGCGACCCGGTCCGTGCCCAGGGAGTCAAACTGAGCGGCGATGTACTAGCAGTAGATGGTTGGTGACTACGCCACCCGTTGAATGCAGCTATGGAGCTGCCGCTGCAGGGCAGACCGCTGAGGCCGGTGGAAGGATGGTGCAGCGTGGATGGTATAACCCCCAACGGGAGGGGTATGGCCTCAGGGCAGCCGACGTGGATGATGGGGGTAGCAGGAACCACTCAGAGACGGTGCGGTGTAGTTCAGGGTCTTTACTGGTGACAAAGATAGACCCTCCCGGAGTACTTGCTAGTGATAGGGGCCTGGTCAGTCCTTGAGCAGATGGGATCTCCCCTGGCCAGGCGGAGTTGTAGGCCTTCCCAACTAACTGTACTCTTCTGGCTACCTTGCTAGAGGCGGGAATAAGTAGCCCACGTCCCTGAGTGTATCGTGTGGTGCTCACCCGTATGGCCGGTGACTCGGGGCCTTCTAATGGCTTCCGCTCCACGATGGCGGTGCTGGTCCCACGCGTGTGACCGTGCCTTCGGGCTTCTGGGCCAGAGGACCTGAAATCCTCTGCCGGACGGTTTCTGCTGCTGGGTAGGAGTTAGTCCCCACAGCCTCGGACTCCGGGTCCGGTAAGAAATCTTCTCAGTCAGGGCGAGCTCTGTAGCTGCCAGCCCCTGACTTGTTGTAACACTGCTCCCCACAGAGCTCCTGATGTTTCTTGCTATGCTGCTTCTCTTCTCTACTCTTGTTCTGTCTTCTTTCTCACTCCTTGACTCCAGGCTCAGGCCCCTGGACAGGGCCTGCCTGTGGAGCAGAGCCCATAGAGCAGCTCTGCTCCCTGTCTTCTCCTCACAGAACTCCCTACCCTGCCTCAGCCCCAGGTTTATCTAGGGGAAGTCCTTCCCCTCCCAAGACTGGGCAGGAGGTGTGGCATGCACAGGATCCCTGACCAAAGGACCTCCCACCTGCTCTCAGACGTAATATCTCTATCACTGTGGCAACCAGACCCCTGGGGTGTCACATTCCCCCCTAGTGAAATTTAGTACTCCGGGACTAAACATATTTTTTAGAAAAACATAACAAGGTATAGCAATAACAATACAACAAGAAAAACACATAAGATGGTTACGGCGTGTCCGCAACCGGGTGCAGTTTTGAAAAGCAAGGTGTCCATTTCACCAAAACAGGGAGACGTAACCAGGTAGGGGTCTGTCCTACCCCGAGTCCTTAACAGTCTTTTAGTCCATCCTGGGTTACGCTCCACTAACTGTACAAAGGATTCCCGGTAAATCCACCAAGGACTCCTATAAATAACTGGAAACACATAATATTTACAAGATATGGCCGCTCTCAGTCCTCGGCCAGTGGGGATAAGGATTGGCTGCTCACAGTCCTCAGCCTGTGGGGAGATGGGATGGCTGCTCACAGTCCTCAGCCTGGTTAAGGATAGGGGACACACGGGAACAGTTCACACTTGTCCCAACGGGGACCATATTTTAATTAGCAACACAAGTACCCCTACGGGTAACTATGTACAGTTCCACTTTACCGTACTTCAGTAACGGCATCCTCCTGCTCCTTCTTGTGTGTAGGCTTCAGACCCGTCCGGGTCCTCTTGGCTTTCCTCGTATTGGTAGTACTGCAGCTCCTCCTTGGTTAACGTGGAGGGCGTACAGTCCTTTTGCACCTGGGGAGTTCAGGCCTTGCGACCAGGCATGGAGAGGGTCGCCGTTGATGACGCCCGGGGTCAGAGGGTGCAACTTTGGGCCTGGGCGCGGGCTGGTGGTGGTAGTGCCCAGGGCTGGAGAGCTTGGCCGCAGGGCTTGTTGCGGGGGCTGGAGCAGGTCGGTGTCTGGAGCGCCCGGAATCGGCGGCTCCACCAGGGGGCCCGGGAGCAGGCTGACGCTGGCAGCGTCCGGGACAGGGAGACTCCTCTTACCTGCTCCCGCGACCGCTCCTGCGTCACGCGTCTTCTCCCGGCGCTGGTCGGGGCCGGCGACGACTGGGGCACTGCCGATGCTGGGCAGCTTAGTCTGCTGCCGGTCCGCCATCTTGCTGTCCGTTCCTGGTGTCCTCCTCCCCCCTAGTGGACCGTGGCCTACCTTCCGGAGATCCTCTTCCGTAGGCCGCGGCTCCGCAGTCAATCGTCGGGGTAGAGGACCTGGCGTCGCGCTCCGGTGACGTCGGCGTCTGCTGGGCTCCTTCCAGGACCTTACGCAACGTCCGGACGTGAGGCGGGGCTTCAGTTCTCGCGCGCTTTCGGAGTCCACGCCCCTCTTCTTCCCGTGCGGCGTCCTCAAGATGGCGTCCAATGGCGGGAAAACTCCACGGATGGCGGGAAGAAGGTCGAAGATGGCGCCGGATGGCGGGAAAACTTCGCGGATGGCGGGAAGAAGGTAGAAGATGGCGCCGGATGGCGGGAAACCTCCACGGATAGCGGGAATCTTCACCACTGGTAAGTTTGAACAGTCTTTGCTTTTCAGGCACGCAGTACCCGGTGGTTGCGGGCACGAAATCCTGCCGACTACGCCAAAGTTGACGCGCCCCTGGGCCTGTGTCGCGCTGCGTTGCGCACGCGGGAGCTTACCCAGAGCCGGATCTCTTGAGGGTTGTAGTCTCGTGGCGGCGACCCGGTCCGTGCCCAGGGAGTCAAACTGAGCGGCGATGTACTAGCAGTAGATGGTTGGTGACTACGCCACCCGTTGAATGCAGCTATGGAGCTGCCGCTGCAGGGCAGACCGCTGAGGCCGGTGGAAGGATGGTGCAGCGTGGATGGTATAACCCCCAATGGGAGGGGTATGGCCTCAGGGCAGCCGACGTGGATGATGGGGGTAGCAGGAACCACTCAGAGACGGTGCGGTGTAGTTCAGGGTCTTTACTGGTGACAAAGATAGACCCTCCCGGAGTACTTGCTAGTGATAGGGGCCTGGTCAGTCCTTGAGCAGATGGGATCTCCCCTGGCCAGGCGGAGTTGTAGGCCTTCCCAACTAACTGTACTCTTCTGGCTACCTTGCTAGAGGCGGGAATAAGTAGCCCACGTCCCTGAGTGTACCGTGTGGTGCTCACCCGTATGGCCGGTGACTCGGGGCCTTCTAATGGCTTCCGCTCCACGATGGCGGTGCTGGTCCCACGCGTGTGACCGTGCCTTCGGGCTTCTGGGCCAGAGGACCTGAAATCCTCTGCCGGACGGTTTCTGCTGCTGGGTAGGAGTTAGTCCCCACAGCCTCGGACTCCGGGTCCGGTAAGAAATCTTCTCAGTCAGGGCGAGCTCTGTAGCTGCCAGCCCCTGACTTGTTGTAACACTGCTCCCCACAGAGCTCCTGATGTTTCTTGCTATGCTGCTTCTCTTCTCTACTCTTGTTCTGTCTTCTTTCTCACTCCTTGACTCCAGGCTCAGGCCCCTGGACAGGGCCTGCCTGTGGAGCAGAGCCCATAGAGCAGCTCTGCTCCCTGTCTTCTCCTCACAGAACTCCCTACCCTGCCTCAGCCCCAGGTTTATCTAGGGGAAGTCCTTCCCCTCCCAAGACTGGGCAGGAGGTGTGGCATGCACAGGATCCCTGACCAAAGGACCTCCCACCTGCTCTCAGACGTAATATCTCTATCACTGTGGCAACCAGACCCCTGGGGTGTCACACATACATGTTCCATGTTCCTGAAGCAGTTAAAAGAAGTGACATGTTCATTCTTAACAGTATACAGGACACTGTCAGAAAGCCGCCTGAGAAAAAAGACTGCTGTGTGAACATAGCCTTGAAGAAGTGACATTTTCCTTCTTTTTCTCATTTTCACAACACAGTTTTCAAAGCCCTTTCAAATTTGAAACTTTCTGTATGAACAGCCGTGTCGATTTCCCATTGAATCCAGTACTTAATAAAGTGTATTTCTTCATTTTTTTAATGTGGATTCTGGAGCAGGTCTCCTTACAAATCTATGCAAAACCTGCCCTGTGCTATTTAAAGGGGTTGTCTGCTTTAGTAAAGCCATCTTAACCTAGTTTTAGGCATTTCTGAGTTATTAGTGAGGGTTCCCCTAGCCAGAGAGTCCCTCACTCTAGAAAACTCGGCAAGTCCATGTGTTATGAAGATAGCCCATAGATTTCTATGAGAATGGCTTAATCTCCCCTGTGGCAGAATTGCATGGCATTTGAATATATTGGAGAACATTTTTCAGCAGCCCTGTGTCAGTGGACGGGACTTAGTGGAAGACGACAAGACCATCCGTGGCCCAAATAATTTATTATAAAGTTAGAAAGTGATTTAACTTATAGCAGAAATCGACGTCAGCTCATAGTTGGGGTCCTGAACATTTCTGTGATGCATTCATTGCTCTCTATGGTACGCTGGCTGCCACCTTAATTAGTTTTTTGTATTTTAATTTGGTGGGCTGATAATTATTCTTCCAGTGTTTTTCTTTTCATATTAAATTCTGAATTAAAAATAAAAATTGAAATCTTGCAATTTTCACACTGGCCACTAGGTCATTTCTGTATTTTAGCATTGAACAAGAAATTTACATTTACATTAGCAGCGATTGACTGACATAGACCCAATCTTTTGTATTGAAGTGTCTAATGAGCGTGTGTAAATTCTTCCAAAAAGACAGGAAGTGCAAATCTAAAATAGCCCCTAGTGGCCAATGTGAGGATTGCAACATTACTAATTTTTTTTTTTTATGCTTGCTTACAAGTTGGTGTACCTGACCCATAACACCCTGCCAGTTTGTCAGATGATTGTTGGCCTGTTTAGATGAGCGAATATTCGAAGAATGAGCTTGTTCTCCTAATATCGGCTTCTCTAAATGGAGCTTAAAATCATATTCCTGCAATTAAAAATAAATAAAGAAAATAAAAAAATATGTTCTTTATTCTTCCATAAAGCCAAAAACAAAATAATAATAATAATAATAATATGAAAAAAGTAACTTTGTGGTTACTTCCATTCTTATGACATAAAGATAAAGTTTAAACTATTGAGATTGTAAATGCTGATCTACTCAAAGTAATAAATAAATTAATGGGGGGATACAAAAACTATTTTTTTTTAAATATATATGTTATTATCAAAATAACTAATAAACAATTTACAAAAAAATAAATAAAAATAAAAAATAAACAAAGTATTGCCAGTGTCATATGTGTCATTTCCTATAAATTTCTACTCAAATTTTCAATTATTAAAGAGGTTGAAAAGCTAAAAAAATAAATATTTTGTGCTCCCCCAGTTCCTCGGCTACAAGAGGTAACTACTGTTGTGATTTAGAGCTTAAAAAGCGGTAGGGTTTGAACTATTCCTTGGAATACCTTTCATTCCTCCAGGGCAAGTGGAAGTGGTATATTAAGGGATAGGGAGAGGAAGAAAAGACCAAATCACATTTCAGCGAAACAAAGAGGCTTTTTAGCAGAAACAAGGCTTGATAAAAATTACAGTGCCATCACAAGTCATTTCACCAGCCTGGCCCCAGGCCGTGAGCGCGCGGTGAGGAAACAGGAGGGATGCGGCAGCTCTGAAATACAAATACCGCGCTCCCTGGAGAATCGGAGATATAAATAATTCCATTCAGTATACAACATTTACTTTAAATAGAGCCAGGTGCTGTTTACAACACCTCATATCACACTTGGAAGACTGAGTGTTAGCACCATCTATGAGGCTCTGCAGCATACAGGCCAGTGCTGTTGGGGGGTATCCGGCTTTACTAATGTCATTTCTAGCATTCAGGCTAGTGCTCACTTATGTATCGATTGTGCTCTTTGTACAGCGTATATGTGGCAAGAGACACGAGGATGGTGGTGCCCCAGAGAGGTCACTGGGCCACTGAAGAGACTTGCCCTCCCTCCTTCATGCATAAAAGTTCTTATACTGGTAATATACTAAAAAAGCTGAGATTTAAAGGGGTTCGTCTAAATTAAACAGATTGAGAAGTTGTTGAGGAGTACAAGTCGGGGTTGGGTTAAAAAAAAATGATCCCAATCTCTGATGATCCCCCGGTGCACCATCAAATGGAAAGAACATGGTACCACAACAAACCTGCCAAGGGAGGGCCACCCACCAAAACTCTCAGCCCGGGCAAGGAGGGCATTAATCGGAGAGGCAGCACCGAGACCAAAGGTAATCCTGAAGGAGCTGCAGAGTTCCCAAGCAGAGACTGGAGTATCTGTCCATATGACCACAATAAGCCATACATACCATAGAGGTGGCCTTTGTGGAAAAGTGGGCAGAAAAAAGCCTTTGCTTACACACAAGACTGATAAGGATAATTTTGAGTTTGCCAAAAGACATGTGGGAGACTCCCCAATTGTATGCAGGAAGGTGCTGTGGTCAGATGAGACCCAAATGGAACTTTTTGGCCACCAAGGTAAACGCAATGTCTGGTGTCAAACCGACAGAACTCAGCACCCCAAAAACACCATCCCGACAGTGAAACATGGTGTTGGAAGCATCATACTATGGGGATGTTTTTTGGCCTCAGGGACAGGGAAAATGGTCTGAGTCAAGGGGAAGATGGAAGATGCAAAATACAGGGATATTCTTGAGCAAAACTTGTTTCACTCTGTCTGTGATTTGAGACTGGGATGGAGGTTCACCTTCCAACAAGAAAATTACCCAAAGCATACTGCTAAAGCAACACTCGAGTGGTATAAGGGGAAGAGTATAAATGTTTTTAAGTGGCCTAGTCACAGTCCAGACCTTAATCTGTGGTCAGACTTGAAGTTTTCTGTTCACCAACCTCTATCTATCTATCTATCTATCTATCTATCTATCTATCTATCTATCTGTCTGTCTGTCTATCTCTATCCATCTACTATCTGTTTATATCTGTCTATTCCTCCCATCTATGTATCTGTTTATTCCTTCTGTCTATCTATCTATCTATCTGTCTGTTTGTCTATATCTATCTGTCTATATCTACTATCTATTCCTCCCATCTATCTATCTATCTATCTGCCTATTTGTCTATATCTATCTATCTGTCTATATCTACTATCTATTCCTCCCATCTATCTATCTATCTATCTATCTATCTATCTATCTATCTATCTATCTATCTATCTCTATCTATCTATTCTTAAAACGCAAACCAACAAAACGTCCAGAATGTAGCGCTGACATCTAAATATTTGTTGCATCCCCCACTCCACTTGTAATACCTTTTCATCACTTGCAGAATTTCTTTTTGTCCCTTAGGGTAATGTCCGCAGCTCAATTTAGGACATATAAGTTGTTATTGATTATTATTAATATTCATCATGTTTGTGAAAATGTCTTTTCCCAGTGCTATTAATCTGCTGTGTTAATAAACGTCAGCACTCCTGTTTGACGCCCTGGGGGATACGCACTCAACTGAATGATAATGAAATTCACTCCTAGTGTATGCAGGGAAGGGAAAACTTATCTTCTTCCAGTAATGCAGGCAATGTTGGGGTGGCGTGGGGTGACTTGACAGAGGATCGGCGAGCCACTTATATCAGGACCATTTTCCATGAGAGCCTTAAAAGTTGTTGAGGACCTTCCAGAAGAGCAGAATGTAGCTGACTATCTGGAAAAAGCTCATGTTCCCCACAATTATTCCTTTCAGTAACACATGTGCATTCAGCCTTGTTTATGATGAATCATTGTAGACCTTTTCGTTGTTATCCCTTTAGTCAAAAAGTCGTATAAAGAGATTAGTAAACTAAGCTGGACCCTACAGTAAAGGTGAACTAATAATATTAAATGCTTTAAAACATATGAAAATACCACAAGTGATCACAACGCGGAGTTAGAAAACTTTATTCAGTGAAAAGCACATCAATCGGACTGGTTCATTTGTCCTTCCGACAGTCAATTTGCCAGAATTTGCTTCATACAAGGGGCTTTGAGAACCCAGTTCTCGGGATCTGTCGGGGTCCCAATGGTTGGATCTCCAGCAATAATACATTTATTCTGTTCTTTGGAGATAAATTTATTTATTGCAGTTTAGTGCTCGTAGGGCATCTAAAGAAGATAGTAGAGAGTATATGAAGAGTCCCTTTCTATTAATAAAAAGGGGCTTCTTTTGTCAGTGGATGACATGAGAAGGATGTATAGATTCCCTTCTCTTTATCGCCTACATTTTTTGAGACCTCCAAGGGGATTAGTTGGGGTTGTCAAAGTCTAACATCTTGGCACTATCAAGAGCCAAAATGATGACATACCTGTTACAAATTTAAGCCCCCCCAGACATAATAGATGACTGTCGGCCAAATGATGGTTGGACTGTTCGTTCAACCGGTTGTTTTCACAGCCGTATCTCCCATACACAGGAACGATTATAAGCAGGTAACGGTATGGAACAGCGGAGACATAGGCGGAACAACAGTCCATTTCCTTTATTTAACAAACTAATATTAATGATAAAACCCGTATAATACAATCACAATATTTGCAATATTTAACAGTAAGATAAGCTGGAATTTACACAACAGTATAAATTATAAGAATGCAGTAGAATTCAGGGATCGGCAGTTTAAAATGATCTACCAGAGGGAAGGGGAAATAAATTGTCATTAACTATACCAGGCAAGGGGCAGTCTTAGAAAGCATTGCCAGTACTCTGTTCCTGTCACAAATCACCACCCGTTCCTCCTGCTGAGCTCTGTCTGACTATTGTCTTTCCATCTATTTGCGCCCGGTACCATATGTCCTTGCCAGAGGTAACGGCCATCTCGCGAGTCCTTCCTGTTCCCCGGCCCAACTGTAAATCTCTGATCTGACACCTCCAGAACTTCTATGCCATTCTGCCTCTGGCACGCACATCTGAGAACCGTGCCGCTGTAACCTGTTCCCGTTCTGTGGACCGACGTCACTCAGGGGAAGAACCTTGACTGGAGTTGCTCGGGTCTTCGGGGCTTGGTCATCAACGTCTGAGCTGGGTAAGTGCGTGGCACTTCTATTTCTCACAGTAACTCTGGACACTGCTGCGGCTCCTTCCGTCCCTCTCCATTGGGCCAAAATCACCTTTGCCATTACGCACGCACTCTTTTTCTCTTGAGTTGGTCTCCCTGATGTCACCTGATCCAAAGTCCTCACCAATCCTGTCCCCTCTGCTACACTTCTTTTCCGTTCTAGTTTCGCAGTGTTTTGTCTCCTTGCATGATCACTCAGTCGATTACTCCTCCGTTCTCTATGAGAGAGCAACTCAGGCTGTCCAAAAATCGGACATGTCAGAATCGTATCTCCCTCGACAATCAATTGTCCGGAGTTCCCATACACATTTGACTGCCAGTGAAACCTGTCGTTATCAGTGGGTTTGGCCGACGTTAGTCTAATGTATATGGGGACTTTAGAATATTCAAAATGTTTTTGTACTTTAGTTTTTATAGACAAGGATACCGAGAAAACGCTTTAAAAAGACCACCTCTTTGAGAAGATTAAGGCCTTATACAGACCAGATTTTCTGTCCCAAGATTTCCAGTTCCACTGTTGGTTATTAATACATGGCCACCTTCTTCAAGAAGACCAATGTAATTGTGGGTGGTCATATCAGAGAGTTTTATCTGTGCTTGAATCGAAACCTCGGTTTTCTCACAGTCCTGGATTGTAATCGACTCTTCGGTGAAAAATATTTTCCCTGCCTGGCTGACTTGTCGGTGACAGGAAATCTAACACTGGTATTTAATGCTGAGTTATTTGGAAACCCTCCCTGCTGGTTTTACTGTACTCTGGAAAATGCGTTCTGAGGAATACTCCAAATTATCGTTACAGGCTGCCTTACCTATTTCACAAGGAGAAATCCCTTAATTAAATAATATCTTTAATTTTACCTTTATCACTTAGCTGTTAGTCTTTTAAACCCTCTATAAATTATATAGAAGCGTTTTCTTTTTCAGAGGATAGAATTTAGGTTTGAATGTAAGGATTAGTGATGGGTGAGCGTGCTCAGCACTGCTTGATACTCGATCGAGCATTGGGGTGTTGGATCGAGTATCGAGCAGTGCAAAGTATTGCGTGGTGCTCGAGTGCTCGGGTCCCTGTAATAAGCTCTATTTATTCTGAATCAGCTGAGCTGCGCTGCACTGAAACCGGTTTCCCTGCTGGGAGAGCAGGGACTCCTCTGTCAGCCGGACTCTTTGTAAGTTGAAGAGCTCTGGGGGCCTGGTCCCTCTGCCGCAAGAAGCTCATTTAAATCATCTGAGCCGAGGGCCGCTCTGAAGCCAGGTATATACATCTATGTCTATCTATCGCCATATCTATCTCTATTTATCTTTAACTATCTCTATCTATCTATATCAGATGGATGAATGGATATGGATGGAGATGGATGGATATGGATGGATATGGATGGATGGATATGGATGGATGGATATGGTTGGATATGGATGGATGGATATGGATGGATGAATATGGATGGATGGATATGGATGGATGGATGGATGGATAGATATAGATGGATAGATATGGATGGATGGATATGTATGGATGAATGGATGGATGGATATGGATGAATAGATGGAGATGGATGGATATGGATGGATGGATATGGTTGGATATGGATGGATGGATATGGATGGATGGATATGAATGGATATGGATGGATGGATATGGATGGATGGATATGGATGGATGGATGGATATGGATGGATGGATATGGATAGATGGATATGTATAGATGGATATGGATGGATAGATGGATATGGATGGATGGATATGAATGGATATAGATGGATGGATATGGATGGATGGATGGATATGGATGGATGGATGGATATGGATGTATGGATATGGATTGATGGATATGGATGGATGTATGGATATGGATGGATGTATGGATATGGATGGATGTATGGATATGGATTCATGTATGGATATGAATGTATGGATATGGATGTATGGATATGGATAGATGGATATGGATGGATGGATATGGATGGATGAATATGGATGGATGGATATGGCTGGATGGATAGATATGGATAGATAGATATGGATGGATGGATGGATATTTATGGATGAATGGATGGATGGATATGGATGAATAGATGGAGATGGATGGATATGGATGGATATGGATGATATGGATGGATGGATATGGTTGGATATGGATGGATGGATATGGATGGATGGATATGGATTTATAGATATGGATGTATGTATGGATATGGATGGATGGATATGGATAGATGGATATAGATGAATGGATATGGATGGATGGATATGGATGGATGTATGGATATGGATGGATGTATGGATATGGATTCATGTATGGATATGGATATGAATAGATGGTTATGGATGGATGGATATGGATGGATGAATATGGATGGATGGATATGGATGGATAGATAGATAGATATGAATGGATGGATGGATATTTATGGATGAATGGATGAATGGATGGATGGATATGGATGAATAGATGGAGATGGATGGATATGGATGATATGGATGGATGGATATAGTTGGATATGGATGGATGGATATGGATGGATGGATATGGATTTATGGATATGGATGGATGGATGGATATGGATGGATGGATATGGATGGATCTATGGATATGGATGGATATGGATAGATGGATATGGATGGATATGGATAGATGGATATGGATAGATGGATATGGATAGATGGATATGGATGGATGGATATGGATGAATATGGATGGATGGATATGGATGTATGGATATGGATGGATGGATATGGATGGATGGATATGGATGGATATGGATAGATGGATATGGATAGATGGATATGGATGGATGGATATGGATGGATGGATATGGATGTGGAGATGGATGGGTATACCTGGCTTAAGTGCGGCGCGGGTTTCAGATGATTCAAGTGAGCTACAGGGAGAGAGAGACCAGGCCCCCAGAGCTCTTCAACTCCCAAAGAATCCGGCTGACAGAGGAGTCCCTGCTCTCCCAGCAGGGGAATTGCCGGCTTCAGTGCAGCGCGGCTCAGCTGATTCAGAATTTAATGAGCTCCCTCTTGGCTAATAATGAGAGATCTCTCTCTCATTATGCTTGAGTCGAGCAGGTCCCAGCGTCTGCCTGCTCGATTTCTTGTACCGAGCACTCGAGCAGTTTACTGCTTGCTCATCACTAGTAAGGATAAAGAAAGTCATTTTTTTTCAAAAACATTTTAACTCTGGGAGACTTTTAGGACTATTGTTCATTTCCTACTTTAAAACATATTATCTATCTATCTATCTATCTATCTATCTATCTATCTATCTATCTATCTATCTATCTATCTATCTATCTATCCAGCTATCTATTCTATCTATCTATCTTTCTACATTCTTATGGGTTAGGGTGGGGGTATCTGCAATTTAGAAACTTGTAATCATATATTCCTTTATGTACAAGTAGACAGGGCCATAGACTTAAAATGCCCATTGTTTGTAGGGATGAGCGGACCCGTGGAAGTTCGGGTTTTAGTAACCGACCCAAACTTTATTCCAAAGTTCGGTTTGGGTACCAGAACTGTACCCGAACTTGAATCAGAACCCGAACCCCGTTCAAAACAATGGGGCCCCGAACTTTTGAGCTGGAAAATTCTCTCTTCTCTGAACTTTCCCAGGAACTCCGAACATTGCAACGGACTTCCGGAAGAAGTCTGTGTTCAGCGTTTATCATCGGACACTAACTGTCCGGTACGAACCCCGGGTTCGCTCATCTCTACTCATTTGTTAACCAGCGCAAAATTAAAAGTTGCATTATTGGGGAGTATCTTGAATCATCGCTTATTTTCTTGTTTACAATCACGTCTTCTGATGACATCAGTGTTGATATGATGTTATCGCTTCATTACTTACTAATGTTACAGATTCTAAAGTTGGTCAAACACAACAGATTAAAGTTATCTGAAACCATAAATTTTGGCAGGATTTATTGATAATGTAATGCAGGGGTCTCAAGCTAAAATAAAATCTGGGACCACTTTGAAAAATCCCATTGGAGCGCAAGCCAAATTGTTAAAATTAGGCTGTGCTACGTGGCATGACAGAGGTTGTGTAGCCAAAGTTTGTCCTCTGCAACTGCTACACCACGCTGTCATACAAGTGAATAGTGTTGCATTGCTATGCCTAGTGTACTGCAACTCAGCAGTCCTCTATATACAGTATCATAGCTTCATAGGTCCTCTTTATACAGCATGATGGTCACATAAATACAGAGTAATGACCCTACAACCTCCCGACATACAGAATGATAGCTCATGCTCACTTGTATGTTCGTCTTACAGCCCCCTTACATACAAAATGATGGCCACCGCATCCCCCTTAAATACAGTATGATGGCCCCACAGCTTCCCTACATACAGAGAGATAGCTACACAGCCTCCCTACATACAGAATGATGGCCACACAGCCTCCCTACATATAGAATGATGGCCCTACAATCTCCCTACATAGAGAGTGATGGCCCCACAGCCATGCTACATACAGTAGGATGGCCCCACAGCTACACTACATACAGTGTGATGGCCCCACAGCCCCCTACTTACAGCTGTGCAGCTGCTGTTCTATAATGTGAAGCACCTGGTACATCAAAAGATACAGTGCTTGCCTGGTTGATAGTTGCCACTCTGCCACAAAAAAATTTCTTTGGGTTGCATGTGGCCTGGGAGTCACGTGTTTGAGACCCCTGATGTAATGTGCACAGGGCAAATAAATCCTTTGCTCCTCTAACTTCCTGCAATAGGTATCTGACAGGAGCGTATTACCCATTCATAATTGGGCAAGGGTGCAATTTTAGGGGAATAGTTCTCAAGCAAATGAATTTTTCTGGCAACTGTTTTCTAATGTAAAAAGATGAAATTAGGATCTTTCAGTGCCATCACAGTGTGAATGGTATAATAAAAAACTTAAAGATCACTGGCTTTTGTATTAATGCTTTGTCCAAATGGTTCTCCTAATCTGGCAGCACCCATTAGGATTGATATTGGATTACGGCTTTAGTTTTGGCGGGTGACCTCAATGCCTAAAATGATCTTCTCCAAATAAACATTGTGATTCTCTATAAATCAGAGTAGTCAAACCATTAACACATTTTTATTCTAAAACCAAATTAGAATTAGCAAACTCCCAAAAGAGCATAGGATAGAGCATTAATATATTTAAATCCAATTTTGGAAAACAAAACCATATACTCACCATCCGGCCCAATCCAGGGTTTCGCCCTTTCGGCTTCTTCAAGGGAAATTAGGAGTATGCTGTGTTTTAGAATAAAAAAATGTTATTGGTTTTACATAATGTTTTGGCTACTCTGATTTACATAGAAAATCACTGTTTACTGTATTTAGAGGAAAACATCAGGTATTGAGGTATTGAGAACTAATAGAGATGGTAGAATCAATTCACAAGACTCCGGTCTATCATCCAGGTCAGTAGTCTGTGATTGCTGGATGGGAGGCCTGCACATTTCCTTACCTCCCAGCATCCCCAGCTCTTCCTTTGGTTAGCCCTGCTGGTGCTACATTGTGTGTGCATGATATCGCAAATTATCACACCAGCTCGACTAATGAAAGAATATCTGGGATTGCTGGAAGGTACGGAGATTTGCAGGCCTCCTATAGAGTGGTCACAGGTTGCTGATGTGGGCAATGGACCAGAGTCCTGCAAATCTATTCTTCCATTAGGATACATGTTGGATTACAGCTTTTATACCTGGCATGTAATAAAAGCTGTAATCCAACATGTATCCTAAGGGATGCTGCCTGATTAGAATAACTGCCCGAACAAAGCATTATTACAAAACCTGGTGGTCTGTGAGTTTTTTTATGACACCATTCAGACTGTGATAGTGTTGAGTGATAATAATTTTGCTTTTTTATTCTGTTGGTTGCAGAGTTCTGTGTGAAATTTTTGCTCCTCCATAGGACCAACTCCATTGAAAATTTGACAAGGAGACTATTTTGGACTTTTATTTAGTCCATTTTATGTTTAATTTTTTATCGTACTCTGATTATTTTAGAATCTGTGTGTTATCTAATGTAATTTGTCAGCATAAGTTATGGATGTCATATACTCTATTATACACTGCATTGCCAAGTGCCACCTTAGGCCTTTGGTGACATGACAATATTAATAGTTCCCAAACTCTTGGCCAACTCATTGACTATGGTCAAGCTATGAAGTCACAATGAAGTTGCCGTCAAATTGACCCTAGTTTCTTATCAATGCTGTATTCAGCGATACACTTTAGGTACAGTATGAGTGTTGACAATGGACAATTATGTAATAGTGGACCATAACACAAGAGGCCATAATGTGCACTTGGCATGGTAAAAGTCACCATGGTGCTCACGACTTATGGTACATTGAACGTATCAAACAGTGGTTGAGTTTAACAGTAGAACGAAGATGTTTCATGTGTCGTGAAGTAATGGGCTTCAAAAATCATTACTTCTCCCCATCGCTCATTATTTTGTAATTTAACATTAGACATCAGTATTAAACTCATGTTTTGCCACCTAATTGAAGCACGGCGCTGACCAAGATTGTCAACATAAAAATCCCCATGCCCTCTGCATACAAAATTAGAACCATGTGGCTGTAACAGATACCCGGGGTAACAGAGGTTGTGCTCCATCAGTATTTTCATTACATTTCAGGAACAGTTACATTTTGTGGACTTTTAATACAGTAATTGGTTTAGACAACAGTTTACATCCCACAACTCGAGGCAAAGAAAAGCAGACTCTGACCAGAAGCACTTAAGACATGCTCCACAAAATTGACTGTGCAATAATATTCTGCTCTGAAAACCCAAATGTGGCTGCTCCCTCGCACAAAGTTTTATCGCCTATGTAGAATTTTTTTTCTTTTTAGATTTTCCTGCATAAATTTATGAGATCTGTAGATTCAAGATAACTCGTTCAGACTGAAAATAATCCACTGAGAACAGTGGTCAATTAAAGTCTATTGGGGCTAGAAATTTGTTGCTAAAATGTACAGTATTAAGTACGGGGAATTACGGCTCCGCTTGGGGGGCAATTTTTCCACATAAAAAAAGCTTCCAACTAATTTTTGATAGACACACATTAAAGGGGTATTCTTATCTTCCACATTTACCGTATAGCATATCTACAAAGAATATGTCATAAATGTCTGATCGACTTATGCCAAACCACCTATATCAAAAATGGAATTCTCACATCTCACCATATACATTACACCATCCCTCCATCCTGTCTGGTGCCTCGGCCCCTGAGAACGGAGAGGTGGCATTGTACTCTACTCCATTATAAAAATAGATGCAGGTCCCAGAGGTGTAACATTTTTTAAAATACCTTTAATTCGTTATTTTTTGTTTGTTTATTTGTATTTTTTTGTTCTAGGATTTTTAATTCGTCTTTCATGTTTTTTATTATTTTTGTATATTATTGTTTAAATATTGTATCTGAATTTAATGCAAGCTACTACACTATACTAATGTAATACAAATATAATATTCATTTAAAGGGCTTTCTCAAAATTGAAAGCTATTCTTTATTATTATTATTATTATTATATATTATTATAGCGCCATTAATTCCATGACGCTTTACATGTGAAAAAGGGGGTATACATAGCAAAAACAATTACAATAATCTTAACAGAACGAGTCAGCGACTGGTACAGGAGGAGCGAGGACCCTGCCCGCGAGGGCTCACAATCTACAGGGGATGGGTGAGGATACAGTAGGTGAGGGCAGAGCTGGTCGTGCAGCGGTATGGTGGAGCGAGGGTTACTGCAGGTTGTAGGCTTGTCGGAAGAGGTGGGTCTTCAGGCTCTTTTTGAAGGTTTCCACGGTCGGTGAGAGTCTGATATGTTGGGGTAGAGAGTTCTAGAGTAGGGGAGATGCACGGGAGAAATCTTGTATGCTATTGTGGGAAGAGGAGGTGAGAGAGGAGCGGAAAAGGAGATCTTGTGAGGATCTGAGGTTGTGTGCAGGTAGGTACCAGGAGACTAGGTAACAGATGTGTGGAGGAGACAGGTTGTGGATGGCTTTGTATGCCATTGTTAGGGTCTTGAACTTGAGTCTCTGGGCAATGGGGAGCCAGTGAAGGGTTTGACAGAGGGGAGAAGCTGGGGAATAGCGGGGGGTCAGGTGGATTAGTCGGGCAGCAGAGTTTAAGATAGATTGGAGGGGTTCGAGAGTGTTAGAAGGGAGGCCACAGAGCAGGAGGTTGCAGTAGTCTAGGCAGGAGATGTTGAGGGCGTGCACTAGTGTTTTTACAGATTCATGATTGAGGAATATGCAGATTCGGAAATATTTTTGAGTTGGAGTCGACAGAAAGGGGAAAGGGCTTGGATGTGAGGTTTAAAGGAGAGATCAGAGTCAAGGGTTAGCCCAAGGCAGCGAGCTTGTGGGACTGGGGAGAATGAGCAGCCATTGACTTTGATGGATAGGTCAGTTGAGAGGTTGAGTGAGATGGTGTAAAGATGATGAATTCGGTTTTACCCATATTAAGTTTTAGAAATCTAGCAGAGAAGAAAGATGAAATAGCAGACAGACATTGTAGGATTCTGGTTAGTAAGCAGGTGACATCAGGTCCAGAGAGGTAAATCTGTGAGTCATCAGCATAGAGGTGATACTGAAAGAGACTATGAGCTGTTCGAGGCCGAAGGTGTAGATGGAGAAGAACAGGAGTCCTAGAACTGAGCCTTGGGGGACCCCGACAGATAGGGGGCGAGATGAGGAGGTGCTGTGTGAGTGGGAGATGCTGAATATCCGGTCTGTTAGGTATGAGGAGATATGGAGGAGATTAGGTATGAAGAGGATTCTTTATGCATAGTATAGGGGATAACTTACTTATTGCTGGAAGTCCAACTGTAGGAACCCTCAGTGATTCCAAGAATGGAGCTCTGGAATCTGGGAACCAGGATCAGCTGAATCCCATCCTCCGTGGATCTGATGTGCATATGCTTTACCTCCGATCCTTTCTTTGTTGAAGGAAATTCTGGAATTAGCAGAAAGCTGTAGTCTACTTTCTTAGAGAGTCTCATAAACAATGAATGGAGCGAGGGTCAAGCATGCGCACCTCTGTCCAGTTAAAGACAGGGCTCTGAACCCTGTTCTCAGGATCGCTGGGGGTCCCACAGTAAATTATCTCCCATCCTATGTAAATTTCCGCTTTTCGTGACATCCCTTTACTAGGCGTAATGTTTAATTTGCGTAGTTATTTAGAAGAAAATATTTAATTTGTAACTTCTCTGAGGTTTCCATGGTTTTTCAAGTAAACTAGAATGGGGAGAAAAAAATCAATCAGTACAAAAAAGCCTCGGCATCATGCTCATGCTCAGTACCAGTTTTAGGCCACGTTCACACTTTGAGTATTTGGTCAGTATTTTACATCAGTATTTGTAAGCCAAAACCAGGAGCTGAACAATCAAAGGAAAAGTATAATAGAAACACATCACCACTAGTGATGAGCGACCATGTTCTGTTAACCCTTTCGACAGGCATGCTCTGGTGCTCGCCGAGCATGCTCAGGTGTTATGTTTGAGTCACTCCATCCTCATGATATGCGAATGTTTGACAGCTTTAATACATGTGAGGAATGCCTAACAAACATGCATTCCTCACATGTTTTAAAGCTGTCAAACAGTCACAAATCATGAGCATGGAGTGACTCAAACATAACACCCGAGCACACTGAAGATACTTATAAACCACCCGAGCATGCTCGCTCATCACTAGTCACCACTTCTGTATTTTTAACCCACTTACGGTTTTGGTTTACAAATACCCATTCTGACCAAATACTGAACGTGTGAACGTGTCCATACACAGAGATTCAAAGAGTAAAGAATGAACTCCAGTGTCATGCTCCAACTGCTTTGCATTACGCATAACACTGTATATCAGTTTTGGAACAGTGGCCCTATTTAATTATAATTGAGCTTCAGCTCTTGCTTCTTCCATTAACCTTATTTCAGAAAATACATTTGATATTGCCTTTATTTTTAAGACAATTTCAATAATATATTACATTTCTGGAATATTATTTTTTTCTTTGTGCTACCGAAAAGATCTGCATTGTTTAATATGCTGATGGGTATACTTATTAGCTGTGGTGCAATATTTTCAGCAATAACTATCCCCTGCTCCATAAAAGAATCCTCAAAACTTAAAGCGGATCTGTCTTTAACATAAATATGTATTTTTTTACCTAGTGTAAATGCTGCTGTTCTCCTGAATCTGGAGTTCTTTTTCTTTTGTTCCTGAGCCTCTCCGTTCCTGAGATATGGCTCCATCTTCCCTGTATATAAATCTAGCCTTGTAAGTCAAGTGGGTGTGGTTCTCACAGATACAAGTTGGGCACCACACCCACTTGGCTCACAAGACAAGATTTATATACAGGGAAAGGAAGGCCATATTTCAGGAATGGAGCGGCACAAGAACAAAAGAAAAACAATGACAGATTCAGGAGAACAGCGGCATTTATACCAAATTACATATTTATGGCAAGTCCCAGCTCCTCTTTAACTGGAAGACATCTAGACAAATGAAAATTGAAGTATTAAGTTAAGTGAACCACCAGGGGGAAACCTAAAATAATGCAAGACATTATATTGTATTCCATCTTCATCAATAAGCCAGAACTGTGGATGCTGTGAATTATTGTGATGACTCATGACGGCTGAGATCTGAAATTGCATAATCTCTTCCTGTAGAACAATATTTCTTACCATAATACCGTTCATTTCATCATTTTTCCCTGTACAGTTTGTATCAGTCCTTGCAAAAGAGTCTTAAACCATCCCCAATTGACTTTTCATTCTGGTGTTCTTCATGGGCATTCCCATGTAAACCCGCCCTTGAGGAATTATATACCCAATCTATTATTATCAAACCATGGTGATTTCATGGATGAATGCTCTGTAGTAAGATTGATCTTGTGCAAACCTACATAGGTCCACCAGGGTCTTCTCCACCATTATATTAATAGTATCAAGCCATCAGGCTTCTGATCTTCGCCTGCGCCTTGTTCCTTCTATTCTTTGACCACGACATCATTCTCCAGTGATTGCCCTCTTCATTTGATGTGTCCAAGTTGGAAGTCATAGCTTGGTGATCCTTGCTTCGAGTGACATGTCTGGCTTGATTTGTTCCAAAATTGATTTGTTTGTTCTTCTTGCCATCCATGGTATTGATCACATCCTTCTCCAGCACCACATTTCGAAGGCGTTAATAATTCAATCTACCACCCAAAAAATACAAATATTTAAGATGATCTACAGGGAGACCAAAGTTCATTGTGGTAGATAAGAACCAATATTAAAAATTAGGACATGAAATAACCACTAGGTCCCTGATTTATTACAGTCCGTGATGATAGAAAATTTTCCTATATCCCGACCCACTCTTAGTATTTCGGAACATTTCTATCCAAAAATGTAAAAGTATTGGCTTGTAGTGTGCCAAGCAACACATCCCCTTACAGTACATGTCTGGCCATCTAGATCCTGATAAATCAAGGCTGTTTTATAACATCTGAGCCACCGGGTGTAGCACTAACTGAGCAAGCCTCTGCGTCCGTCTCCCTGGGTAGCTCTTCTTTCCAACTTGGCAAGGAAAAAAAATGTCTTTTGTAGAAGCAAAAACTGTAATTTTTGCTGGGTGTTATCCTGTCTTGGATTACATCAGGGGTCAATCATTAATATGCACCATGGGAGTTCATTCGATTTCACTTTTGGCCCACAATGGAGCAGTTGTTTAGCCTGTTTTCCTAGTGGAAACTACTGTTCAGTGAGAGTGCAGTCCTGCTGCCTTATGCATTGCAAAGAAAAAAAATAGACAATTATGTTTCCTTGCTGCCTTAGTCACTGGCATTGTCGGAGAGCTGGTTTCCTTCCATCCCAGAGTCTTGAACAGGAATGCCTGCAGAATCACAATCACCTCCACTACAAATGGCAGAGTCGCGCCAGCAGACGATTTTTCACTATTACCAGGGAGACATGCAAATCTAGGATGTTGTTTTGTATTTTAACCCCAAAAAGCTAAATTTTCTTGTCTGTTCTGTAGTTTTTGTTCTAATTCTTTTTTGTTGCATTTGCCCCCTTTATGTGTTTTTAAATATGTTTCGTCATTTTCATATTTTTTTATATTTATTATTAAGGGATCTGCAAACAGAAAGCTGTAGAGAGTCACAGCAACGCTGCAAGCTTTACCACAAGATTTAAACCAGAACTTGCAGTTTAAATCAAGCAAAATGTTTCCTTGCAAATACAATTTGTGCTGAAATTTTTAGTTGAGCCAGATGAATTTGAAGAATATGTGATTTTATGTGCACAAATCACCTAAAGTGGTCAACTGCATTTTACATACAGTTAGGTCCATATATATTTGGACAGAGACAACATTTTTCTAATTTTGGTTCTAGACATTACCACAATGAATTTTAAACAAAACAATTCAGATGCAGTTGAAGTTCAGACTTTCAGCTTTCATTTGAGGGTATCCACATTAAAATTGGATGAAGGGTTTAGGAGTTTCAGCTCCTTAACATGTGCCACCCTGTTTTTAAAGGGACCAAAAGTAATTGGACAATTGACTCCAAGGCTATTTCATGGACAGGTGTGGGCAATCCCTTTGTTATGTCATTCTCAATTAAGCAGATAAATTGCCTGGAGTTGATTTGAGGTGTGGTGCTTGCATTTGGAAGGTTTTGCTGTGAAGTAAACATGCGGTCAAAGGAGCTCTCCATGCAGGTGAAACAAGCCATCCTTAAGCTGCAAAAACAGAAAAAACCCATCCGAGAAATTGCTACAATATTAGGAGTGGCAAAATCTACAGTTTGGTCATCCTGAGAAAGAAAGAAAGCACTGGTGAACTCATCAATGCAAAAAGACCTGGGCGCCCGCGGAAGACAACAGTGGTGGATGATCGCAGAATAATCTCCATGGTGAAGAGAAACCCCTTCACAACAGCCAACCAAGTGAACAACACTCTCCAGGAGGTAGGCGTATCAATATCCAAATCTACCATAAAGAGAAGACTGCATGAAAGTCAATGCAGAGGGTTCACTGCACGGTGCAAGCCACTCATAAGCATCAAGAATAAAAAGGCTAGACTGGACTTTGCTAAAAAAACATCTAAAAAAGCCAGCACAGTTCTGGAAGAACATTCTTTGGACAGATGAAACCAAGATCAACCTCTACCAGAATGATGGAAAGAGAAAAGTATGGCGAAGGCGTGGTACAGCTCAGGATCCAAAGCATACCACATCATCTGTAAAACACGGTGGAGGCAGTGGCTGCCAGTGGCACTGGGTCACTAGTGTTTATTGATGATGTGACACAGGACAGAAGCAGCCGAATGAATTCTGATGTATTCAGAGCCATACTGTGTACTCAGATCCAGCCAAATGCAGCCAAACTGATTGGTCGTCATTTCATACTACAGATGGACAATGACCCAAAACAAAGACAAAGCAACCCAGGAGTTTATTAACGCAAAGAAGTGGAATATTCTTGAATGGCCAAGTTAGTCACCTGATCTCAACCCAATTGAGCATGCATTTCACTTGTTAAAGACTAAACTTCAGACAGAAAGGTCCACAAACAAACAGCAACTGAAAACCACCGCAGTAAAGTCCTGGCAGAGCATCAAAAAGGAGGAAACACAGCGTCTGGTGATGTCCATGAGTTCAAGACTTCAGGCAGTCATTGCCAACAAAGGGTTTTCATCAAGTACAAGAAATGAACATTTTATTTACAATTATTTAATCTGTCCAATTACTTTTGGTCCCTTTAAAAACAGGGTGGCACATGTTAAGGAGCTGAAACTCCTAAACCCTTCATCCAATTTTAATGTGGATACCCTCAAATGAAAGCTGAAAGTCTGAACTTCAACTGCATCTGAATTGTTTTGTTTAAAATTCATTGTGGTAATATCTAGAACCAAAATGAGAAAAATGTTGTCTCTGTCCAAATATATATGGACCTAACTGTATTGTAGAAGATGGCACCAGCCAGTGATGGCTCACGTGACCTTAGGTGGGACAGGACAGGCTTCTCTATAATGCCTTGCAGCTATTATATCACATGGTTTAACACATCCAATCAGGAGGGACTATCATAGCCTATATGAGAGCCGAGGCAGGGAATGCAGCTGACATTTTGTTGTGAACATGAATAGTGAGAGGATGTCACAGGTCATAATTTAGCTAGCCATAGAGATAAAAGCATAAAATACTGAAAAACTGTACAGATAGTGTGTGAAAGTACAACAGTAAAAAACAGTTACCATCTACAGGTGCTTCTCACAAAATTAGAATATCATCAAAAAGTTAATTTATTTCAGTTCTTTAATACAAAAAATGAAACTCATATATTATATAGAGTCATTACAAGCAGAGGGATCTATTTCAAGTGTTTATTTCTGTTAATGTTGATGATTATGGCTTACAGCTAATGAAAACACAAAAGTCATTGTCTCAGTAAATTAAAATAATTGACAAAAAATCCTGCAAAGGCTTCCTAAGCATTTAAAAAGGTCCCTTAGTCTGTTTCAGTAGGCTCCACAATCATGGGGAAGACTGCTGACTTGACAGATGTCCAGAAGGCAGTCATTGACACACTCCACAAGGTCCCAGAGTTCCAATTTTCATTTGGAAATCAAGGTTCCAGAGTCTGGAGGAAGAGTGGAGAGGCCACAATCCAAGCTGCTTGAGGTCTAGTGTGAGGTTTCCACAATCAGTGATGGTTTGGGGAGCCATGTCATCTGCTGGTGTAGGTCCACTGGGTTTTATCAAGACCAAAGTCAGCGCAGCCGTCTACCAGGAAATTTTAAAGCGCTTCATGCTTCCCTCTGCTGACAAGCTTTTTGGAGATGGAAATGTCATTCTCTAGCAGGACTTGGCCCCTGTCCGCACTGCCAAAAGTACCAATACCTGGTTTACAAACAACAGTATCACTGTGCTTGATTGGCCAGAAAACTCGCCTGACCTTAACCCCATAGAGAATCTATGGGATATTGTCAAGAGGAAGATGAGAGACACCAGACCCAACAATGCAGATGAGCTGAAGGCTGCTATCAAAGCAACCTGGGCTTCCATAACACCTCAGCAGTGCCACAGGCTGATCACCTCCATGCCACGCCGTATTGATGCAGTAATTGACGCAAAAGGAGCCCCGACCAAGTATTGAGTGCATTTACTGAACATACATTTCAGTAGGCCAACATTTGAGATTTTAAAAACATTTTTCAAGCTGTTGTTATAAATTATTCTAATTTACTGAGATAATGACTTTTGTGTTTTCATTGACTGTAAGCCATAATCATCAACATTAACAGAAATAAACACTTGAAATAGATCACTCTGTTTGTAATGACTCTATATAATATATGAGTTTCACTTTTTGTATTGAAGAACTGAAATAAATTAACTTTTTGATGATATTCTAATTTTGTGAGAAGCACCTGTATGTACCCATAGTAATATAGTGTGTATGTTGCCCACTTTTCACCTTGTGACAGGTCCTCTTTAAATATTGCTCTCCATCTCTGATAGTGGAATTCACATTGTGCTGTCTGTGGGGTGTCAATGGCTTGCTATCGCAGCTTGGGGGTCTGCTGAAGACCCCTATGGCTGTCATTATGACCAACCTGTGGCTGGTGTTTATAGGAGACCTTGATTTTCATTATACACTGCAATACTGTTTTTTTTACAGCATATAGTATAGGCGATCGGACGATCACAAGTTTAAGTCCTCGTAGGGGACTAACAAATAAATGGAAAAGTAAAAAAATATATTTTTGAAAATATAAAAAAATCTAAAAATTAAAATCATTCACTAAAAAAAATAAATAAATAACAAGGCAAACATATTTGGTATCACAATAAAACTCCGGCCAATTAAAATATAAAATTAACCTGATTAACAAATGACGTAAAGAGTAGGGATGAGCAAACCCGTGGAAGTTTAGGTTCGCTCATCTCTATTAAAGAGAAAAAAAACTAATAATGCCAGGATTGCTTTTTTTGTTGTATTTTTTTGGCTGCCACAACTCCACAAAAAATGCAACAAGAAGCAATCAAAAGATTGCATGTATGCCCAAATGGTATCATTAAACGCTTCAGATCACCACAGAAAATACAAACATCACACAGCTTCATCAATCGGAAAATATAGTTGTGATGGGTGTTGGAAAATGGAGACATGAGTAGTGTTGAGCCACCCCCGTAGTGTTCGAGTTCGGTTCGGTTCGTCGAACACCCGTGTGTTCGCCGAACTGTTCGTCGAACTGTTCGTCGAACACCTTCGAACACCGTTAAAACCAATGGCAGGCAAACAAAAACACATAGAAACACATAGAAAACACCTTCAAAGGTGTCCAAAAGCTGACAAACTGCTCAGAAGACACAACTAACACATGGAAAAGTGACAAGTACATATAGTCATGCGAAAAGAAAAGAGGTGGAGGAGTAAAAGGAGGGGGAGACACAGATATAGGCATGTCATGCCCTTCTAAAATCCAAAAAGTGAGAAGCCGAGACGGCCAGTCCGCTCCTGCCCGTGCCACCTCCGTGTCGCCGGGTTTGTGCCAGAGCCGCGGTGAACCCTGACGGCCAGCCCCCCTCTCCCAATACTGGTGCCTGTCCGCTGGTGGGTCGAGAGAGCCCCCCTGTGGTGGAGGCAGCTCTAAGCTTTTTAATTTAAATTGTCCCTCTAATTTGAATGAATACACTTTAAATCCATTTACAAGGATCTATTGGAGGGCAAGTCTCATGCCAGCAGCCGCGTAATTCCAGCTCCAGTAGCGTCCACTAAAGCTGCTGCAGTTAAAAAGCTTTTATAAGGATCGAGCTCGGCTGTCCACCGCAAGGCATCCTAGTGCCAGTCCCAGCCCCTATGCCTTGGGGTGCCTCCTGATGCTCTTCACTAAGCATCCCGTGGTCCCGAAGCATTTCCTTTGAAAAAATTAAGTGTCCAAACTACAGGTGGTGTAGCTTGCTTAACAGCCGGGATAATCCGCTGACTAGCAGACACTGCTACTAGGCACAAAGTATTTCCTGGGCTAGATGCAGTTAAAAATTTGTAAGTAGATACTCTCGTTGGATGCTGAGAAAGCATTCCATAGAGTCTCCTGGCACGCCATATATGATTCTCTTAAAAAGCTTGGGGTAGGGGTCTAGGGGACCCTTTTATAGCCAAAATCACGGCCCTGTATCACAATACGTCACCTAGGCTGAAGATAAATGGAACTGTAGCACCGAGGGCTCGGTTGCTACAGACGTATTGCACCTCACCCAGAGGTGTGATATCTCACTCTCAGATAAGGATGGAGTGTGGATCAGGACCCGACACCTGCATGCATTACACCACATTGCCGTGGGGCAGGGCGACCAATATGCCCCTGAGATGGGCACGACAGTCCCTGTCCCTGGCTGGAGTGGGGGGAGGGAACACTGAGGAAGGGGAACCCTGCAGTGCAGGAGCAGGGAGGAAGCAGTTCCTGGGTGCATTGAGAAGGGAGTATAAAAGGTGGGCACCATCTTAGTTCAGTGCAGAGAAGTCTGAGCAGAAGTGGCAGGGAGCAGGGGCTCTGCATGAGCTCTGCTCCGGAGGCGGGCCTAGTAACAGAGGCCCAGGCCTGCAAGAGGGAGAAGGAAGGAAGAGGAGCGGAGAAGGCTCCAGAAACGAGGAATGAAGGGATCCCAGGGGTGCGGACGGGCGAGTCGCCACCGCACGCCCGAATCCACCTGCGTGGAGGGGTCAGGCCAAAGGGGGAGACCGGTCCCCGAACTAGTGGAGGCAGGAAACGACCCTCAGCTAGAAACCGGAGGCTCTGACATTTTATGTGGCGCAGCCCCTTGCTCCACCCGCTAGGAAGGCACCACATAGGGTCAGGGAAACTGGCGCCAAGTTTACCAAGAGGAGGCCCGAGGCAGCCGGACAGAAGTGTTGGTAAGAAAGGCCAGACAAAGGACACACAAAGGGGGTCCTGTGAAGCGCTCCATAGTTATCTGGGAGTTGTCTGAGCCCCTCACCTGGTGAGCACAGTACGACGTGGGCAGCCGTTACCTGCAGACGTGGTCTGGATAATAAGAACTGTGAGTAAAGGCCCTGAACTGCATCACTGACTCCGTGTTGTTACTGCTGCTGCCCTGCACCATCACCCCCATCCTCCGCATACACTGCCCTGAGGCTATACTCCTCCCGTGGGGAGTTATGCTACGCTCTGCTGCACCCACAACACCAGCCTTAGCGGTCTGCCCTGTAGCGGCGGTTCACTCTGACCGCAATCCACGGGTGGCGTAGTCGGACATTTAAACATCAAAACCACATAAATAGTTCCGCCACTGGTTTGACCGCCCTGAGCCACGGAACCGGATCGCCGCCACGAAGACTACAACCACCAGCATCCACCAAAAAGGGTCCGGCTCCGGGTGTCCCAAGGCCCAGGGGGTGCGTCAGAACATTTTCATCACCTTTCACAATCACCAATGGGACAAGGCAGGGATGTCCTCTGTCCCCTCTCTTATACATCCTAGTGACGGAGCACCTGCTCTCATCAATTCGCCATAACCCCAATATTAGGTGGATTGAGGTGGGAGGCACCGAGTACAAGTGCTCTCTATTTGCTGATGATGTCCTAGTATATATCACTCAATCACATATATCCATCCCTGCTGTTATGGCTGAAATAGATCACTTTGTTACATGGTAAAATTTTAAAATCAATGCAGCGAAGTCTGAGGCCCTCGATGTCTCCCTCCCTAAATCCATATAGGATTCCATCCAGTCCAACTTTCCCTTTGCCTGGCCCTCACAGGGTATCAAATACTTAGGAATTCCTATTCATAGAGACCTCTCCCATCTATGTTATCTTAATTTTGGGCCCTTTATTGAACAATTCCATACAGACCACGGTTGGCAAGTTAGAACTGTAAGATTCACTACGTGAACCACTGGTGTTTTGTGGAAAAGCACATGTACACCGCGTTCCAAATTATTATGCAAAAAGTGTTTAGGAGTGATAAGGGAAGAATTTGTTTGTTTGTCAGTTAAACTCATTGATGGTGATGTGTGTCAGGGCTCTTTATATCACTGTAAGCAATTGCAGACACCTGTGCTAATTAGTTTGGCAGGTGTGTCCAATGAAAGGCAAGACTACTTAAGAAGGCTCTCTCACATTATTAAGCAGCCTACATTTTCTGCCAAAATGGGAAAGAAAAAGGATGTGTCGGCTGCTGAGAAGCAACAAATTGTGGAGTGTTTAGGTCAAGGCATGACTACAATCAACATTGTGCGATGATCAGGATGAAGTGTCTTGGCAATCAAGAAGTATGTAGCTGATTCACAGTACACACGTGTGCGTGCTGATAAGGGCAAATTGAGGACTCTTTCCTACAGGCAATTACGTCAGGTTGAAAGAGCAGCGGCAAAAAAGCCTTGTCATAGCAGCAGACAAGTTTTTGAAGCTGCTTGTGCCTCCAACGTCCCCCGAACAACAAGATGCAGGGTCCTTCAGAGGTTTGCAGCTGTGCATACGCCATCCTGTCGACCTCCTCTATCCACTTCACACAAGCAGAAACGGCTCCAGTGGGCCAAACATTACATGAAGACTGATTTCAAAACTGTTTTGTTCACGGATGAGTGCCGTGCAGCGCTCGATGGTCCAGATGAATGGAGTGGAGGATGGCTGGTTGATGGACACCCCACGCAAACACGGCTACAGCACCAACAAGGAGGAGGTGGAGTAATGTTTTGGGCTGGAATCATGGGGAGAGAGATTGTCGGCCCCTTTAGGATCCCTGAAGGCGCTAAAGATGAACTCCATAATGTATGTGGATTTTCTCAAACAGCACTTCCTGCCATGGTTCAAGAAGAAGAACCGTGTATTTCACAGCAAGATCATTTTTCTGCATGATAATGCACCATCTCATGCTGCACATAAAACATCTGCATCTCTGGCTGATATGGGCATAAAAGGGGACAAACTTATGGTGTGACCCCCATGCTCCCCTGACCTCTACCCCATTCAGAACCTTTGGAGCATCATTAAAAGGAGTGTCTATGATGGCGGGAGGCAGTTCACATCTAAGCAACAGCTCTGGGAGGGTATTCTGTCCTCATGCAAAACAATTGAAGCAGAAACCATCCAAAACCTGACAAATTCAATGGACGAGAGAGTTCAGAAGCTCCTTTCGAACAAGGGGTCCTATGTGAAAATGTAACATCACCTAGAATAAAGTTTTGAGTTGAAAACTGTTTGATTTCAGTTTCTAACAACCTGCTAATGCTTATAATTTCAAAAATGACCATTTTTTTGGTCTTTATTAAAATGAAAAGGTTGATCAAAAAGTTTGGGGGATCTAAGAGTGTGGCAACCCAGTAGTCATGATTACTTCGAATTCTGACAATATGAGGGTCATGCTGCAGGTAGTGCAGCAAGAAGGCACTTATGTGTCTTGCGCATCTCGGAGCCCCAAAATTATTTTCCGGGCTAGATGCAGCTAAAAATTATTTTTAATTTTAAATCTGGTGAAGCTTATTATAGATGGCCTAATAGGATCAGTGCTGCACACTGCTACAAAGCCCAAATTATTTTCCAGTCAAGATACAGATAAACATGATTAGTAATTTGAAAGCTTAAAACGGTTGGTAGGGTGATTTTAACCAATCATCAAGCTTTTACTCTCCCCAGGATGACACAGGGGTAGAAAAGTCGTTTCGGATCCATGATTTGTTCATCTTTATGAACGTGAGTCTGTCTACATTATCAGTGGAGAGCCGCGTGCGCTTATCTGTCAGCACACCACCAGCAGCGCTGAACACACGTTCAGACAGAACGCTGGCTGCGGGGCATGACAAGATCTCCAAGGCGTAAGTGGCTAGCTCCGGCCATTTATCCAGATTGGAAGCCCAAAAAGAGCAAGGGTCCAGTGACACAGTCGTGGCTTCAATGTTTACTTGGAGATACTCCTGTACCATCGTCTCTAGGTGTTGACTATGTGTCAGACTTCTTGTCTCCTGTGGCCTTGCAAAGGATGGGCTAAAAAAGTGGTGAAATGATTCCGCAAAATTGATGTTACCAGCAGATACTGTGGTTCTGTTATGGTTTGAGTGCTGAACACTTGACGGTCCCACGGTTGGCAAGTTGGAACTGTGAGATTCACTACGTGCACCACTGGTATTTTGTGGAAAAGCACATGTAAGATTCTGCAACAGTCTCTGCTGATACTCCTGCATGCGTGCATCCCTTTCTATGGCAGGAATAATTTCTGCAAATTTACTTTTGTACCGGGGATCTAACAGTGTGGCAACCCAGTAGTCAGGATTATTTCTAATTCTCACAATTCGAGGGTCATGTTGCAGGTAGTGCAGCAAGAAGGCACTCATGTGTGTTGCGCATCCAGGAGCACCAAGTCCCTGTTGTGTTGGTGGCGAGGTAACAATCATGCTTCCTTCCTCTGTCCTCTCCCCCCAACCTCGCACAACAGAAATGTGATCAAGGTCTCCCTCATCTGATGAGTCTTCCATCAGTTCGTCCTCCACTTCTTCCTGGGCTCCTGCACCTTCCTCACTAGTTTGGCTGCTACCATGCGCCCTGGTAAAATCATCTCCACCACCCTCACATGCCTGCCGCCCTGGTGCTGCCGACCGTCTGGACCTTGCAGATGTTAGCCCTTCCGCATACAACTCCTCCTCCTCTACTTCCTCCACCTCCTCTGCTGACCTCATCTCTTGGCTGACTGTGGGTTGACAGTAAGTGGGATCTCCGACCTCATCATCATCACCCTGTGCGTTATCACACCCGTCGTCCTCAGAGCCAACCTGTTCCTGCCCTGACAAAAAACTAAAGTTGTCGCTCCAATCAGGTATTTGAGTCTTATCATCGTCTTCCTCATTGTCTCCACCAACAGGAGTTACAGTTTGGGAATGAGGGTCTACATTATGGTCAGAACCTTCTGCGTCTGGTCCTGGATCCGACTCATAAAGATTCTGGGCATCAGTGCAGATCATTTCCTCGTCTGGATTCACAGAAGCGCTGGAGTCGACCTCTGATTCCCAGGCTATAGTATGAGTAAACAGCTCTGCAGACTCAACCATCTGTTCTACCTCATACTCAGACGGGCAGCTGGAGATTTGGGAGCTGTGAGGAAGCAAGTGCGATTTGGGTGACACCTTTGAGGACTGGAGTATTTGTGATGTTGAAGTTGATGTGGAGGAGAGCCCACTTAAAGGAGCACTTGATATCCGTTGAAGCACCTGCTGTTTTTGTGCCTCATCTGGAATTTGTAGCGATTGGCGTGGCCGTAAGAAAGGGATCTTATCACATTGTCCGCTAAAAGAAGTAGACATTTTAGTTTGGCTGGAAGATGGTCTTTCTTCTGCACCTACCCCACGGACACAACCTTTTTTCCCCTTCCCAACACGCCTATTCCCCTTTCCACCAGCAGCAGGCCTTTTTCCACTCATTTTGGTGGTTAACTAATTCACAACTCTGGAGTTGTTTGCACAAAAAAACAATGGATGGTAACCGAGCAGAGCTGAGTGGCCAAACTGTGGTATTAGGCCAAAACTATTGGCTGGGTTAGATGCAGAAAAAAATTATTTTTAATTTGCAACCTGATGGAGGTCAGTATAAATGGACTAATAGACCAAGTCCCACACACCGCTAGAAGCCCAAATATTTTTTCAGAGCTAGATGCAGAAAATTTTTTTATTCAATTTGCAACCTGATGGAGGTCAGTATAGATGGACTAATAGACCAAGTCCCACACACTGCTAGAAGCCCAAATATTTTTTCAGAGCTAGATGCAGAAAAAAATTATTTTTAATTTGCAACCTGATGGAGGTCAGTATAGATGGACTAATAGACCAAGTCCCACACACCGCTAGAAGCCCAAATATATTTTCAGAGCTAGATGCAGAAAAAAATTATTTTTAATTTGCAACCTGATGGAGGTCAGTATAGATGGACTAATAGACCAAGTCCCACACACCGCTAGAAGCCCAAATATTTTTTCAGAGCTAGATGCAGAAAAAAATTATATTCAATTTGCAACCTGCTGGACGTCAGTATAGAAGGACTAATAGAACAAGTCCCACACACTGCTAGAAGCCCAAATATTTTTTCAGAGCTAAATGAAGAAAAAAATTATTTTTAATTTGCAACCTGATGGAGGTCAGTATAGATGGACTAATAGACCAAGTCCCACACACCGCTAGAAGCCCAAATATTTTTTCAGAGCTAGATGCAGAAAAAAATTATATTCAATTTGCAACCTGCTGGACGTCAGTATAGAAGGACTAATAGAACAAGTCCCACACACTGCTAGAAGCCCAAATATTTTTTCAGAGCTAAATGAAGAAAAAAATTATTTTTAATTTGCAACCTGATGGAGGTCAGTATAGATGGACTAATAGACCAAGTCCCACACACTGCTAGAAGCCCAAATATTTTTTCAGAGCTAGATGCAGAAAAAAATTATTTTTAATTTGCAACCTGATGGAGGTCAGTATAGATGGACTAATAGACCAAGTCCCACACACCGCTAGAAGCCCAAATATTTTTTCAGAGCTAGATGCAGAAATTTTTTTTATTCAATTTGCAACCTGATGGAGGTCAGTATAGATGGACTAATAGACCAAGTCCCACACACTGCTAGAAGCCCAAATATTTTTTCAGAGCTAGATGCAGAAAAAAATTATTTTTAATTTGCAACCTGATGGAGGTCAGTATAGATGGACTAATAGACCAAGTCCCACACACTGCTAGAAGCCCAAATATTTTTTCAGAGCTAGATGCAGAAAAAATTATTTTTAATTTGCAACCTGATGGAGGTCAGTATAGATGGACTAATAGAACAAGTCCCACACGCTGCTAGAAGCCCAAATATTTTTTCAGAGATAAATGAAGAAAAAAATTATTTTTAATTTGCAACCTGATGGAGGTCAGTATAGATGGACTAATAGACCAAGTCCCACACACTGCTAGAAGCCCAAATATTTTTTCAGAGCTAGATGCAGAAAAAAATTATTTTTAATTTGCAACCTGATGGAGGTCAGTATAGATGGACTAATAGACCAAGTCCCACACACCGCTAGAAGCCCAAATATTTTTTCAGAGCTAGATGCAGAAAAAAATTATATTCAATTTGCAACCTGCTGGAGGTCAGTATAGAAGGACTAATAGAACAAGTCCCACACACTGCTAGAAGCCCAAATATTTTTTCAGAGCTAAATGAAGAAAAAAATTATTTTTAATTTGCAACCTGATGGAGGTCAGTATAGATGGACTAATAGACCAAGTCCCACACACTGCTAGAAGCCCAAATATTTTTTCAGAGCTAGATGCAGAAAAAAATTATATTCAGTTTGCAACCTGATGGAGGTCAGTATAGATGGACTAATAGAATGATGCTATGCCCAAAAGATTTTACTTCACTAGGTGCAGTAAAAAAATTGGTATTCTATACACAGGTGGTATATCTTGCAACACAGATAGGCTACTCCACTGACTAACACACTCTGCAATAGGCCAAAAAGGATTAGCTTTGCTAGATTCAGCCAAATGCTGTGAAAAAAACTTGCACAGCACTGGCACAGACCTGCCTGGCAAAAACTGATAGGAACTGATGTAACCTAGTCCTGAAAAGGACTCCAATTACAATTAGTCTTTACTCCCACAATCTATCTATTTAAGAGCACAGACCTGCCTGATAAAAGTCGTAGGAAATGCTGTAACCTAGTCCTTAAAAGGACTGCAATCACAACTATTCCCTACTCCCAAGCTATCTGTATATTTGTGCGAAAATTGGCTTGAAATTAACAAGGTATAGCGCACACAGCAACAGCGGTGCCGTCTAACACGCAGCTGCAGCAGAGAGAAAATGGTGGCGACGGGGAAAATGGCTTGGTCTTATACGGCAAGGACATGTGACATACACTGCCAATCACACATGCCCTTGCTTGTGTGAAAAAAAGCACTTCGCTCCGTGTGTGCGCTGCTGATAGGTTGACAGATTGCACCTCCCCACTGCAAATGCGGGAAAGAGAAAAAAAAATGGAGATCTTCATTGTTCCTGCAGAGATCCATCCCCTGCCCCTCCCCCCGCCCCGCTGTACACTCAAACTGCGTATTAACATTAATTTTCATCATTACTGAGAAAAAATCCAGTTATGATTTTGGTGCACGAACAGTTATCGAACATAACCTCGAACAGCCGAATTTTTCTCAAATTGTTCGTGTTCGCCGACCGGCTCGAACACCGCCCAAAACAGCTCGAATTTGAGATTGGCGAACAGTTCGAGTAGAACAACGCTCATCTCTAGACATGAGCAAAAAAATTTTTTTTAGCACTTAAAGAGGTTGTCCACTATTACATTGATGACCTATCCTTAGAATAGGTCATCATAGTCTGATCAGCCGGGGTCTAACACCCGGTACCCCCGCCGATCAGCTGTTATCGGTGTCGGCAGCGGCTGCTGGATGGAAGTATTACTTGTGGAGCTGGCCGTCTACTTGTAGAGGCCGCTGCAGGGTAATACACACATGAAGCCTATTAAAATCAACAGGAGGCGATGTGTAGTACCCTGCGACGGACCCTGCGGCGGAGTATCCATCTGTATATATAGATCCATATATATATAAATATATATACATCTAACTATCTGTCTATCTCATATCTACCTATCTATCCATATATATATATATATTATATATATATATATATATATATATATATATATATATATATATATATATATATATATATAATATATATACAGTGCCTACAAGTAGTATTCAAGCCCCTGCAGATTTAGCTGGTTTGATAAGATGCAAATAAGTTAGAGCCTTCAAACTGCAAACGTGAGTAGGTTTTATGAACAGAAGCATAAATCTTACAAACCAAAAAGTTATGTTGCTCAGTTGAATTTTATTAAATTTTAAACATAAAAGTGTGGGTCAATTATTATACAACCCCTATGTTTAATATTTTGTGGAATAACCCTTGTTTGCAATTACAGCTAATAATCGTCTTTTATAAGACCTGATCAGGCCGGCACAGGTCTGTGGAGTTATCTTGGCCCACTCCTCCATGCAGATCTTCTCCAAGTTATCTAGGTTCTTTGGGTGTCTCATGTGGACTTTATTCTTGAGCTCCTTCCACAAGTTTTCAATTGGGTTAAGGTCAGGAGACTGACTAGGCCACTCCAACACCTTGACTTTTTCCCTCTTGAACCAGGCCTTGGTTTTCTTGGCTGTGTGCTTTGGGTCGTTGTCTTGTTGGAAGATGAAATTACGACCCATCTTAAGATCCTTGATGGAGGAGCGGAGGTTCTTGGCCAAAATCTCCAGGTAGGCCATGCTATCCATCTTCCCATGGATGCGGACCAGATGGCCAGGCCCCTTGGCAGAGAAACAGCCCCACAGCATGATGCTGCCACCACCATGCTTGACTGTAGGGATGGTATTCTTGGGGTCGTATGCAGTGCCATCCAGTCTCCAAACGTCACGTGTGTGGTTGGCACCAAAGATCTCGATCTTGGTCTCATCAGACCATAGAACCTTGAACCAGTCTGTCTCAGAGTCCTCCAAGTGATCATGAGCAAACTGTAGACGAGCCTTGACATGACGCTTTGAAAGTAAAGGTACCTTACGGGCTCGTCTGGAACGGAGACCATTGCGGTGGAGTACGTTACTTATGGTATTGACTGAAACCAATGTCCCCACTGCCATGAGATCTTCCCGGAGCTCCTTCCTTGTTGTCCTTGGGTTAGCCTTGACTCTTCGGACAAGCCTGGCCTCGGCACGGGAGGACACTTTCAAAGGCTGTCCAGGCCATGGAAGGCTAACAGTAGTTCCATAAGCCTTCCACTTACGGATGATGCTCCCAACAGTGGAGACAGGTAGACCCAACTTCTTGGAAAGGGTTTTGTACCCCTTGTCAGCCTTGTGACCATCCACGATCTTGTCTCTGATGGCCTTGGAATGCTCCTTTGTCTTTCCCATGTTGACCATGTCTGAGTGCTGTTCACAAGTTTGGGGAGGGTCTTAAATAGTCAGAAAAGGCTGGCAAAAGAGATCTTTAATCCACACATGTGAAGCTCATTATTCTTGGTGCCTGAACTACTTCTTAATACTTTAGGGGGACCAAACAGAATTCTTGTGGTTTGAGGGGTTGAATAATAAATGACACTCTGAATTAACTTTTAACGTTTTAAAAAAAACAAAAAAAAAAACAAAAACAAAATTTGCTGCAGTGCATTTCCCACTTCCAGGCTGATCTACAGTACAAATGTCACAATGCCAAGTTAATTCCGCATGTGTCAACCAGCTAAATCTGCAGGGGGTTGAATACTACTTGTAGGCACTGTATATACAGTATATTCATCTACCTAGCTGTTTACCTATTATCTATCTATCTATCTATCTATCCATCTATATCTATCTATCATCTATCTATCTATCTATCTATCTATTATCTATCTATCCATCCATCTATATCTATCTATCTATCTATCTATCTATCTATAATCTATCTATCTATATATTATCTATCTATCTATATATCTATCATCTATCTATCTATCTATCCATCCATATCTATCTATCTATCCATCCATATCTATCTATCTATCTATCTATCATCTATCTATCTATCTATTATCTATCTATCTATCCATCTATATCTATCTATCATCTATCTATCATCTATCTATCATCTATCTATCATCTATCTATCTATCTATATCTATCTATCATCTATCTATCTATCTATCATCTATCTATTATCTATCTATCCATCCATCTATATCTATCTATTATCTATCTATCTATATATCTATCATCTATCTATCTATCTATCTATCTATCTATCTATCCATCCATATCTATCTATCTATCCATCCATATCTATCTATCTATCTATCTATCTATCATCTATCTATCTATCATCTATCTATCTATCTATCTATCTATCTATTTATCCATTGTTTTCCATATTTCTTGCAACTTAAATTTGCTTCTGCCTATTACTATTTGACTGTTATATTTGCATTGTATAACAGCTCGACTCTCATTAAATCTCACATTGTAACAAAACTTTTCTTTAATAACTTTTTTTCCCCTGAAAAGCAGCCGAGCTGTCATTAGTACAGTCATTAACCCATATCCCTTACTCTGAAACCGCTGCATAACCAAAGTCAGGAATTTCAGGTTTATAACGCAAGAAAATAACATGCTATTGTGTAGCAAGGATTTCCAAACTCATAAAAAGCCATGTTCTTGGCAAAGCCTCACAACAAGTTATGAAAGAGTGATTAGAAACACTGGCGCTGTAATTGACGTCTGGTTAGCAGTGATTGTAGGTCTGTGTTTGGATTGCAGAATGCGGTGATACTTCTACATATTGTACATGGCTGCAGTTTGCATGTTGAGGGGAAACACCGGAGCTTTTGAAAACTGCAATACATCAATTACACTGATGCAAATATGATCAATTTTAATAAATGTAATGATCTGTCCCATTAGGGCTGGTTTCTTCAATGCAGATTCAAGTTTCTGTGCCCCCTTATTAATGGCACATCCAACTTATCCAAGTTTACATTTGGGAGGCAATGCTTAGCACAAGGCTGTTAGCTAAATAAAGGGCTACGTCAAGGTATACAGCAATGGCCCCTGTGCAAGAACAGTAAGAGCCAGCTGCTTCATAATGGACGATGCACTCATCTCTATTTTATCATTTCAAAAAAATGGCCTCTCTCAATTCTAATATCCCAATCAAAGCCATAGCTATAGCATTATAGCATTGTCTGTCATTTGTCATTTCATCCTTCTTCTCTGCTAGATTTCTAAAACTTAACATGGATAAAACTGAGTTCATCATCTTTCCACCGTCTCACTCAACTTCCCCAACTGACCTATCCATCAAAATCAATGGCTGCCCACTCTCCCCAGTCCCGCAAGCTCGCTGCCTCGGGGTAACCCTGGACTCTAATCTCGCCTTCAAACCACATATCCAAACCCTTTACACTTCCTGCCGACTCCAACTCCAAAATATCTCCCGGATCCGCACATTCCTTAATCAAGAATCTGCAAAAACACTAGTGCACGCCCTCATCATCTCCCGCCTCGACTACTGCAACCTCCTGCTCTGTGGCCTCCCTTCTAACACTCTCGCACTCCTCCAAGCTATCCTAAACTCTGCTGCCTGACTAATCCACCTGTCCCCTCGCTATTCCCCAAATTCTCCCCTCTGTCAATCCCGTCACTGGCTCCCCATTGCCCAGAGGCTCAAGTTCAAGATCCTAACCCTGGCATACAAAGCCATCCACAACCTGTCTCCCCCATACATCTGTCTCCCGGTACATACCTGCACACAACCTCCGATCCTCACAAGATCTCCTTCTCTACTCTCCTCTTATCTCCTCCCACAATCTCATACAAGATTTCTCCCGTGCATCCCCCCTACTCTGAAACTCTCTACCCCAACATATCAGACTCTCGCCGACCGTGGAAACCTTCAAAAGAAACCGGAAGACCCACCTCTTCCGACAAGCCTACAACCTGCAGTAACCCTCGCTCCACCACACTGCTGCACGACTAGCTCTACCCTTACCTGCTGTACCCTCACCTATCCCTGGTAGACTGTGAGCCCTCGCTGGCCGGGTCCTCGCTCCTCCTGTACCAGTCACTGTCACATTGTGTTCAAGATTATTGTAATTGTTGTTTGCTATGTATACCCCTTTCACATGTAAAGCGCCATGGAATAAATGGCGCTATAATAATAATAATAATTGCATAAGTTGGGGGAGAATCTAAAATCATTTATGATGTTATTGTTGGGAAAGACAACATATCATAGACTTCTATGTAGAGGACATACTAATATCTTGGCCAGAAACATAGACATCCTTCAAGGGTTTTAAGAACGTTTTCAAATCAGTTTCCAAGGTTTCTTTATCTTTATATAACTTAAGAGATTTGGAATGTCAACTTTTTCCCATTAATATACTTAAGTCAAAGAGAAGTTGATAAAACACAGATTTAGGGACATGTGATCACAAGGAGCTTTCCTATTTAAAGGGAATCTGACAGCAGGTATGTAATCTAAGAACAGTGTGATGTAGGGGCCGAGACGCTGATTCCAGCAATGTATCACTTACTGGGCTGCTTGGTTTAGATTTGATAGACTCCCTGTTTTCTCTGCTGTAGATGTAGCAGTTCTCTAAATGTTGAGCTGTGCATAAGCCCGCCCACATCACTGATTGGCGGCTTCCTGTCTACACTTTCAGCAAGCTGCAATCAGTGGTGAGGGCGGGGATACACAGAATAGCCTGACTCTCCTAGTCAGGAAGTGATAATCTCCTGCTGATAAAACACTGATTGAATTGAAACTACAGCACACAGATTAATAAGTGACACATCCCTGGAATCAGGCTCACTTGCCCTATATTATGCTGCTCTCAGATGAGATAACAAAAACCTTCTGACAAATTCCCTTTAAGGACTTTTATTGCTTCACCTATTGAAAAAAAAAAACAGATTAAGAAACAATTATTAGATTATAAAGAAAATAGGCTTTCGTGGGTGATGAGAAGTATTTTTAGGATGACTACTTTACTCAGGGTACTCTATGTTCTGCATACAATATCTCTTTAGACCTGGTTAGACATCATTCGAGATCTATAGACATTTAAAAATACAAGGAATTAAAAAAAGAACTACTGTTCTGACCGGTAGACGGAGAAATTAGTGTCCTTTAGTGATGTGCAAATGTCCCGATATTTGTATTCAGAAGTTTCGAATTTGTTCAGGAAATAAGATGCACATAGAACTTATTTGATGCAAATTGAATGTTCATTATGAACATAATAAACACTTGCAAAAAAATATATATACTCCCTGATATTCACTGCTGAAAGAATAAATACTGTAAATTGCAAAGTTCCACCTATCCATTGCAATGTTAATCACGAACAGCACTGTACCTAAGGGACTGAGCACAATAAGGCACCTTAAAGAGGTCCTGTTACCAGGTCAAAAGTGTCCTGTTTTTGCTCTTATTTTATTACGGCTCTTTCATTTAGTATTCTGTTGTTTTTAGTATTCATTGGTTTTAGAGTTTCTTCTTATCCGCCATATGGTTGCAGAGTTGTAGTGGTTTTATTTACTGCCATTTTTGATGGATTTTATAAAGGGGCGTTGCTCACACGACTCCTCGAGGGCATGTCTTTAGGCTGTTCTGCAATATTAACCTGTGTATTAAACCATAAAAATTATCATGAAATCTGGAACCATATGGAGGATTTAAAAAAAAAAAATAATAAAAAAAAATAACAAAAACAACAGAAAGTTTCAATACTCATGAGAGTAGTCGGAATAAAACAAGATCAAAAACTCACCACTTTTGATCTGGTGCCAGGTCTTCTATAAGGTCCATTTACACTACATAACCACCATTTAACTGCTACATGACCGCCAACAGGCAACCTGCTTCAGATGCACACGGTGATCGTTCAGTGCACATAGGCTTGACATTGCTCTCAGCAGCACAAGTCCTGTTTCCCCCAGTTGATGTGCTGCCAAGAGTGATGATTTTTTTTGTGCAGACCAAAATATTGTTTCACCTAGACTGAACGATCCTAGAAACGTTCGTTCATGATAATAGTGCAGTGTAAATGTCCCTTCACTCCATATTATTTGGTGAATCGCAAACAACCAGTATTCCATGTGGATCATGAAGTTCAGACCCTGCATGACAGTAGATAGCATTAATATAATCCTTTTAACAGAAATCAATTGTGAATGGTCTCTTTAAAGGCCCCCATAAACAGACTAATGTCCTCCAAACCTGCCGATATTGGTGGAATTGGCCAAAACTTTAATTTACATGAGGACCCCTAACATATGATGTCGTTGAAAAGAATGATCTGGCATATCCGATTTCTGATTGCCAATCCTTTTGTTTTCTGAGAAATAAGCCACCAGGGGACATAGGAGTGCAAGGCTAGAGGGGCCGGGAGAGATAACTGTTGGACAAATGATCTATTGTGTATGGGGGGCTGGAGGCTTAACTGGTTTGTTGTGCAAAATGAAAGCATATATCATATGCAAATAAAGCTGTCTATTGGCTTTATTGACCAAAAGGCATCATAAGGCCTTGACGAGCACTTAAGTGACATTTTAAGTTTCATCTAGGCCAATTAGAAGGTGCTCTTCAACAGGTATGAGATAAAAAAGAGCCTGCCTGTTCCTATTAAAGCTGGCAAGAGGATGTCTGGAAATCCTATAGTTACATTGAGGCTGGCCATACATACATAGGTGGTGGTCAGCAGAACAATGCTTTGGCTGATTGTTCGACCAACAGCCATCTCAGCTCCCATACACAGAAGTGCTCACTTGGCTGAGTGCTCCCGTGTTCTCTATGAGATAACTGCCAAGTGACAAGTCGGCAGGCGGCTTTTCTACGGAAGAACAATGCAATTGGCAGTCCGAAATCAGACATGAACGATCAATGTCGCCCCATACACATTAGACCATCAGACGAACCCGTCGATATCGGCGGGTTCAGCTGACATTAGTTTCAGAGGAAAAGCGACAATCACCACCTACAATTTCATTAAAAGGCACTTTATTTCAGCACAGGATTGCAGACAGAGGCCTCAGTGAAATGAGCAACAGCTGTTTCGCATGATTACATGCTTCTTCTGGACGAAGTGTGAGCCGGAAGAAGCGTCTACTCAGGCGAAACAGCTGTTGTTCATTTCACTGATGTTTCTGTCTGCAATCCTGTGACCGAAATAAAGTGCTTTTTATTTAAATTGCTGATGGTGAGTGTCGCTTTTCCTGCTTTTCTCTAAAACTCATGATTTAATACATGTATCAAGTTGAGCACTGCAAGATATGGAGATTATAATCTGGATATTTTTTGTTTGAGCCCATCTCTCTTTTCAATTTGGTGTGGTGGTAGTGCCAGAGTTTTTTGGTCTTTCGTCTGACATTAGTCTAATGTGTATGGGGGCCTTATAACTGCCTGCTATTCCTGCCCATCCTACTAGTAGTATAAAAAAATACTAAGGGCATATAGGAAATGGACACCTAAAGAGGGCAAAATTATAATATAATATAAGCCCTCCGTTTTGATAGCCTTTGCCTACAGAGCATTAGGTAAAATCTACCCATTCATATGTAATAATCTAAATCTCGCTGACATAATCAGGCTGATTTCCTAATTGAAAGAGCATGTTCAGGTTTCCATGGAATTTACCACTGAAAATACACAATCAGTCTTCAGTCTTCCAACATGCCGTTATTTCAGGGAATAATGTACCTCATTATTACAGTTCATTGTGTTATCCTTTTGTTTGTCGAGCTTGTAATTCACTTTTATTGCATTTTTTACAAATTAAATAATGTCTAATAATAGTTTTCACAAGCAGCCATGTTGTGGCTGTTAAAGATAGGGGGATGGTTGGCAAATTTGTAGAAAAATAAACTGAAAGTAATTCCTATTTATTAATCGAGCACACTGACGGATACTAAGGGCGCATAGAAAATAAAGTGGTTATTAGTCATTTATATTGCTATTTGGGATCATTGAGCTTTAACAATGTCATGTGAACTTGTGTTATAATCTTTTGGAAGCAATAGTTAGCTAATTTGAAGTGTTGAATTAAATGAGTTCTTCGCCTTTGGACAATCAATTTTTGTTTGAAGGGTCTTTTGGTGACAAGTTCTTCACAGGTTGTCAAAAACTGAATCGGCCAATAATCAGCAAGAACCTTTAGGGGTATCCAGAAACAAGTGATTAATATCCCTGTAGCACCCCCGAAGGTGAAATGAAATATTACAAGGTTCTCCTTAATATCAATGAGTAGTCCACTAAGACATCACCTAGTTCTCCTTAATATCAATGATGCACATCAATTATCAAAGCAATAGGCTTCGATGGTGGTCATAATGGATCCAGCTGACTAATGTGGTTTACATTTCCAATAGTTATCATATATACTTCAATGTGTGAACAGTTATTTGAAATTTATATAGATCACCAGTAGTGATGAGCGAGTATGTTCTGTTAATCCTTTCAGCGAGCATGCTCGGGTGATGAGCAAGCATGCTCATTACTCGAGATTTACGAGCATGCTCGTGTGGTCGCCAAGTATCTTCAGCGTGCTCGGGTGTTATGTTTTAGTCACTCCGTGCTCATTATTCGCGACTGTTTGACAGCTTTAATATATGTGAGGAATACCTAAGAAACAGACATTCCTCACATGTATTAAAGCTGTCAAACAATTGCAAATCATGAGCACAGAGTGACTAAAACAAAACACCCGAGCACACCGAAGATACTTGGAAAACACCCGAGCATGCTCGTAAATATCGAGTAATGAGCATGCTCGCTCATCACTAATCACCAGGTTTCTTCCATTTGATTAAGATCTTCTCAGTACTTTGCTGACTCTTTTTTGTATGGTATGTGAATCGTAAACTGCGAATCCTTTTCTTCTCTGCAGGTGACAGTGACCTTGTAAATAATATGTATGAGCCTGATCCGGATCTCCTTGGCATTGACAGTGCAGAAGAGGAGACAGAGGACAGTATCATGTCCCCCATTCCTGTAGGACCTCCTTCACCATTCCCAACAAGTGAAGACTTTACCCCAAAGGAAGGATCACCCTACGAAGCCCCTGTCTACATTCCTGATGATATTCCAATCCCACCTGACTTTGAACTCAGAGAATCCTCCATACCAGGAGCTGGTCTTGGGATTTGGGCCAAGAAGAAGATTGAAATTGGGGAAAGACTAGGACCTTATATCATGACGCAGAAGACCACATTAAAGGAGAATAATCTAGGATGGGAAGTAAGTACTCTGCACTTAGTTAACCACTGCTTCTGACTTTTCAATAATAACATATATGAAATTAAATAGTAAAGAGCGCAGCCTAGAGCTGGAGGATGAGCGTGGGCGACAGTATATTCCGGTTATGTATTTCATGTCTTGTAATTATAGTGCAGTGCATTTTACATGATTTTTAACATGATCATTCAATCAAATGCGGCTTTACGCATTTAACCCATTCATATGTATGGAAATGGATGAGACAGTTTTAGGAACTATTTACTAAACCAGTGACCACGTAACCCAATTTTAAATCTAGTTGTCTCGGTAAGGACATCTTACACTTGTAGGGATAAATAAATAATCTTACAAATTTTTATTTCAAATTCATTCAGGTTGGGAATGATTTGTGTGGATTCAGAGGAGAGTGAAACTCTTTAGTATCTTCATTGTTCTATACTAAAATTGTTCAAGTGTACAGAATCATTTCCGATAAGTTTTCCTACTGTAAATCTCTAAATCATATGGATTTAGTATTAAATAATACAGAAGGGATTGTATGGACAAAGGAACTGCATAGTTATCCAGAATTCATTACTAGGAAGTCTAACTTTTCTTGGCAAAAAAGTTTTCCCAGAGTCTGTCAATTTTTGTAAATTTAATCCACCAACATGTCCCAACAATCTGAGTATGCTGGGAGAACCAAAGGTTGGAGACCACTGCTCTAAACCATCCATAAGTATACCAGGGCTTCAGACCTATTGGCTATTATGCTGTGACTCTTTAGAATGAGGGGACGACTCATTTAATCTTAGTGAAGTGCTTGCTGGAGTACAGTCACCTAATTCATTAAGCCGCTTGCACCGTTTAATGAATTAGGAGCTTCTGATACCCAACATGCACCACCGCCAGAAAGGTACACCAGTAAGGGACTAGCGTACTTTTCTGGAGTAAGTTGCATTACTTTTATGGTGTCACTTATGATGAATTTGACAGGTGGGCATAACCATGCATTGTCCTGCCCATGCTCCGCTCAAGCTAAGCCCATATTGGTGTAGCTGGCCCTGACTGGCGTGTAAGCTCCAAAAGTTGCAATATTGAAGGAAAAGACAATTCATGGCTTGGGCTGCACTTACCGAAATGAAGAGCCTTGATCAAATAACCTAAAGGAGCGTTTTTTACTCTACAACGCATTTCCAAGCCGAACTGGTGTCTTTCTCAAGTGTAAAAAACAGCTGTATTTAATTTCTTTGTCTCAAGAAAGACACCAGTCCTGCATGGAAATGCGTTGTGGAATAAAAAAACACTCCTTTAGATTATTGGACCATCTTCATTTTGGAAAGTGCAGCCCAAAACAGTGAATTTATGGAGAAAAGAATGGCACTTCCGGATGTTAGGTGCGCAAGTCGGATCCTCATCCGTTAACAATTGTGAAAGACACTTGGCACTCGGGTATTGCATTTAAAGTGATTTGGAAAATCCAGAAATCATATAGAAGAAATTTCGGTTAATACAAGATGCTTCTTGTCAGAACAGTGGACACCGCAGACATACACCTAGCGCTATTTGAGGCAGGTGCTCACCATCCATAAAACTGATGAAGGTCTTCTATTGACTGAAATGTCTTATATATGATTTCTGGATTTTCTACATTCAATAAATCACTTTGAACGCAATACCCGAGTGCCAAGTGTCTTTCACAAAACCATGAATTGTCTGTTCCTTCAAACATCCTGGTAGAGTCCATCCCCCAGCCACGGGGCAGCGCCAACCATTATTGATCTTTCCCAGGAGTTGTGCCTACACAACTCGCACAGGTGAGCACATTACCTGGATCTAATATGTCTTTTAATAAGTGTGTGATCCTATGGTCTGGTGCGCTCTGTTTTCCAACAGTGTGCATATAAAAGTCGTAATATTCTTACACAACTTCTGAGTTGCACAAAAATGTTGCGACTAATTAAGATGTTTACGCCAGATTTACATCTCAATGTATCAACACCTATGTTTTACCAATTTTCCAGTGATTTTATTTTTCCATCCAGCTCTTTGCATTTCAGGATTTTCTCTTTTCCTGACAGTAAATTCTAAATGTCCATATAGAAATAATATACATATAGTTACAGTATTATAGCATATGAATACATCACTGCATAAAACCCATCAACGAGGTTGACCAATACGTCTAAATTTATCTCAGTTTTCTTCACTTTAGTCTTGTGTCCAGTCTATTTCTAAATTAGGTCCTCGCTTGTACAAGTGTTTCTTTCCTCCAAATAAGACCAGCACAAATTCTGAAGCTTTTCATAGAGAAGAATGTTCTCACATCTCCCCTGAGTCCATAGTCTGAGTGTCCTCACTTTTCCAACTTCTACCCTACTATTTCATGTTATGTTATTTTTTGCTGTACACCTTGCTGCACGATACCGGTATTGGCTGATATTAATGCCATATATCTGCTTTGGTGGATTTTATGACATTTTGGACAAAATAATGTGATTACACAACGTGCATGTTACCCAAGCTAACCCACAATGGTGACCATCTGAGAAAACATAATGTTTACTAACTTGTGTCGGAGTTCCTCCAATTCACTCTGACAATGGACAAATGCTGGAAGCTTTTTATTCTTCCATAACACTTAGCCCCCAATTAATATTGGCTACACTTACATTAGTTTTCCATTGGCGTGAAGCCCAAAAAACCTGGGCTCTCTTACAGTAGGTAAATAGGTTCTCATTAGTCTTCTGACAGTTAATGCTATACTCTATAACTACCTTGCTTTCCTAGTTTGTTTTTCAAAGTTTCTTGAAGAGTTTTGCTTTAGGACTCATCATTGAAACCCAACATCAAACCAATTGCATACAACATACTAATAAACCTGCCGGGAGAAGATAAGAAAAGATCTGGGTTACCATGTGTTAAGTTGGGTGATGCCAAAATGGTTGATTTGTCTTGTATTTAACTTTACCAATCAGTATAATTGAGCATAGTATTACCAGGGGGGTCTACTTTAGCAGTCCAATATCAGATACAGTATTAGGATATTCTCATTTAATAGAAGCGGGAGCCTATTCAGTCATCTTACGGGTGGAGAGTGCAAACAAAGAGTGGACCTCTCACTGGAGGACTCAACACCCCATTTATTACCCCCAGGGAGGTGCTGCAGGGAATTTGAACTTTTCTTGTTAAGCTACAAAGGTTACAGCAGACAAAACCCAACAAAAAACAAACAAAATGAGCATATACCCCATAATAATTAAAAAAGTAAATAGTAATAGTGCATATAAATAATATAGGGTACCTAGTGAACACTATTTTGATCAAAAAAAGTGTAAAAGCCATCCCACCACGACAAGGTGCACCCAATCAGGACAGTCCTATCCTGTCTCTAGCATTAAAACCTCAACTTGTGTCAGCCGACCTCAATGTGAATAAGGGTAGAGCAATGTTAAGCTACAAAGGTTACAGCAGATTATTTCAGTTTTCAGAAGTAAGGCATCCTGTGACAAATTTGTGCTCTGGTTACTCTTCTTAAAAAAAATTGTAAATAAAAAAAAGTGGACAAGCCCTTTAAAAGGTATCTGTCGCCAGGGTTTTGCCACCTAATCTGACAACAGCATGATGTAGAGACATATACCCTGATTACAGTGCTGTAGTATTGATAAAATATGTTTTATTGGCAGGAAATTATCACTAGAAGACTAGTAAACTGCTGCCAGATAGTCCTCCATATTCATGAGCGCTGATCACTGATTGGCAGCTTTCTGCCTATGTACAGTGTACAGAGAGAACTGCCAATCAGGGATGTGGGCAGGGTTATACAGAGCTCAGCATTCAGAAGACTGCTAGATCTGCAGCAGATAAAATATTGATTTTATCAAAGCTACAGCAAGCAGCCCAGTAAGTGACACATCGCTGGAATCAGGGTCATTGTCCCTACTCTCTGATAGAGCAGCAAAAATCTGGTGACAGATTCTCTTTTTATCTGGTATAAAGTACAATACAAGATAAAGTGGATTGTAATAATTATTGATGATTTGTAGAACTGGCTGATTGATTTAGGATATCTTGGTAGATGTAGTCGGCACTGTCTGATAGCAGAGACATGTTTATTGAGACAGTCGATCACATTATCTATCAGACCCCAATCTCCAGGTACATTATTTTCCTATATCTTGGACAGATCAGGTCATGACATGTGTCTATGTATGGCTGCTTTGCAGAGATTTGGACATGGTATTTCGCTCCTCATGGGGTCACGATGCCATTATCGACACCTTCTGTCATTTGTTACTTTGCCAGCCTTTTGCTCTCCATAAATAACCGGCAAATATCAACACCTTGTCCTGTATCTTTAAGTGCAAAATGCATTATCTGTCTCATCTGCAGTGACGTCTCATACCGAAAATGTTAACTTCACCGCCACAGGTAATCTAAAATTTAAATGTCTTCCTGCATGATTGATGTCGCCATTTTAAAGGCCAAGTTCACACAAAACTGTTATTTGTAGAAAGGACCTGAGCAGTGTGCACAAATTATTCTCTTTGATACAGCAACTCGGCTGAAAGATGCTTAGCCTCAGGGAATGCTCCATCACTGCACCCACCTCTCCGGCTCCTCCAAGTATTACAATGCAAACCATTTATTTAAAAGCCATTAAAGTCATTTCATGGTTAGGTGATGTACTCGTCACACCTCGATAAAACCTCAGCATTAATACTCATCTTTATACATCCTGTTTTCTTGTACCAGAAATCTCACTTTATAGAAAAAAAAAATAGAGCACTTGAATGCCGTCTATGTGAAGGAGCTTAAACACTAAATCTAAGGCTAAGTGCCCACGATGCAGAAATGCTGCATATTTTTTACGCTTCTCCCTGGCAGGAAAAACGCATGTGGATTGTACATGCGGATTTTACATGTGTTTTTCCTGCCAGGTAGAAGCGTTTGTCAAGCGTTTTTGCATGCATTTCTTCATGCGGGTTATCAAGCACTTTCCAAGCAATTTTAGCATCACTTGGAAAAGTGCTTGACAACTTGGTCACACTATATAAATCCATGCAAACGGCATGGATTTATATAGTGTGACCAAGTAATAGTAAAAAACAAAGAATAAGAATGGTAAAAAATAAAAAATAAAGATTATACTTACCTTCCGACGGCCCCCGGTGTTTTCTCCGCTCCGTCTGGTCTGTTGTATGGTTCGCGGTGGTGTGAAAGGACCTGCGATGACGTCATTGAGTCATGTGACAGGTCACGTGACCGCCGATGTCAGCGGTCGCGTGACCTGTCACATGACTCAATGATGTTATGGCAGGTCCTTTCACACCACCGCGACCCATACAACAGGCCGGACGCATCGCTGAGGAGACCGGGGGACATCGGAAGGTAAGTATAATCTTTATTTTTTATTTTAAATTCTTTTTTTTACAGGTTCTATGGTACCCGGGTCTGGAGGAGAGTCTCCTGTCCTCCACACCCGGGTACCATCCGCACATTGAAATGCATATTATCCGTGTGTGCAAATGTACTGACACGGATAATATGCGTTTCAATGCAAGTCAATGGCGGCAATTACGCTGCGTGTCCGCAAAATTAATGGACATGCTGCATATTTTTCCGCAGCATGTGCACAGCACATGCGGATTATCATTAGGGACCATGGGGCACGTATTACCAAGCGTTTTTAAGCGTTTTCACTGCGGAAATTCCGAGGCAAAAATGCTTGAAAAACTCATAGTGGACACACAGCCTGAGTCTTATATAAATGAAGATTTTCTATGCTTGTTTTATCTATTTATCTGTCTATCTATCTATCTATCTATTTATTATCTACCTATCCCATCTATCTATCATCTATCTATCTATCATCTATCTATTTATCCCATCTATCTATCATCTATCTTCTCTCTATGTATCTATCTATCCATCTATCTATCTGATATCTATCTATCATTCTATCTATCTATTATCTACCTATCTCATATCTATCTATCTATCTATTATCTATCTATCATATATATTTTCTATCTATCATCTATCTATTATCTATCTATCTATTATCTATCTATCTATCTGATATCTATCTATCATTCTATCTATCTATCTATCTATCTATCTATCTATCTATCTATCTATCTATCTACAGTATCTATCATCTATCTATCTATCTATCTATCTATCTATCTATCTATCCATCCATCTGTCTATCTATTTATCTATCTATCATCTATCTATTATCTATCTATCTATCTATCGATCTATCTATCTATCTATTATCTACAAAAGATTTATAGAACAGCACCATTTAGTTACTCACAGTAGGTGCCAGGCCTCCAAGCAAGCATCCAATTTGTTCCATAAAATAGATTAAAAATGAAGGCAGCAGCACTCCAACAAAAGATAATTTTTTAAAAAAAAATTTACTTTATTAAGCCGAAATGGCAATGTTTCAGGTCATGGAACCTTTCTCAACCTTTCTTTCTTTATCTATCATCTATCTATCCATATATTTATCTATCATCTATCTATGTATGTATGTACCATATTTTTCAGACTATAAGACTCACTTTTTTCCTCCAAAATTTTGGAGGATAATGGGGGGTGCGTCTTATAGTCCGAATGTTGCTGGGGGGTATATATATATATACTGTGCTGGGGGGAGCGGTTGCGGCGGAGGAGCGGGGCACAGGAGGCAGCAGCCACCTGCTGCATCCAACACTGTCCCTGCTGCTAAAGAAAATGAATATTCACTGCTCCCCACTCCCATAGGCATGGGGAGCACTTAATATTCATGCTCCTTAATAGCGGCACACAGTGTATCAGCAACGCAGCTCCTGCTGCTGCTGGGGGATTGCGTGTGTCGGCTATTAAGGAGCATGAAGTCACTGCTCTCCAATCACACAGTCCCGGCGTGGGGAGCAGTGACTTCCGGCAGCTGATCTCTCCTTGTGAGCCGTGCAAGGCAGTGACGTCATGCGTGGCTCACAAGTAGAGATCAGTGCGGGCAGACAGGACGCAGCACTGTAGGAGAGAAGAAAGGTGAGTAGGAGTGTTTATTTTTTTATATGCAGCCTGAAAGGGTTTCGGGGGACCATGCATCCTAGGTAAGGATGAGGGGGCCATACATACCAGGGTAAGGATGAGGGCGCCATGCATACCAGGATAAGGATGAGGGGTGCCATGCACACCAGGATAAGGATGAGGGGTGCCATGCATACCAGGATGGGGATTGCTGTGCCATGCATACCAGGATGGGGATGAGGGGTGCCATGCATACCAGGATAGGGATGAGGGGTGCCATGCATACCAGGATAGGGATGAGGGGTGCCATGCATACCAGGATAGGGATGAGGGGTGCCATGCATACCAGGATAGGGATGAGGGGTGCCATGCATACCAGGATAGGGATGAGGGGTGCCATGCATACCAGGATAGGGATGAGGGGTGCCATGCATACCAGGATAGGGATGAGGGAGCCATGCATACCAGGATAGGGATGAGGGGTGCCATGCATACCAGGATAGGGATGAGGGGTGCCATGCATACCAGGATAGGGATGAGGGAGCCATGCATACCAGGATAGGGATGAGGGGTGCCATGCATACCAGGATAGGGATAAGGGGTGCCATGCATACCAGGATAGGGATGAGGGGTGCCATGCATACCAGGATAGGGATGAGGGGTGCCATGCATACCAGGATAGGGATGAGGGAGCCATGCATACCAGGATAGGGATGAGGGGTGCCATGCATACCAGGATAGGGATGAGGGGTGCCATGCATACCAGGATAAGGATGAGGGGTACCATGCATACCATGATAAGGATGCGGAGTGCCATGCATATCAGGATGGGGATGGGAGCCATGTATAATAGGAAGGGGGGCATATCTACCAGGATGGGGGATATTATCAGAATTGGGGGACATTACCCCTATTCCAGGGTCAGCAGCAGACCCGTTCCCCCTTAACAGTGCATCGTGACCACATTTTTTGCTTAAATTTCTTTTATATTTTCCTCTTTTAAAACCTAGTCTTATGGTCTGAAAAATACGGTATCTATCTATCTATCTATTTATCTATCTATCTATCTATCTATCTATCTATTTATCATCTATCTATTATCTATCTATCATCTATCTATTATCTATCTATTATCTATATAAATTATATATCTATCTATTATCTATCATCTATCTATCTATTATCTATATAAATTATCTATCTATCAATTATCTATCATCTATCTATCATCTATCTATTTATATATATCATCTCTCTATCATCTATCTATTATCTATCAATTATCTATCTATCTATCTATCTATCTATCTCATATATATCTATTATCAATATATCTATCTATGTAAAATCTATCTTTCTATCTATCTTTCTAACTATCTATCTATTTATCTACTGGCTCTTTCATATCTAGCTACCATAATTCTGTTTACTTAAAGAAAGCAATGCAAAAAAGAGCAAAAGCAGCTCCAAAGACAATATACAGTATAATAATAATAATAATAATAATAATAATAATAATAAAATGTAACCGCCCATGAATAATATTAAAGACATTATCTAGGCTTGGGGTACAAGTCTGCGGTCTCTCTATGTGATTGAAGAATTGTGAATCCTCACAGCTGTCAGGATTTTCCATGAGCGGGCAGACACATGACTGCAAGTATGAGATTTGCATACTTCTGGCCACATTTCAACTAGACATGTCCAGCCACACTCAATACACTTGTATAGAGCAAGGCCATGTACGTCTAGTTGGGTTGTGACCGCATTCATGCAAATCACATGCTTTCGGTCATGCGCCAGCACATTGAACACAGAATTCTGACAGCATGCAGTGTGCGCTGCGAGGATTCACACATCTGCAGTCACATAGAGTGACTGCAGACTTGTACCCCAAGCCTGGACAACCCCTTTAACCAATAATAGCTTCCAAGGATCTGCAGGGCTGTGCACTGCTCAGTACTCATACTGATTACTGCTAGTTCTATTAAATCCACCAATCATTTTTTGGAATTAGACTTGAAAGTGGATCCCCAACTTAATTAAAGGGGTTCTCCAGTAAAAACAAGTTAACCCCTAACACAGGAATATGTGATAACTTGCTGTTCCATGGTTGTCCCATAGCAAGTACCTGCACACTTCGGGAGAACAGAGAACTGTTATTCCTGATGGAGAAACTAGGCCCTTATACCATGGGAGAAAACTTCCTAGACCTCTGTCCCCCTGCAGTTAGATCATGGAAGACTTCAATGTTATCCTTGGTACAGTAGATGCTGTATTTTTAAACTGGGTTGAAAATCAATTGAATAATTTTCTAAAGTATCTAGTAGACCTTACAGTAAAATGCTTAGCCACATATAGTGGGGGCGCTGTTTCATTAATTTCTATGAAATATTTTTTGAAACTTCAAGTGGCAAAAAGCGGTACTGCAACCCATCATAGTTTAACCTATTAACCCCTAGAATGTAAACCAAAGAGATGAAAGATTTCACATGGCCATTAGCAAAAAAAATTGTATGACGTTATGCACTTTAATTCACTGATCTAATACATTCTCCTTTGCCTGGAAGTAGAGTTGACACCCTTGACAGAAGCAACGTTATGAGATTATAGAAATAAATAAACAGGACTTATCTTGAGAACAGTCAATCAAACCACTTCACTCCTCTGGGAATTACATATTGTTTGAAAATGCATTAGAAAGCGTCAATTCATTAACACTTCGTAAACCACAAAATCCGAAAAGCAAAGTGGAATTTGACCTTTTTTTTTAAAAAGTGCCAGAGCTTTCTGAGCGGCTCACAATAGAGCATAAATTGATATAAAGACACTTGAACCTTTTGATTTTATTTTTTTGTGTCAGATACACAAAGGACAAAGTCCCATGTCTGGACACGATCTGATAGATGTACTAATGAGTCATCCCCATAGGATACAGATCACACGTGAACGTGTCCAGCACCGGTGAAGGAGCACAGACACCTCGCCAGCAAAGGTCTCCGCCAGCAGAAATTCTCAAAGGTTTTAGTAATGACAAAGGTCTTATTGTTGGGTCAGAAGACACAATATTTGAACAGTTATCATGCACGTACTTATCACTCCAGCTTTACACATTGGAGCCTTTCTTCTTGCATTTAATGACACCAATCCCATTTCCTTAATTGAGTTGGCACTTAAGTGCCACCTGTCCGAATATATTCAGGAATTGCATAAATAACAATTCCACAACAATATAAAAATAATATCGGAATCACTCAAATTATCTATGGTAACAATGAAAAAATTGGGTGACCCAATGTTGTACCCCAACTTCCTCACTAACAACTCCTGCTGTCCATTCTGATTGTCTCTACAGACTATGGGAACAGAAGAACACATTATTTGGGATACAGTAATATCAGTAAAACCATGATTGAAGTAACTAAAATAGATTGTAAGGAAATGTACATTTTAGTCATCTATTTCTTACTGCTCAAAAATAACATGGTGGTTCAGTGGTTAGTGCTGTTGCTTTGCAGCACTGGGTGTGTAGGTGCAGGCTTGGTGCAGAAGACTGTATTTTTTGTCATCTGAGAAAATCGGATCAATTATGCTAATCACACTCTAATCAGAGTTCGATTAGAGTGTTATCATAGTGTGCTCCGATTCTCTCGGATGAGGTGAAGATGGAGAAAAAATTTTTTCCATCTTCTCCATTGTGTCACCATCTTCTCCATTGTGTCAGTCCTTGTAAATTGCACCACACTCAGATGTCATACGAGTGCTGTTCGATGGTTTCCATAGACTCATTGACTTTCATAACTGAATATCAGATCAAACTTAGGCTTTTTTTTCCCTTGGACACACTATGTCTGAAGAAACAATGGGCAAGACTCCATAGAATAACATTGATCCAAATAATATTCAATGTTTTTGTCGAATCGCACTCAGACTGATGATACAGTCGTCAGCACGAGCCCTAAGGACAAAATCTGCATGGAGTTTGTAAGTTCTACCTGTGTTTTCTTATGTTTCTTCTAGGAACTCTTGTCTCCTTCCACTCTCCAAAAGACATACCCATATGGATAGTAAGCACCAATGGGGATAATGTATGTGAATATATTAGTACGCCCCAGGCCATCACCCGGTTCATTGAGGGCTCCGGTGCTGAGCCCGCACTGAACCGGGCACATGTCAGCTGATTCTTACAGCTGACATGTGCCCGCAACAGCCGTGGGTGGAATTGCGATCCACCAGCGGCTGTTAACCAGTTAAATGCTGCTGTCAATCTCTGACAGCGGCATTTAACAGCACCGCGCTGGAAGTGCATCACTTACCCCGCCCATCAGTGACCCCGTCACGTGATCGCGGGTCACTGATGGGTGGGCATGACAACCCTGGATCTGCAGCAGACCCCAGTGGTTGTCATGTAATGATCGCTATGAGCGCCACCTAGTGGTCGGTGCTCATAGCACAGGAGCATTTCTGCTACATAGAGGTGATCTGCTCATCACCTCTATGTAGCAGAGGTGATAGGAGAGATGTTGCTTCTAGTCTCCTGTGGAGACTATTGAAGCATGCAAAAGTGTAAAAAAAAATGTTTTTAAAAAAATAAATAAATCAAAGTTTAAATCATCCCCCTTTCGCCCCATTCAAAATAAAATAATTAAAAAAAACCCACATACACATATTTGGTATCGCCGCATTCAGAATCACCCGATCTATCAATATAAAAAAAAGAATTAATCCGATCGGTAAATGGCGTAATGAGAAAAAAATTCTAAACGCCAGAATTACGTTTTTTGGTCGCCGCAACATTGCAATAAAATGCAATAACGGGCGATCAAACATTGGATCTACGCCAAAATGGTAGCAATTAAAATGTCAGCTTGGCGCGTAAAAAATAAGCCCTCACCCGGCCCCAGATCCCGAAAAATGGAGAGGCTACAGATCTCGGAAAATGGCGCCACTTTTTTTTTTTTTAGCAAACTTTGTTTTTTTTTTCCACCACTTCAATAAAAAAGAATCTATACATGTTTGGTGTCTACGAACTCGTAATGACCTGAAGAATCATAATAGCAGGTCAGTTTTAGCATTCAGTGAATGTGGTAAAAAAAAAAAAAACATCTGTGGTATTGCACTTTTTTTGAAATTTCACCGCACTTGGATTTTTTTTCCCGTTTTCCCGCACACGATATGGTAAAACTAGTAATGTTGTTCAAAAGTACAACTTGTCCCACAAAGATTAAGCCCTCACACAGCCATATTGACCAAAAAATAAAAACGCTATGGCTCTGGGAACAAGGGGAGCAAAAAACGAAAATGAAAAAACGGAAAATCCCAGGGTCCTTAAGGGGTTAAGCCAAGCCTCGCACCCATTCTTCCCAGTAATGCCCTTGGGCCTCTTGAAAATGCATACTTTTTGGTAGAATTTACATAAACCTTGCCCCCTTTCTGCCAGAAGAAGTAGCTGGAAACCTGGGACAGTTGGCAATTATTATGTAACCAGTTGTGGAAAATGTTGGCGCTGTAAACGCAAACATGATAAATAAAGCACAAAAGCACCAGTAGACTTACTCTGCATATGGTCCCATGAGGAGCTACTGTATGTTTATCCATGGCTATGGACTTCATTCCAACCCTCCATCAAATCATGTGTTATCCTCTTCCATATTTACCTTCTTGACAACCTCCAGATGGAGATACTGTAGATGAGCATGATGCATTGCAAAACTTCTGCCTCTCAGGATCATTTCCATCCATATAATTTTTGAAATTCAAGGTCATATTGGTCTTTAACAAGATTTTGCATTTACGGTGCCAAACTTTATTATGTAGCTTCTTTGCATATGAGAAGTCACTCTTATGTCACCGACGGGTGGATATAGGTAAGTCACCACCGCTGTGCCCATAGTCTCTGTTCAGGGCAATAGCTGTTGACTTTAATCTTTTACTTGAAGCAGAGGGATTATTTGCCTGCATGTTTAGAGCCACTTAGTGGCAGAAATGGAGCACTAGTCATATATATATACAGTATATATATATACTGTATACACAAGTAGATATATGTATATAAAGTGGGTGAAATATGTATCAAACTAGCCACCAATTTTCTAAGTAAATATGTTTCTAAAGGTGCTATTGACATGAAATTCTCACCAGATGTCGGTAACAACCCATCCAATCCACACAGACGTGGATTGGATGGGTTGTTACCGACATCTGATGAGAATTTCATGTCAATAGACCCTTTAGAAATATATTTATTTAGAAAATTGCTGACGTGTTCCTTTACTTATCCTACATGATAATGCATTTGCTGCTGATATTCAAGCAGTACAATACAAGAAAATTGCAATTAAAGCGATCCTCTTACCACATTTTGTTACTGTAGTGCCATTGAAGGTTCAGGAATGCCCAATGACCATACACATTATATACTGTAGTTAGGTAGACTAATATTTTTTCCAGTGTCAGCTGACTATCCATTGTGTATGGGGACTCTAATGACTGAGGATATTGGAGGCCAACCAAAGACTAAATGCCGTCTGTAAGTCAAAGAGAACAAATGTTGGCTGAACAAGTGTGTTTATTTATTCACTTTACTCACTTATATATCGCCATTAATTCCCCAGCACTTTACAGACATCATCACTGTCCCCATTGGGGATCACAATCTACATCCCCAATAGTATGTCTTTGGAGAGTGGCAGGAAACAGGAGAACCCGGAGGAAACCCACACAAACACGGGGAGAACATACAAACTCCTTGCAGATGTTGTCCTAGGTGGGATTTGACCCCAGGACCCCAGCACTGCAAACCAACACTAACCACTGATCCACCATGTGTATGACTATCTATCTCATGATTATGGCCATCGATCTTATGTATGGCCCTCAAGTAAAAAAATAAAGACCCATACAGGAGAAATCTCAATGTAATTACATCTAGTGGAACATTCCCACGGCGATATCAGGAGCATAGGTGGTCCTACTAACAACCTTGGGACAGTGTTTCTCTTATCCTGGTACAAGCCTATATTTACTTTTTTATTTTTAAGTAATGTTCCATATCTCTATTACTCATTGAATCTGAAGCCTGGTACGGTCTGTTTCTATTATTTGAGATACTGTTGACTTTGTGATATTATTTATTTTTGGTCTACGTGAGAATACTTTCCCCATGGCGCTCCTCTTGTTCCTCTGGCATTCTTTTGTTCACTGATCGTGACCTGACAGCCAACTTTTATACCAGTAGTTAGAACTATTTGCCCTCGCACTAACGTCCTCAAACAGAGTCCTGGACCCACCCAACCACTATCTGTCCTGACCTTGGATTCACACCTCACATAGATAAATTGCTGGCTTTGTGGGACATCTTTTTATCGGAAAGCTCTATGTCTCTGTAGGGAAATTCTATGAGACATTATCTGAATCCAGGAGATTATAGAACACTATTTAATTAATTTCCTTCTTTTTACAAGAATGGCGTCTGCCTGTATCCTGCAGAGCGGCTGAATGCAGAACCTCGATGCTGCAGTCACAAGCGTTATTCTGGAAGACAACTTTTCATAATCTGCAGAACGGTGACATGGAAGATCCTGCTGAGTTATTAATCTGTGATTAGTGATGGAGGCTCTTGATCAGAACTATTAGGTACAAATTAAAATTTTAAACATGGCGCAAGGGGTACAGGTTTTTGTCAACCATAGCAGCTACTTTTTTTCTACCTGAGCAAATGAAGGTATCTGGTCCACTAGTCTACCTAATCATTTAAACATTTAAAGGGAACCATACACCACATTTTTCATGTTGTACTGGAAACATGTTGTAATTGTGGCTGCAGAGCAGAATAAAACTTTTATTTGTTTTGAAATTTCACCTCTTCATTGTGGACAGGCTCCGACTGGCCCACAGGAGGACAGGTGAATTCCCCGATGGGCCCCCATTACCCTTAAATGAGCAATGAGCATTTACAAGAATCTCATCATTCATTATAATCTACCCAGTTTATTATTATAGAGAAGCATAAGCAAATTTGGAAAATATGGTCAGAAGATATACCATGCTGAACATTGGGCCTCTCAGAATTAAATGTTACTGGTGGGCCCTTGACATCCCAGTCCGACACTGATTGTGGAGATATGATATTTGGCATCTAATGAGTTAACTTTAGTTATGCCCAAGTGGGTGTTATTAGTTATGTTTTCAATGGGGGGCTCACAGTAGCACAAGCAACATGCAGCCTGGTGTTGTCGTATTGAAAAATGTCTTCTGGGACACTTTGGAGAATTGGTCGTACTACTGGTTCCACCATCAAATCAATGCAATGCCGAGCTGTTAGTGGACCTGGAATGAAGACTAGAGATGGTCCGGCTTCTGTACATTATGCCATCTCAGATCATAAACCCCAGAGTAGGACCAGTGTGATGTTCCCATAGGAAGGCCTCTTCATGTCATTGCACATGTGGTCTCCAGATGGAAACTAAAGGCTGGAATGGAGCAATGGAGCCTGGAATGGAGGTTTCTCCTCTTCAATGATGAGTCCCACCCATGCCTTGGATGCAATAATAACTGCAGATTGGTCTGGAGACCACATGGGTAATGCCATGGAGAGGGCTTCACAAGGGAATGTCACACCTGCTCTACCGCTGAGATTACGGTGTGGGCAGTGGCATCATAGATAATTCTTATATTTTTTTCTATAATACTGGAACCCTGTGACCCACACATCAGCTTTTTTTGTAGTAAAAATTACCTCTATAAACATTTCATGAATAAACTCCCAGCTAAGTCACATTGATGATTCACAATAATTTGCAGTAAAATACACGGCAGATTTTCCCTCCTAAATCTCGGAGAGGAAATGATTAGATGGTAGTCATTGGTTCCTTGTTACTCAGTAAATTAAATTCTGTAAAATAGCTTGGGGTGTATTATTCTTTAAGGAAAGATGCATCCTTTTTTTTTTTTTTTTAAAAAAAAGGGCTCCTTTATTTTGTGAGATGTGATTGAATTTATGCATGCTCTACAGAGTCTATTACTCCCCTGCCTGCTGACACAGAACACACAGAGTCAAAGGGTCTGGTATAAATCACACCACATTTTCAGTTTATTGCCCCTGTGGAGCAAGGAGCTGAAGGAAAAAACACAATGATTTTGATCATTTGTTGAGTAAATAATGACATTTATCATAGCGCTGTTTATTTTGCTAATTAAAAGATGGCTGCCTTTGACAAGCAAAAAATACGGCTTCTAAATACAAGTCATTTGTATTCTAGGCTGAGCCTCTATTAGAAATGACCTAAGCCAAACACAACTGCATTGGTGCCATTATTTTTATTATTATTAATAATAACACTTTTATTGTTATTAATAATAATAATAATATTAAGGATAATAGAAAAAATAGTAGTAATAATGATATAATAAAATAATAATACATACAAAAAGGTGTACGTTAACCATTTCTTATGTATGATGTCATTTTAGGTCCTCTACTCTATGTCGATTCATTTCTTAATTTATTGGTGTTTTTTCTCAGAACTCTCAATCTCCTGTATGGACACAGATTTAAAGTATTGAGTTTAGAAGCTCATTGCATAGTGTTTTATTATTAAATTCAATATATAAAGAGTATTTAGTAAGCTCTTTACCAGCTGACAGAATCTTATCATTTAAATGGGTTGTCCACTAAAAAAATATGTTTAGATGTGTTTAATGTGTGAGCATGTACAGCTTACTATTAGAGATGGGCTCAGTTATTGGAGTGGAATTGAGGTACTCTCGAATTTTACAAAATTTTCAAAATTCTGTGCTGCTTACTGTCCCTTGTAGGGTCCTTGGTGCATCGTATTAGCGTCGCTGCGCATTGCATCTTCACACTAGGTATAGACCTCCAGTCACGACTAATCTCGGGACAACCATGCACTTACTGCTCTGCTTACTGCCCTCTGTAGGGTCCTTGACGCATCTTCTTAGTGCCGCTGCACATGGCATCTTCACATTAGGTGTGGACTTCCAACCATGACTAGTCCCAGGACAACCAAGCGCTTGCTGCTCTGCTTACTGTACCCTGTAGGGTGCTTGGTGCATCTACTTATTGCTGCTGCGTGCATCTTCTTCCCCCTAGAGGTTGCAATCTTACAATGCTCCTTGTCAAGTTCGGAGTCCCGGCCTAGAGTGCACAACTAGGCCTGAGATATCTCTAGGCATGTGTGTATTGTAAGGTCGTGGGGACATTGTGAGATTATGATGTGCACCATGACTTTAAGGCATGCACTCTAGGCCAGGATTTACAACTGTGACTAGGCCCAAACATAAAGATGAAGTGTGCGTTCGTAGGAGGATGTGCCAAGGATCCTACAAGGGACAGTAAGCAGTGGAAGTAAGCAATGAGGTATTAGTTTTTGTTTTTTTGTATATCTCATGTTTATTATGCCCTGGAGTCTCTCCAGACCTCAGAGGAACTAGTAAAGGACATGCATTTTGCAGAGAATTGGATTTGGTGAATTCGAATCTCGTCAGATCCACTCATTTCTAATTACTTGAATTAGGAAAAATGATCCTCAAGAATGCAGCTCCACTGTTGCTTGGGATCCACACAACACATGAAAGCACCATCTTTCTCTGACTTTTCACTCTGCTCCTCCCTTTCTTCTCTATAGACTTTGATATGCAGCTGTAATAATATCCTACAGTCTGCATTGTTCTGACTTAATTGGCTGTTAGCAGGTTTTTAGAAAGAATTATAAATTCTGTAGGTGCGGAAGGAGATATAGAGAAGTGGCTCATAAATGGAAAAAGAAACATATTTACCTGATAAGATTTATTACAAATGTTTTTATGTTTGAATTATGCAAAGTTTCTTCAAATGACAGTGACCATTTAACTTTAGATTTAGATCATAAAAAAAAAATATGGAGCTTTGACCGTGCAACGTTATATTTTGAAATTGAGCTACACAGAATTTTGGATCTATCTAGAGTGAAAAAAATTAAAATGATGATAAAGGATTGTGACGTGCCCCCTGGGGCCGTGGGGTACTCGGTAGCCAAGCCGGTCGGTTCTATTGGGGTAGTCACGGCGGTAGTGACCCGGTCCGTGGCCCAGGGCGGTCAATAAAGAACAGTCAATTTTGGGAATAAAGAAAAGGGGAATAAAGTTCATGACGCCACCCGTGGTATGCAGCTATATGTGGCCGCCGCTGCTCTTCAGCTCCACTGGGGCTGTTGGTGAGGCAGCAAAGATGGTTCAGCTCTCCACGGGCAGAGCTAAGCTCCAGTGCAGTATATAGGACTTGATGAGGTAGATGTTGTTGATGTAGTGCAAGGCAGGTGGTGCAGCAATTAAGTGAAGGACACAGTGGGGTGTAGTCTTCACAGATTTACTCACAGTTATCAAGATGCTCCAGGTTACAATGGCCAGATAATAACCGCCCACGTCGTCCTGTGTCCTCCGGGGAAGTGATCCAGCCAACTCTCAGATAACTTAGGTGCACTTAAACGGGACCCCTTTCTTATGTACCTTCCCAGGTCATCTCTCTACGGTGGCTCTCCTGCCCTGCACCTCACACACAGTGTCCCCAGCCAGTGGCCCCGGGCCTTGTTGGCCAATGTCCTGTCTGTCCCCTTTGTCCTATATGGCCATCTTTTCAGCGAATGTGTGTGGTTGTTGGTTACGACACTTGAAGATACTGCAACCTCCGGTTTGCCAGCTGAGTCTTGTAGTCCTCCACTAGTCTGGGGCTGGTCCTCTACTGTGGCCTGATCCCTTCACGATCAGCGTGCACTCGGGCGCACGGGTGGCATCCCGCACTCGCAGTGCCTCTTGGATCCCTTCTATCTCTGGAGCCCCTCTCTCTGCTCCGGTGTTCTCTCCTCACTCTCCTACTGGGCCTCTCTGACTGGGCCCCTCTCCTCCACGGTCCTCTAATCAACCATCACTGACCTCCTGCTCCAAGACTGGAACCAGGAAAATGGACCCTTCTAGATGTTTCTACCCTTCTTTTATACTGTTCTGTCAGTGCTCCCCTAAACTACTTCCTCCACCCTCCTCCTCTACTTAGTTCCACCCTCCTGACAGGGACCACGCCTGTGCTCTCCCTTAGGAGCTATCTGGACCTTCCCTTATGAAGTGGTGTAGTGTTGGATGTGAGTGTGTGGGTCTCGGGTAGTGCTCCTTCCTTAACTGAGAGTGGGGTACCACACCTCTGGCTGAGATGCAGTACCTCTGTGGCAACTGGACCTGCAGGGGCGCCACAATTGTAATTCCTTTAGCTTGACATTGTAGTATTTTATCCTTATTGCATTATTTCTATAACAAAAATTTTAGGTTCCCATAAAAAAATGTCAGATCCTATAAAACTCAAGTAAATATTTGAATAAGAGTGCTTCATTGAGCATTTAGGCCCTGATTCATCATTGCCTTTGTGCTTGTTTTTTGTCTACTTTTGTGTGTTTTGCTCCTTTTTTTTGTTTACACCCAATTCATTATTGTATTTGCTCCTTTTTGAAGTCTATTAGGTTTCTTTCCCGCTTTGTGGGCCAAGTGTAGCAATTCCAGATGTTTAAGACTGATTCATCATTTACGAATTTTTAAAAAGTTCCAAAATTTGGTGCAACTTCACTGCAGTCACCCTCTGGTGTATTTTTGACTACGCCAAAATTTTTTTGCAATTTTTGTGACTTTTGGTGCCAAAAGTGGCAGCAACGGTTCAAGTAAAAGGCAGGAAGACATCCCGAAACCGCAATGGAAAGGACTAAAAAAACATTATTTATTAGTAACTATTAAAATATCAAAATGGAAAAAATAAAAACAAACACACTAGTCCTGCGTGTTTCATGATTAAGAGCCTTAAGGCTCGAAACACGTAGGCCTACTATGTTCTTTTTCTTTTTTCCCTTTTGTTATTTTAATAGTTACAAAAAAAATAATTGTTTCCTTGCGGAAAGTGACATGTCAAGCATGTCAAGGTGAGGAGACTTTTAAACCACAATGCTCATCTAGGAAATATGCAAATTATCTCTTCAGAGAGGAAGAGAACTAGAACTCTAGTGCTACCTATAGGAAGTAGCAATCCTAAAAGTCAATATCAGCCCTCTAACGAGCCTTGTCACATGACTTAGGATAACAGAAGGGCAGTACCCTGATACACAAAGTGTGCAAATTGAGATTCTGGTTCTAGCTTTCATCCTAAGTCATGTGACGAGGCTCATTAGAGGGCTGATATTGACTTTTAGGATTGCTACTTCCTATAGGTGGCACTAGAGTTCTAGTCCTATTACTCTCTCAAGAGATAATTTACCTTCTACCTGATCATGTAGACCCAGGAGCCGGTCCATGGTCTCTATTCGTGCACCGCACCCTTATTGGATTGAGTGATACTTGGACAAGTTAAGCTGTGTTCAGTAACAGTTCAAGACAGGAAAAGAGCCAAATTTTTACTTTGCGCCAAATTCATGTATCGCGTGATTTTGATGAATTTGGCGCCCAAACCGGCATCTACTACACCAAGAAAAAAAAAGGAAAGTGACTTAAAAAAAACATTAAATGTTGAATTGTGGCCTCTGTTACTACTGGTAAGGAAAGTATCAACCGACAGCTGCTTACCTGAATCTACAATAAAGTCACACAAAGTTATATTAACTCGGAGTTTCCAGATACTATAAACTGCTCCAAGATTTCAGAGCAAAGCACTCGCAGTCACTAAAAAACTTTAGTGTTACTAAGTAGAAGTAGAAGTCCTTTCAATAAATTTTATATGCAGCATATATGTCTATATTGTAACGAAACTATGCAAAAAAATCAACATTTAATAATAAACGTAGAATCATTCTAATACTAGACAAGGTCTAGGAACGCAAGGGTTAGCCATTGGCAGCTCTAACAGGAAGTTTGTGAAATTTATATGCGCAAAGAGAAATGACTAAATATATTACAGTGAAATCTTAATATTATTTCCATAAGCGGGAATAACTCAGGAGTAATGTAGATGAGTGCTGAACCTTTAAATAGATCTCCCTTACTCACAAGCACAGAGGGGAAATAAATATTTTCTTTTTCGTATTTTCAGAGTCATCAGTGCATACCAAGCTCTTTTTAGGAGTCTTTTATCATCTTCCATCATAGGAGGAATGACTCTGCTCGCTGGTAACCACAGATGGGGAAAAAAATAACATTTTGATTGATAAAAATAAATCCCTTCAACACTTGGCTTGTTCATTGGACACAAAATGGAAAGCTGCTTGTTATCGTGTACCTGAAGTTCAGTCATTGAGAAATGAATGTGTTCCTAAAGCGGAAAATATTCATCACAAAAAGTTAAAAGAAAGTTAAAAACAATTAAGACATACAATACAACAGAAACTTTTTTTTATGTGTTTTCATATGTGAGATATTTTAATAACTGGTATAATAATAACTTCGATGCTTTATGTCACGAACTGTCACAGCACACGTGACTCGGATTCGACTGTAAAGGGGGACTCCCTGCCGGTGCCTGCGCAGAAGATCACAGAATACACTAGTCTGTGATCTTCTGCGCAGGCACCAGTGAGTCACGGAGACTCGTGGGAGGGAGGATCGTGGAGGGATTTCAACGCGCAGGCACGAGATTACAGCCCCCCAACAAGACACTGTGACGTGCACAGGAGGGGGGTACTATGATAATAAAGAGAGGAGGTGGGGATTCCTTATAAGCTCGGGGCCTGAAGCAATCATTAACATAAAGTTATAATATAAGATTTCAAAATATCAAAACTATTAATATGAGGCATACAGGTATGAATAGATTTACATTTCTATCACCTGTATGCCCATATTAATAGTTTATATACTCCCAGGGGGTGACAGATTCCCTTTAAGTTTCTTCTAGTGTTTCAGTGTTTAGTTTTCCATACAGTACTGGATTTTTTTAGCTCAGTGTTACGTAAGTATCACAACCTTGAAAGGGAGACAGAGGCCATCAGCATTTTGACAGAAGATCTCAAAAATGAACATGATGAATGACTTCAAAAACAGAACAACTTCCTCCTTCTGTCGGTCCCTGCACTGTATGGAGGGGATTTTGTTAAATTGGTTCTGTATTTACAATTAATTGCACTTCCTGTTTTTGTCTTTGGAATCAGCCATGTGATAGTCAATATGAGGATCCAGCTCGGTGAATTCATATCATCTTTCTAGCGTGACTAATTCCATCCTCAAGAGAAAAGAAAAACTTCTCCTGATAGTAAAATTTGATAGCTTGTTTCGAAATCAGAGCTTCACATCAGCTTTATGTCAGTGTGGGAGAATATACAGGTGCTTCTCACTAAATTAGAATATCATCAAAAAGTTAATTTATTTCAGTTCTTCAATACAAAAAGTGAAACTCATACATTATATAGAGTCATTACAAGCAGAGTGATCTATTTCAAGTGTTTATTTCTGTTAATGTTGATGATTATGGCTTACAGCCAATGAAAACACAAAAGTCATTATCTCAGTAAATTAGAATACTTTATAACAACAGCTTGAAAAATGTTTTTAAAATCTGAAATGTTGGCCTACTGAAATGTATGTTCAGTAAATGCACTCAATACTTGGTCGGGGCTCCTTTTCCACCAATTACTGCATCAATGTGGCGTGGCATGGAGGCGATCAGCCTGTGGCACTGCTGAGGTGTTATGGAAGCCCAGGTTGCTTTGATAGCAGCCTTCAGCTCGTCTGCATTGTTGGGTCTGGTGTCTCTCATCTTCCTCTTGACAATACGCCATAGATTCTCTATGGGGTTAAGGTCAGGCGAGTTTGCTGGCCAATCAAGCACAGTGATACGGTTGCTTGTAAACCAGGTATTGGTACTTTTGGCAGTGTGGACAGGTGCCAAGTCCTGCTGGAGAATGACATTTCCATCTTCAAAAAGCTTGTCGGCAGAGGGAAGCATGGAGTGCTCTAAAATTTCCTGGTAGACGGCTGCGCTGACTTTGGTCTTGATAAAACACAGTGGACCTACACCAGCAGATGACATGGCTCCCCAAACCATCACTGATTGTGGGAACTTCCCTCTAGACCTCAAGCAGCTTGGATTGTGGCCTCTCCACTCTTCCTCCAGACTCTGGGACCTTGATTTCCAAATGAAATGCAAAATTTACGTTAATCTGAAAACAACACCTTGGACCACTGAGCAACAGTTCAGATCTTTTTCTCCTTGGCCCAGGTAAGACGCTTCTGGCGTTGTCTATTGGTCACGAATGGCTTGACACAAGGAATGCGACACTTGTAGCCCATGTCCTGGATACGTCTGTGTGTGGTGGCTCTTGAAGCAATGACTCCAGCAGCAGTCCACTTCTTGCGAATCTCCCCCAAATTTTTTAATGGCCTTTTCTTAACAATCCTTTCAAGGCTGCGGTTATCCTGGTTGCTTGTGCACCTTTTTCTACCACATTTTTCCTTCCACTCAACTTTCCATTAATATGCTTGGATACAGCACTCTGTGAACAGCCAGCTTCTTTACCAATGACCTTTTGTGGCTTACCCTCCTTGTGGAGTGTGTCAATAACTGCCTTCTGGACATCTGTCAAGTCAGCAGTCTTCCCCATGATTGTGGAGCCTACTGAAACAGATTAAGGGACCTTTTTAAATGCATCGGAAGCCTTTGCAGGTGTTTTTTGTTAATTATTCTAATTTACTGAGATAATGGCTTTTGTGTTTTCATTGGCTATATGCCATAATCATCAACATTAACAGAAATAAACATGTGAAATAGATCACTCTGTTTGTAATGACTCTATATAATATATGAGTTTCACTTTTTGTATTGAATAATTGAAATAAATGAACTTTTTGATGATATTCTAATTTAGTGAGAAGCACTTGTATATCAAACTGTCACATTTTTGGACTGAGGTCATTTTACAGTGTTAAAGGTGTTGTCCAGCATTTTTCCAAAAATCGGTCCAAAGCAGAAAATACCTAAGGTAACTACTGCTCCCCTGGTAAATCTCCCAATGCTGTGGTGGTCCTTCGTTCCAGCCTTTGTTAAGTGATGATGTGCCAATGAATCACTGTACAAAGCAGTAATGGTAGGGTGGTCTCCACATGACCACTGACGTCAGCAGACATGTAAATTGAAGCCCGCGGGCCCCTGCGCAAGGTCTCCAACATGGCCCTCAATTAGCACAGGTATTTAACAGTATGTCTATTCTCATGTGGGTCAAAGGGAGTTTTAGGGGCCCCAAGGCTCCAGGTCTGAGGTGGGACTGCAACTCCTGTACAGACTATAGTTATGCTCCAGGAGATCAGTGATTGGTCGCAGCAGTTATGTGAAGATGGCCGGCACATCACCACTCTAGGACCGCTAACAAAGACCATCAGGACCACCAAGAACAGGGGCACTGGAGCAACAGGGGATTTACTAGGTAATAGGTACACTTTTTGGCCTCCCTAGGCTTCAGGGCCTAGATGAGACTGCAACACCTGCACCCACTGTAGTTATGTCCCTTGTGGTCAGTGACTGGATGCAGCGGTCATGTGCACATGGCCGGTACATCACCACTGTACAACAGCTAATATAGACTGGCAATTTTTTGTTACATTCCCTACACATCTCATTTTTAAAAATCCATGGACAATCCCTTTAATAAACTGTTTTAAATGAATATATATAATATTTCAATGAGCCTTTTAAACGGGTCATGGACATAAGGTAGATGTCAGCTGAAAACGCATAGGTCCGACAGTTATCTTTACTTCTATTCTTCTATTAACATACCCATTTATAGGAAGGGAGGAAAAATGGCTACCAGCTATTTATATTGTCGCTTATTTAATGAAAAACAATGGAAAAAATAGATTAAAATGCAACCTATATATTCTGTTTTTCCCACACAATAAGGGACAGTTATCCGCTATATTATGTTAATAGACATAAAAATATTTGTTGAAATTTCTTAAAATATTTTTTTGCAACCGAGCTCCAAATCCTCTGCTTGGCTTGACGAAGCTTCACATTTGAATGATATGAATGATAGAATCCAGGCTGCCTGCAGCCACCACTAGAGGGAGCTTGTGAGTTTCTATTATCCGTGGCGGATCTAGGACAGGAAGTTGATTGTCCTGATATATTAGTGGCAGCTGTGGACTGTGTGTTCCGTAGGTGTGACTACTTTGCAGTTATTAAGATCCTTTACCCCGTAGTCACTATCTGGTTTGCTTTCTGCTTCGGGAGCTCGCTCCTAAAAATAAACATATTTTGGAATGGTTGTAGACATCTGGCTAAGTGGCAGCCGGCTGGTTTAATCGAGTTCCAGTCTTATGATGAGGTTCTTTGAAACTTTTAATGTGTTTGCATTGATTCCAGGCATGCACTCTGAAGGAGGATGAGTAAATAAAGGCAAGGCCTCTACTAGGTGCAGAAAGGTCCATTTTTATACACAGCACATGCCACAGAAATAAACACGGATCCAGCACCCTCTGCTAATAAGAGGGATGTCAGGGACGGAAGGACAGAGAGTCGTTAACATATTTTACCCCTAAAAAATAGACCAATGTCAACACAAGAAGCTATAATAAACCAATGCCATTCCCAGTGGAATTACCTGATTGCTTTAGGAAGACAAGGCGTCGTGTACTACATGATGTTTAATCATTATTCCTATGTAGTGCCAACATATTCTGCAGCATTGTACACAGAATACCTCAATCTGGTGCACAATCTTATTTTGCAAAAAAAAAGATATTGGTATGAGTACCAGTCCGATGGAGAACACGGCTGTACATGGGGACCTATAGACACATTTCATGTATGTGTTGGGAATTTTTCCCGTTCATATGGCAAATGGACACCGCAAATGAAATGTGAGAGCTGCAAGTCACCTATCAATATGTTTATAGAGTAAGCGAGGAAATAGGAGCAACCATAGAGGACAGAGGCGTGACCAGACTGTTTTGGGTCAAAGGGCAAAACTTGGACCTCTCGGCACATTGATCAGATGCTTGGGCCCAAGTGGCGCTGCTAGAGCCTATAAAGACATTTGTGTTTGCCCCCCCATAACAAAATACAAAAAAATATAGAAAACTTGGAGAAAATGCAGCTATAAAATAATTTTCTAAGTAATACTTCTAAATAAAGCATTAACACATAAATCCCCTATCATACAGTAGTAAAATTTCACTTTGTGCTCACATAATAATAATAATCTTTATTTTATATAGTGCTTCTCTGGAGGAAACCCATGAAAACTAGTAATGTTTGTCTTTGTGCCCAAACACAGAAGTAATGCCCCCTCCCTAGTGGCACCCATGCAGTAATAGTGCCCACCGTTTATGCCCTGTGACACTTGTAATGTCCCCCATTGTGGCTCTATCTATTACTAAGGTATAGGGCCACAATTGGGGATATTAAAAATGTATGGGGCCACAATGGGGGACATTATTAAGGTATTGGGAAACAATGGGGAAAAATATTAATGTATGGGGCCTCAATGGGGAACATAATTATTTTAGAGCCAAAACGAGAGACATTATTAATTTATGAGGTCAAAATGGTGGCTATTATTAATGTATGGAGCCGCAATAGGAAAAATTATTAATGTCTGCCTTTTTGGTCCCATACGTTAATAATGTCCTCCGTTGTAGCCCCATCCACCAATAATATCCCCCTTTGTAACCCCATTAACTAATAACATCACCCATTGTGCCCCCATACAGAAATAAAGACAACTCCTGTAGCCCCCTAAACTATCAATGTCTTCTTCCATTGTGGTATTTATACGCTAAAAATGTCTCCCATTGTGGACCCATACACAAAAAATGTCCCTCACTGTGGCCTCCTAGACTAAAAATGACCTCAATGGGGCCTCCACCCACTAATAATGTCCCCCACACTCTTATAATGCTTCCCAATTCTGTCCCCATACACTTACAATGTCCCTCACTCTGGAAAGCATAAGAAGGAACATTTCAATTTCCTTCAATAACTTCACTGGAAATCAAATTTTCCTGTAAAAGTCGGTTGGTAGAGTAGAAAAACCAAATGAAGGGCACGCCCATGGAAAGCAATTTGACCAAGATAGAAATAAAACATTAAAAAAATATACAAAAAATATTAAAAACACAACGCGTTTCGGCTGTGTCTAGCCTTCCTCAGGTATCCACCCTATTGTGACCACAGCACATCAGGCAGCAGCCCTTCTACCATTTTACAGTTATATAAAGCCTACCTTTATACAGCAGTATAATAAGTAAAAAAAAAAATGAAGTTGTAAAATGTATGTGTGTATAAATGGTGCATGCATCTATCTCCGGATGTGACATTTAGCCAAAGTAATTATACACATTATATAATGGTGCTACTTTCACTGACTCACACCTCCTGACAAAGCTGTCTATTACAGCGAAACGCACATCAAAGACAGCCGTTTATTCCATATCCATCCAGGATGTCAAGGGGTAAGCTATTTTAGCTATATACCTATGGTCTATCCCATACCTGTGCATTTTTATTATATAGTTATGTTTCCATTGGGGTAGCATCAACATATTTAACTTTGTATTTGCTCTCATATTTGGTCTCATTTACCCGGTGCAACATATAATTCACCTTTATGCTGCAGCACTTTTTCTAATATTTATTCTTGATTATTGACATTTGTGGCCAATGTAGGTAGACTTTGATATTGTCTCCTATTTTAGGTTCCTTTATGTAACCAATTACTTGTACCTTTGCTGTGCCCTTTTTATGATTATCTAGATATATGAGTCCATATTTTGTTGATTACGTGGCATCTATTCACTCTTTGTCTATGTATATGAGATATACCTTGTTGGAGTCTAAATATATATTTTGATTGACTCCTCACTCCTTGATGAATTGGTATATTCATTGCTGTTACTGTGGCTTGGGTGTTTGGTCTCCCTGAATATTTTGCACCTTATCTTACTTTTACATATTGTATAAAATATTGCATTTTATAATAAATATATCGTTTTCTTTTACTCTCATGTGCATTATTTAAGCATTTTTTGTACATTCTCCTACAATTATTAGCATGTCTGATGAAGATCCAAGTGGGGATTGAAACGCGTTGCATGTACCATTAAAGAAGTCTTGTTAGCATAAAAATTAGAACCTGGAGATTTATATTTGCAGCAATCCACCAGTGCCAAGGACTTTGAAAGGAAAATATTTGTGGCTTTTTCCTTGTATAACAGCAGTCAGGATATCATTGGCTATCGCAATTATATGCCTCCTCAAACCATCACCGACCTGAAGCCAAACCAGTCATGCTCGATAATGTTCACCGATGTTCACCGATTATGCTCGATGATTGTTCAGAAGTGTCTCCAAACTCTTTCATGTCTATCATATGTGCTCTCATCCAAGAAGAGAATGGTTTGCTTATGGGAAATTTGCCAATTTTGTTTTTCTCTGACACTTGTCAATTGAGTTGTGTGGTGCAGGACTGTAAGCAGAAGTGCCATTACTAGATGCCTGGCCCTCATGCCACCCCCATTGAGTCTGTTTCTGGTAGTTTGGTCAGAAATAGGCACACCAGTAGCCCACTGGACTTCCTTTCGTAGGGCTCTGACAGTGCTCCACCTGTTCCTCCATCCACAAAGAAGCAGATACTGTTACTGCTGTTAGTGTGATGTCCTTCTTTGGCCCTGGCCAGTTCTTGTTGTGTAGAGGCCCATGTACTGTTGTCTGATCCATAGTCTTAAGACTGTGCTGTGAGATTATGCAACCGTTATGAAGGCATCTGCCATCCTGAAGACTACTTGTTCAACCTGAATGAGCTGCAAGTAATTACTCATGTTATCAGTAGTGTTATGAACACAAGTGAAATGCAAAACTGGAAAATAATCCAACAAGAAGAATAAGGAGAGAGCAATTTTCCGGGACCATGACATACAAAACTATTCCCTTTTAGGGGGTTGTCTTGCTTATGCCTGTGCATTGCATAAGTTGTCACTTTCATTTGCGCCAATGCAAGTAAAATTAATTCTCAACCACTTACGCATTCTAAGTGGACAGGTCGAAATCTGTTATGTGCAAGTGTTCTCCTGATGCAGTGTTCCCCAACTTTGGTCTTCAAGAGCCACCAACAGGTCATGTTTTCAGGATTTTCAGGATGACAATTGCATCATGTGGACAGGCAAGAATTCCACCACCTGTGCAATACTAAAGAAATCCTGAAAATATGTCATGTTGGTGGCTATTGAGGACCCGAGTTGAGGAACACTGCCCAAATGTTTTGGCAAAGGGTAGATCTAGGCATTTTTTTAGCCGGTTTCGACCTAGAATAGTGTCCTTCACATACATTGTGATAATCATATTCAACCCATGTTTGGGAGAACTTTCTTGAATATTTATAGACAGACCACTCTTCCATTTTGGATGCACCATGATGTTTTGCTTCACAGCTCGTACAAGTCCAATCCATACTTTTGGCTAAAAGTATAGCCCTTTCTAATCTGTAAATCAGAACTCCGACTGAGCAGATTTATGTTTTACATGATGCATTTTTTTGTGTCCTTTCCACCTTTTCTATAGCAACAGATGGAATCCGCTGCTTAATGGCCTGTGTTATTGTGCCATCCTTACTGAATGTCCTGCTGCAAAAATCCATATCCCTTTGTTTCTGTTTTAGATATTAGTGGAGCCTGCTGTACATTACCTCTGTAGTACATTCACCGGCAGAGCTGGGATCTCCTCCATTTAGACCCAGGGCATTGTCTATCACAGCAGCAGTCAAGATAAACCTTCACCCAGAACAAAGTTGGAGTGACCTTTTACAAGCTGAATCTGCTTTGCTCTCCTCCAGACTAATTTATCAGCCTTCGTTTCAGCACAGGCTCTCAGCAGTGGCCTGAAAGGACATTCTAGAGAGCATGAATGAACAGGAGGATTAAGATGCTTGGCTAGTCATTCTTTTTCAAACGACACCTTCTGGATTTGCTAAGCTGTAAGCTGTAAATGACCGTAAGTGGTGAGATGCTCTTAAACTTGAAAACTGTTTGCTGAAGAGAAGTGAATTGGAAAAGCAGTTAAGCTGTGACCAATGTCGCAATGATGGTGGACATCTTTCTTTCTGGTCTACAGATCTTGAAGCTGTTATATTGCATTGCAAAATTGTAAAAAATGGTTATATATTATCAGAAAATGACTACAGTTCACATCACGTTTTTTATGTCAAAGACCTGGCGATTTTTCGTTTTTGCGCTGTCTTTATTTTCCTCCTCTTCTTCCAAGAGCCACAACTTTTTTATTTTTCCATTCACCTAGGGCTTGTTTCTTTTGATATAACATTTGACTTACATCACTTATTATATCATAAAATGTACTGAAAATGTGAAAAACATTTCAAGTGGGATAAATTAGTGAAAAAATACAGCTTTTTTATTATTTTTTGTTTTTCGAGGCATTCCTTGTTCTGTAAAAATTTAACTGACAACATGATGAATCAGGTTAGTATACTGACAACATGATTAATCAGGTCAGCAATGCTTCCGTAGATATCAAACTTGTAAGGTTTTTCTACTGTGGCTATGCTAAAGTATTCACCCTCTTGACTTTTTACCTATTTTGATACATTATAACCTGTGTGTAAATATTTTTACAATTAGATTTGTGTGTGATGCATCAGCACTAAATAGTCTAAGTTGTTGAAGTGAGAAAAATATAAGCATAAGTTAAATTTATGGGATCAAATAACTAAAAATTGTCATGTGCATATGTATTCACCCCTTTTGCTATGAAACCCCTAAAAATCTTTGGTGCAAGCAATTCCCTTCATAAGTCACATGCTTAGCGACAAGACGTCCACCTGTGTGCAATCTAATGTCACATGTCTGTCAGTATATACACACGTTTTCTGAAAGGCCACAGAGGCTGCAGCACCATTATGCAAGAGGCACCACTAACCAAACAACACCATGAAGACCAAGGAGATCTCCAAACAAGTCAGGGACAAAGTTATTGAGAAGTACAAGCTAGGGTTGGGTTATAAAAAAATATCCCAATTTCTGATGATCCCCCGGAGCACCATCAAATCCATTATCATCAACTGGAAAGAACATGGTGCCATAAAAAACCTGCCAAGAGAGGGCACCCCACTAAAAGTCTCAGCCTGGGCAAGAAGGGCATTAATCAGAGAGGCAGCACAAAGACCAAAGGTAACCCTGAAGGAGCTGCAGATTTCCCAAGCAGAGACTGGAGTATCTGTCCATATGACCGCAATAAGCCGTACACTCCTTAGAGGTGGCCTTTATGGAAAAGTAGGCAGAATAAAGCCTTTCCTTACATACAAAAATTGTAAGGCTCATTTTGCTTTTGCCAAAAGACATGTGGGAGACTCCCCAAATGTATGGAGGAAGGTTCTCTGGTCAGATGAGAACAAAATTGATCTTTTTGGCCACCAAGGTGAATGCAATGTCTGGCACCAAACCAACACAGCTCATCACCCCAAGAACACCATCCCGACAGTGAAACATGGTAGTGACAGCATCATGCTGTGGGGATGTTTTTAGGCAGCAGGGACAAGGAAAATAATCCGAGTCGAGGGGAAGATGGATTGGACGAAATACAGGGATATTCTTGAGCAAACTCTGTTTCAGTCTGTCAGTGATTTGAGACTGGGATGGAGGTTCACCTTCCAACAAGACAATGACCCAAAGTATACTGCTAAATCAACATTCGAATGGTTTAAGGGGAAATGTGTAAATGTTTTGGAGTGGCCTAGGCGAAGCCCAGACCTTAATCCAATTGAGAATCTGTGGTCAGACTTGAAGATTGCTGTTCACCAGAGGAAACCATCTAACTTGAAGGTGCTGGAGCAGTTTTGCCTTGATGAATGGGCAAAAATCCCAGTGGCAAGATGTGTAAAGCTCATAGAGACTTATCCAAAGCGACTTGCAGCTGCAATTGCCGCAAAAAGAGGCTCTACAAAGTACCGACTTTAGGGGAGTGAATAGTTATGCACACTGAAGTTTTCAGTTATTTTGTCCTATTTGTTGTTTGCTTCACAATAAAAAGAAAATCAAATGTTAAGAGTTGTACGCATGTTCTTTATATGAACTGATGCAAATCCTAAAAAAACAGTGGAATTTCAGGTTGTGAGGTAGCAAAACACAAAAATGTCAAGAGAGTGAATGCTTTCTCAAGCTATTTTATATTTTACTGGTTAAAAGAAATTGTGAACTTTGTAAAAATAATATTATCGATATTTTCTGAGACCAGTAACTTTTTTAGCCTTCCATTGATTGACCTGTATAAGGGTTTGTTTTTTATGTATCGAGCTGATGTTTTATTGATACCATGTTTGGATACATATGAGATTTTAGTAGCTTTTCATTGCATTTTTTGGGGGAATTGCAGAGGTCGAAAAATGGCAATATTTACATTTTTTCCTAATTCAGTGTTCACTATTTGGGGTAAATATTTTTATTAGTTCAGACAGTTATATTTTATTTTTTATATTTCGCTTTTTATTTTTGGAGAAAAGGGGACATTTTAAACTTTTAAATGTTAGAAATTAACATTAGGTAATTAGAAATAACCCTAGATATGTGGGGGGCTGATCAGATTTTGCAGCAAATTCGAGGAGATTTAAGTTGATAGTTTTTAAAGTAGACTTACGTCCATTGAGTTCATCCTATAGCCTAACATGTTGAAGCTATACCTCCGAGGACAGTGATGGATGGGATATGATCTATCTTGTGGTTTCTTCCAAATATCCTATAGCAACACATTAAACTAAATATACAGTCATGGCCAAAAGTATTGAGAATGAGACAAATAGTAATTTTTCCAAAGTTTATTGCTTCATTTTTTCAATGGCAATTTGCATATACTCCTGAATGTCAAAGAGTGATCAGCTTAACAGCAATTACTGTACTTGCAAAGTCAATATTTGCCCAGAAAATGAACTTTAACCCCCAAAACACATTTCAACATCATTGCAGTCCTGCCTTAAAAGGAGCAGCTAACATCGTTTTAGTGATTGATCCATTAACACAGGTGTGGGTGTTGATGAGGACAGGGCTGGCGATCAATCAGTCATGATTAAGTAAGAATGACATCACTGGACACTTTAAAAGGAGGCTGGTTCTTGGTATCATCGTTTCTCTTCAGTTAACCATGGTTATCTCTAAAGAAACACGTGCAGCCATCATTGCACTGCACAAAAATGGCCTAACAGGGAAGAGTATCGCAGCTACAAAGATTGCACCTCAGTCAACAATCTATCGCATCATCAAGAACTTCAAGGAGAGAGCTTCCATTGTTGTCAAAAAGGCTCCAGGGCGCATAAGAAAGACCAGCAAGCGCCAGGACCGTATCTTAAAACTGTTTCAACTGCGGGATCGGACTACCAGCAGTGCCGAGCTTGCTCAGGAATGGCAGCAGGCTAGTGTGAGTGCTTCTGCACGCACTGTGAGGCGTAGACTCTTTGAGCAAGGGCTGGTTTCAAGGAGGGCAGCAAAGAAGCCACTTCTCTCCAGAAAAAACATCAGGGACCGACTGATATTCTGCAAAAGGTACAGGGAGTGGACTGCTGAGGACTGGGGCAAAGTCATTTTCTCTGATGAATCTCCTTTTCGATTGTTTGGGACATCTGGAAAACAGCTTATTCGGAGAAGAAGAGGTGATCGCTACCACCAGTCTTGTCTCATGCCAACTGTAAAGCATCCTGAAACCATTCATGTGTAGTGTTGAGCCACCCCCGTAGTGTTCGAGTTCGGTTCGGTTCGTCGAACACCCGTGTGTTCGCCGAACTGTTCGTCGAACTGTTCGTCGAACACCTTCGAACACCGTTAAAACCAATGGCAGGCAAACAAAAACACATAGAAACACATAGAAAACACCTTCAAAGGTGTCCAAAAGCTGACAAACTGCTCAGAAGACATAACTAACACATGGAAAAGTGACAAGTACATATAGTCATGCGAAAATAAAAGAGGTGGAGGAGTAAAAGGAGGGGGAGACACAGATATAGGCATGTCATGCCCTTCTAAAATCCAAAAAGTGAGAAGCCGACACGGCCAGTCCGCTCCTGCCCGTGCCACCTCCGTGTCGCCGGGTTTGTGCCAGAGCCGTGGTGAACCCTGAAGGCCAGCCCCCCTCTCCCAATACTGGTGCCTGTCCGCTGGTGGGTCGAGCGAGCCCCCCTGTGGTGGAGGCAGCTCTAAGCTTTTTAATTTAAATTGTCTCTCTAATTTGAATGAATACACTTTAAATCCATTTACAAGGATCTATTGGAGGGCAAGTCTCATGCCAGCAGCCGCGGTAATTCCAGCTCCAGTAGCGTCCACTAAAGCTGCTGCAGTTAAAAAGCTTTTATAAGGATCGAGCTCGGCTGTCCACCGCAAGGCATCCTACTGCCAGTCCCAGCCCCTATGCCTTCACTAAGTATCCCATGGTCCCGAAGCATTTCCTTTGAAAAAATTAAGTGTCTAAACTACAGGTGGTGCAGCTTGCTTAACAGCCGGGATAATCCGCTCACTAGCAGACACTGCTACTAGGCACAAAGTATTTCCTGGGCTAGATGCAGTTAAAAATTTGTAATTAGATACTCTCGTTGGATGCTGAGAAAGCATTCCATGGAGTCTCCTGGCACGCCATATATGATTCTCTTAAAAAGCTTGGGGTAGGGGTCTAGGGGACCCTTTTATAGCCAAAATCACGGCCCTGTATCGCAATACGTCACCTAGGCTGAAGATAAATGGAACTGTAGCACCCTGAGGGCTCGGTTGCTACAGACGTATTGCACCTCACCCAGAGGTGTGATATCTCACTCTCAGGTAAGGATGGAGTGTGGATCAGGACCCGACACCTGCATGCATTACACCACATTGCCGTGGGGCAGGGCGACCAATATGCCCCTGAGATGGGCACGACAGTCCCTGTCCCTGGCTGGAGTGGGGGGAGGGAACACTGAGGAAGGGGAACCCTGTAGTGCAGGAGCAGGGAGGAAGCAGTTCCTGGGTGCATTGAGAAGGGAGTATAAAAGGTGGGCACCATCTTAGTTCAGTGCAGAGAAGTCTGAGCAGAAGTGGCAGGGAGCAGGGGCTCTGCATGAGCTCTGCTCCGGAGGCGGGCCTAGTAACAGAGGCCCAGGCCTGGAAGAGGGAGAAGGAAGGAAGAGGAGCGGAGAAGGCTCCAGGAACGAGGAATGAAGGGATCCCAGGGGTGCGGACGGGCGAGTCGCCACCGCACGCCCGAATCCACCTGCGTGGAGGGGTCAGGCCAAAGGGGGAGACCGGTCCCCGAACTAGTGGAGGCAGGAAACGACCCTCAGCTAGAAACCGGAGGCTCTGACATTTTATGTGGCGCAGCCCCTCGCTACACCCGCTAAGAAGGCACCACATAGGGTCAGGGAAACAGGCGCCAAGTTTACCAAGAGGAGGCCCGAGGCAGCCGGACAGAAGTGTTGGTAAGAAAGGCCAGACAAAGGACACACAAAGGGGGTCCTGTGAAGTGCTCCAAAGTTATCTGGGAGTTGTCTGAGCCCCTCACCTGGTGAGCACAGTACGACGTGGGCAGCCGTTACCTGCAGACGTGGTCTGGATAATAAGAACTGTGAGTAAAGGCCCTGAACTGCATCACTGACTCCGTGTCGTTACTGCTGCTGCCCTGCACCATCACCCCCATCCTCCGCATACACTGCCCTGAGGCTATACTCCTCCCGTGGGGAGTTATGCTACGCTCTGCTGCACCCACAACACCAGCCTCAGTGGTCTGCCCTGTAGCGGCGGTTCACTCTGACCGCAATCCACGGGTGGCGTAGTCGGACATTTAAACATGAAAACCACATAAATAGTTCCGCCACTGGTTTGACCGCCCTGAGCCACGGAACCGGGTCGCCGCCACGAAGACTACAACCACCAGCATCCACCAAAAAGGGTCCGGCTCCGGGTGTCCCAAGGCCCAGGGGGTGCGTCAGAACATTTTCATCACCTTTCACAATCACCAATGGGACAAGGCAGTGATGTCCTCTGTCCCCTCTCTTATATATCCTAGTGACGGAGCACCTGCTCTCATCAATTCGCCATAACCCCAATATTAGGTGGATTGAGGTGGGAGGCACCGAGTACAAGTGCTCTCTATTTGCTGATGATGTCCTAGTATATATCACTCAATCACATATATCCATCCATGCTGTTATGGCTGAAATAGATCACTTTGTTACATGGTAAAATTTTAAAATCAATGCAGCGAAGTCTGAGGCCCTCGATGTCTCCCTCCCCAAATCCATATAGGATTCCATCCAGTCCAACTTTCCCTTTGCCTGGCCCTCACAGGGTATCAAATACTTAGGAATTCCTATTCATAGAGACCTCTCCCATCTATGTTATCTTAATTTTGGGCCCTTTATTGAACAACTCCATACAGACCACGGTTGGCAAGTTAGAACTGTAAGATTCACTACGTGAACCACTGGTGTTTTGTGGAAAAGCACATGTACACTGCGTTCCAAATTATTATACAAAAAGTGTTTAGGAGTGATAAGGGAAGAATTTGTTTGTTTGTCAGTTAAACTCATTGATGGTGATGTGTGTCAGGGCTCTTTATATCACTGTAAGCAATTGCAGACACCTGTGCTAATTAGTTTGGCAGGTGTGTCCAATGAAAGGCAAGACTACTTAAGAAGGCTCTCTCACATTATTAAGCAGCCTACATTTTCTGCCAAAATGGGAAAGAAAAAGGATGTGTCGGCTGCTGAGAAGCAACAAATTGTGGAGTGTTTAGGTCAAGGCATGACTACAATCAACATTGTGCGATGATCAGGATGAAGTGTCTTGGCAATCAAGAAGTATGTAGCTGATTCACAGTACACACGTGTGCGTGCTGATAAGGGCAAATTGAGGACTCTTTCCTACAGGCAATTACGTCAGGTTGAAAGAGCAGCGGCAAAAAAGCCTTGTCATAGCAGCAGACAAGTTTTTGAAGCTGCTTGTGCCTCCAACGTCCCCCGAACAACAAGATGCAGGGTCATTCAGAGGTTTGCAGCTGTGCATGCGCCATCCTGTCGACCTCCTCTATCCACTTCACACAAGCAGAAACGGCTCCAGTGGGCCAAACATTACATGAAGACTGATTTCAAAACTGTTTTGTTCACGGATGAGTGCCGTGCAGCGCTCGATGGTCCAGATGGATGGAGTGGAGGATGGCTGGTTGATGGACACCCCACGCAAACACGGCTACAGCGCCAACAAGGAGGAGGTGGAGTAATGTTTTGGGCTGGAATCATGGGGAGAGAGATTGTCGGCCCCTTTAGGATCCCTGAAGGCGCTAAAGATGAACTCCATAATGTATGTGGATTTTCTCAAACAGCACTTCCTGCCATGGTTCAAGAAGAAGAACCGTGTATTTCACAGCAAGATCATTTTTCTGCATGATAATGCACCATCTCATGCTGCACATAAAACATCTGCATCTCTGGCTGATATGGGCATAAAAGGGGACAAACTTATGGTGTGACCCCCATGCTCCCCTGACCTCTACCCCATTCAGAACCTTTGGAGCATCATTAAAAGGAGTGTCTATGATGGCGGGAGGCAGTTCACATCTAAGCAACAGCTCTGGGAGGGTATTCTGTCCTCATGCAAAACAATTGAAGCAGAAACCATCCAAAACCTGACAAATTCAATGGACGAGAGAGTTCAGAAGCTCCTTTCGAACAAGGGGTCCTATGTGAAAATGTAACATCACCTAGAATAAAGTTTTGAGTTGAAAACTGTTTGATTTCAGTTTCTAACAACCTGCTAATGCTTATAATTTCAAAAATGACCATTTTTTTGGTCTTTATTAAAATGAAAAGTCGTTTCGGATCCATGATTTGTTCATCTTTATGAACGTGAGTCTGTCTACATTATCAGTGGAGAGCCGCGTGCGCTTATCTGTCAGCACACCACCAGCAGCGCTGAACACACGTTCAGACAGAACGCTGGCTGCGGGGCATGACAAGATCTCCAAGGCGTAAGTGGCTAGCTCCGGCCATTTATCCAGATTGGAAGCCCAAAAAGAGCAAGGGTCCAGTGACACAGTCGTGGCTTCAATGTTTACTTGGAGATACTCCTGTACCATCGTCTCTAGGCGTTGACTATGTGTCAGACTTCTTGTCTCCTGTGGCCTTGCAAAGGATGGGCTAAAAAAGTGGTGAAATGATTCCGCAAAATTGATGTTACCAGCAGATACTGTGGTTCTGTTACGGTTTGAGTGCTGAACACTTGACGCTCCCACGGTTGGCAAGTTGGAACTGTGAGATTCACTACGTGCACCACTGGTATTTTGTGGAAAAGCACATGTAAGATTCTGCAACAGTCTCTGCTGATACTCCTGCATGCGTGCATCCCTTTCTATGGCAGGAATAATTTCTGCAAATTTACTTTTGTACCGGGGATCTAACAGTGTGGCAACCCAGTAGTCAGGATTATTTCTAATTCTCACAATTCGAGGGTCATGTTGCAGGTAGTGCAGCAAGAAGGCACTCATGTGTGTTGCGCATCCAGGAGCACCAAGTCCCTGTTGTGTTGGTGGCGAGGTAACAATCATGCTTCCTTCCTCTGTCCTCTCCCCCCAACCTCGCACAACAGAAATGTGATCAAGGTCTCCCTCATCTGATGAGTCTTCCATCAGTTCGTCCTCCACTTCTTCCTGGACTCCTGCACCTTCCTCACTAGTTTGGCTGCTACCATGCGCCCTGGTAAAACCATCTCCCCCACCCTCACATGCCTGCCGCCTTGGTGCTGCCGACCGTCTGGACCTTGCAGATGTTAGCCCTTCCGCATACAACTCCTCCTCCTCTACTTCCTCCACCTACTCTTGTGCCACCACCTGACTCCGAATTCTGTTTAACATGTGCTCCAGCATGTAAATCACCGGAATAGTCATGCTGATAATGGCATCGTCAGCACTAAACATCTTCGTCGCCATTTCAAAACTGTGCAGAAGGGTGCATAGGTCCCTGATCTGAGACCACTCCTCCAGCGTGATTTGCCCCACCTCTGAATCTCGTTGGCCCAGGCTATACGTCAGAACGTATTGCAGCAGGGCTTGTCGGTGCTGCCACAGTCGCTGCAACATGTGCAGAGTTGAATTCCACTGGGTAGGCACATCGCATTTTAGCCGGTGAAGTGGCAGGCCCAACGACTTCTGTAGAGATGTAAGTCGCTGAGCTGCGGGATGCGAACGGCGGAAGTGAGCACACAGCGACCGTGCCCTCTGCAGAAGGCCATCTAGTCTGGGATAGTGGGCTAAAAATTGCTGGACAACCAGGTTCAACACGTGAGCCATACAAGGCACGTGTGTGACATTGCCCCGGCGAAGGGCCGCACCCAGGTTTGCAGCATTGTCGCACACGGCCTTCCCTGGTTTCAGGTCCAGTGGAGACAACCATTCATGAAATTGGTTCTCCAGAGCTGACCACAACTCCTCAGCTGTGTGATTCACATTTCCCAGACATTTCAATGTAAAAACCGCCTGATGACGTTGAGCCCTACTGCCAGCATAGTAAGGAGGTGTGCAGGATCCCTTCTGCGCAGTTAGAAAGCTTGTGGCATGACCAGACAGGCTTTGGGTGCAGGTGGAAGACCGAGAGGAGGTTGAGGAGGCAGAAGCAGTGGAGGAAAAATGACATAAAGAGGATTGACGCACAACTCGTGGGGACGGCAAGACTTGGACAGCAGCCCCTTGTCCTGCTGTCACCATAGTTACCCAGTGCCCAGTCAGCGACATGTAACGCCCCTGTCCATGCCTACTCGTCCAAGTGTCTGTGGTGAAATGCACCCTGTCACACACAGAGTTTCTCAAAGAAGCGGTGATGTTGTGTGCGACATGCTGGTGGAGCGCAGGCACACCTTTCTTTGAGAAGTAGTGCCGACTGGGCATCTGGTACTGGGGCACTGCGACGGACATAAGGTCTCGAAAATCCTCTGTGTCCACCAGGCGGAAAGGCAGCATTTCTGTAGCCAAGAGCTTGCAGATGGTGAAATTCAACCTCTTAGCTTTCTCATGGCTAGGAGGAAATGGTCTTTTACTTGTCCACATCTGAGGGACCGAGGGCTGGCTATTGTGCTTAGACGGGGTTGATAAGGGTGTCCCCGGCAAACTGCCGGTCTGTGAGGAAGATGCAGGCGGACATGTTAGGTTGCCTTGATCCAAAGGTGGTGCTATCGATGTCGGACAGCGCTCAACACCAGCTGGTGTTACCACCTCCAAAGAAAATGATGACCTGCCAATCACGCTGGCTGTTGCGGGTAAAGAGGTGGCAGGTCTGCGCCCCAAAACAGGTGTGACTGCTGTCCCCCCAGTCACAGAGGATGAAGAGGCCGCGGATGCACAAGATATGGCAGACGGTGATTGGCCCGGCCGGCTAGGCCGCATTGTAGCACACTGAGCTTCCCACTGCAACTTATGCTTCATGTCCATGTGCCGGTTCATGCATGAAGTACTCAAACTATGTATTTTTTGGCCTCTACTTAGCTTTTGCTGACAAATGTTACAGATAACACGAGTTGGGTCATCTTTATCGATCTGAAAAAATGCCCAGGCTATGCAAGGCTTAGCACCCATGCGACCTGAAGAGCCACCACGACTTGTGGTGAGAGGCAGAGTTGTGTTTGAGGATGCAGTTGTTGACGTGCTTCCAGTACTACGTCTCTGTCCAGGAAGGCGCAACCTGACCTCGTCGTCACTAGCATCTTCCTCCACCTCCTCTGCTGACCTCATCTCTTGGCTGACTGTGGGTTGACAGTAAGTGGGATCTCCGACCTCATCATCATCACCCTGTGCGTTATCACACCCGTCGTCCTCAGAGCCAACCTGTTCCTGCCCTGACAAAAAACTAAAGTTGTCGCTCCAATCAGGTATTTGAGTCTTATCATCGTCTTCCTCATTGTCTCCACCAACAGGAGTTACAGTTTGGGAATGAGGGTCTACATTATGGTCAGAACCTTCTGCGTCTGGTCCTGGATCCGACTCATAAAGATTCTGGGCATCAGTGCAGATAATTTCCTCGTCTGGATTCACAGAAGCGCTGGAGTCGACCTCTGATTCCCAGGCTATAGTATGAGTAAACAGCTCTGCAGACTCAACCATCTGTTCTACCTCATACTCAGACGGGCAGCTGGAGATTTGGGAGCTGTGAGGAAGCAAGTGCGATTTGGGTGACACCTTTGAGGACTGGAGTATTTGTGATGTTGAAGTTGATGTGGAGGAGAGCCCACTTAAAGGAGCACTTGATATCCGTTGAAGCACCTGCTGTTTTTGTGCCTCATCTGGAATTTGTAGCGATTGGCGTGGCCGTAAGAAAGGGATCTTATCACATTGTCCGCTAAAAGAAGTAGACATTTTAGTTTGGCTGGAAGATGGTCTTTCTTCTGCAGATGTTACTGTTGCTTTAACACCTACCCCACGGACACAACCTTTTTTCCCCTTCCCAACACGCCTATTCCCCTTTCCACCAGCAGCAGGCCTTTTTCCACTCATTTTGGTGGTTAACTAATTCACAACTCTGGAGTTGTTTGCACAAAAAAACAATGGATGGTAACCGAGCAGAGCTGAGTGGCCAAACTGTGGTATTAGGCCAAAACTATTGGCTGGGTTAGATGCAGAAAAAAATTATTTTGAATTTGCAACCTGATGGAGGTCAGTATAGATGGACTAATACAAATAGTCCCACACACAGCTAGAAGCCCAAATATTTTTTCAGAGGTACTGTAGATGCAGATAAAAATTAGTTTTAATTTGCAACCTGATGGAGGTCAGTATAGATGGACTAATAGAGAAAGTCCGACACACTACTAGAAGGCCAAATATTTTTTCAGAGGTAGATGCAGAAAAAAATATATTCAGTTTGCAACCTGATGGAGGTCAGTATAGATGGACTAATACAAATAGTCCCACACACAGCTAGAAGCCCAAATATTTTTCAGAGGTACTGTAGATGCAGATAAAAATTATTTTTAATTTGCAACCTGATGGAGGTCAGTATAGATGGACTAATAGACCAAGTCCCACACACTGCTAGAAACCCAAATATTTTTTCAGAGCTAGATGCAGAAAAAAATTATTTTTAATTTGCAACCTGATGGAGGTCAGTATAGATGGACTAATAGACCAAGTCCCACACACCGCTAGAAGCCCAACTATTTTTTCAGAGCTAGATGCAGAAAAAAATTATATTCAATTTGCAACCTGCTGGAGGTCAGTATAGAAGGACTAATAGAACAAGTCCCACACACTGCTAGAAGCCCAAATATTTTTTCAGAGCTAAATGAAGAAAAAAATTATTTTTAATTTGCAACCTGATGGAGGTCAGTATAGATGGACTAATAGACCAAGTCCCACACACTGCTAGAAGCCCAAATATTTTTTCAGAGCTAGATGCAGAAAAAAATTATTTTTAATTTGCAACCTGATGGAGGTCAGTATAGATGGACTAATAGACCAAGTCCCACACACCGCTAGAAGCCCAAATATTTTTTCAGAGCTAGATGCAGAAAAAAATTATTTTTAATTTGCAACCTGATGGAGGTCAGTATAGATGGACTAATAGACCAAGTCCCACACACCGCTAGAAGCCCAACTATTTTTTCAGAGCTAGATGCAGAAAAAAATTATTTTTAATTTGCAACCTGCTGGAGGTCAGTATAGATGGACTAATAGACCAAGTCCCACACACCGCTAGAAGCCCAAATATTTTTTCAGAGCTAGATGCAGAAAAATTTTTTTTTAATTTGCAACCTGATGGAGGTCAGTATAGATGGACTAATAGACCAAGTCCCACACACCGCTAGAAGCCCAAATATTTTTTCAGAGCTAGATGCAGAAAAAAATTATTTTTAATTTGCAACCTGATGGAGGTTAGTATAGATGGACTAATAGACCAAGTCCCACACACTGCTAGAAGCCCAAATATTTTTTCAGAGCTAGATGCAGAAAAAAATTATTTTTAATTTGCAACCTGATGGAGGTCAGTATAGATGGACTAATAGACCAAGTCCCACACACCGCTAGAAGCCCAAATATTTTTTCAGAGCTAGATGCAGAAAAAAATTATTTTTAATTTGCAACCTGATGGAGGTCAGTATAGATGGACTAATAGACCAAGTCCCACACACCGCTAGAAGCCCAACTATTTTTTCAGAGCTAGATGCAGAAAAAAATTATATTCAATTTGCAACCTGCTGGAGGTCAGTATAGAAAGACTAATAGAACAAGTCCCACACACTGCTAGAAGCCCAAATATTTTTTCAGAGCTAAATGAAGAAAAAAATTATTTTTAATTTGCAACCTGATGGAGGTCAGTATAGATGGACTAATAGACCAAGTCCCACACACCGCTAGAAGCCCAAATATTTTTTCAGAGCTAGATGAAGAAAAAAATTATTTTTAATTTGCAACCTGATGGAGGTCAGTATAGATGGACTAATAGACCAAGTCCCACACACTGCTAGAAGCCCAAATATTTTTTCAGAGCTAGATGCAGAAAAAAATTATTTTTAATTTGCAACCTGATGGAGGTCAGTATAGATGGACTAATAGACCAAGTCCCACACACTGCTAGAAGCCCAAATATTTTTTCAGAGCTAGATGCAGAAAAAAATTATTTTTAATTTGCAACCTGATGGAGGTCAGTATAGATGGACTAATAGACCAAGTCCCACACACCGCTAGAAGCCCAACTATTTTTTCAGAGCTAGATGCAGAAAAAAATTATATTCAATTTGCAACCTGCTGGAGGTCAGTATAGAAGGACTAATAGAACAAGTCCCACACACTGCTAGAAGCCCAAATATTTTTTCAGAGCTAAATGAAGAAAAAAAATATTTTTAATTTGCAACCTGATGGAGGTCAGTATAGATGGACTAATAGACCAAGTCCCACACACTGCTAGAAGCCCAAATATTTTTTCAGAGCTAGATGCAGAAAAAAATTATATTCAGTTTGCAACCTGATGGAGGTCAGTATAGATGGACTAATAGAATGATGCTATGCCCAAAAGATTTTACTTCACTAGGTGCAGTAAAAAAATTGGTATTCTATACACAGGTGTTATATCTTGCAACACAGATAGGCTACTCCACTGACTAACACACTCTGCAATAGGCCAAAAAGGATTAGCTTTGCTAGATTCAGCCAAATGCTGTGAAAAAAACTTGCACAGCACTGGCACAGACCTGCCTGGCAAAAACTGATAGGAACTCATGTAACCTAGTCCTGAAAAGGACTCCAATTACAATTAGTCTTTACTCCCACAACCTATCTATTTAAGAGCACAGACCTCCCTGATAAAAGTCGTAGGAAATGCTGTAACCTAGTCCTTAAAAGGACTGCAATCACACCTATTCCCTACTCCCAAGCTATCTGTATATTTGTGCGAAAATTGGCTTGAAATTAACAAGGTATAGCGCACACAGCAACAGCGGTGCCGTCTAACACGCAGCTGCAGCAGTGAGAAAATGGTGGCGACGGGGAAAATGGCTTGGTCTTATAGGGCAAGGACATGTGACATACACTGCCAATGACACATGCCCTTGCTTGTGTGAAAAAAAGCACTTCGCTCCGTGTGTGCGCTGCTGATAGGCTGACAGATTGCACCTCCCCACTGCAAATGCGGGAAAGAGAAAAAAAAATGGAGATCTTCATTGTTCCTGCAGAGATCCATCCCCTGCCCCTCCCCCCACCCCGCTGTACACTCAAACTGCGTATTAACATTAATTTTCATCATTACTGAGAAAAAATCCAGTTATGATTTTGGTGCACGAACAGTTATCGAACATAACCTCGAACAGCCGAATTTTTCTCAAATTGTTCGTGTTCGCCGAACGGCTCGAACACCGCCCAAAACAGCTCGAATTTGAGATTGGCGAACAGTTCGAGTAGAACAACGCTCATCTCTATTCATGTGTAGGGTTGCTTCTCAGCCAAGGGAATCGGCTCACTCACAGTCTTGCCTAAAAACACAGCCATGAATAAAGAATGGTACCAGAATGTCCTCCAAGAGCAACTTCTCCCAACCGTCCAAGAGCAGTTTGGCGCCCAACAATGCCTTTTCCAGCATGATGGAGCACCTTGCCATAAAGCAAAGGTGATAACTAAATGGCTCATGGAACAAAACATAGAGATTTTGGGTCCATGGCCTGGAAACTCCCCAGATCTTAATCCCATTGAGAACTTGTGGTCAATCATCAAGAGACGGGTGGACAAACAAAAACCAACAAATTCTGGCAAAATGCAAGCATTGATTATGCAAGAATGGACTGCTATCAGTAAGGATTTGGTCCAAAAGTTGATTGAGAGCATGCCAGGGAGAATTACAGAGGTCTTGAAGAAGAAGAAGGGGCAACACTGCAAATATTGACTTGCTGCATTAACTCATTCTAACTGTCAATATAACCTATTGGTACTCATAATATGATTGCAATTATATTTCTGTATGTGATATAAACATCAGACAAACACTAATAAAAACCAGAGGCCAGCAGATCATGTGAAAATATAATTTTGGTGTCATTCTCAAAACTTTTGGCCATGACTGTAGTATAGGATTTGGTGTGTCCATGAAATATCAGCCACAGACGTTGGAATAAGGGTTAAATTGTGTCTGTAACTTGGGTTTTGGCTAAAGATAGGCTACTTTGCTAAATCTGAAAACTCTGTGTCAGAAATGCTGCACCCAGTAATCTAAGTGATACATCATTGGATTCAGCTTCTCTTTGCCCATATCATGCTGCTCTCAGATGAGATAGCAAAAATCTGCTGACAGATTCCCTTTAAGCACATCCTTTTAGTGCTGTAACTTTGTAACTTATTATGTTTATTCTGAGACACAACTCCTGATGACCATAACTGGGTGACCAGTTTTAGCCTCAATGAGTACCTCCTCCAATTTGTGCTGCTCCTCTGATTTTGGAACAGTTTCTCTTTTTCTTCTGTGCCCCTCTGTTCCAAAGTTATGAACCCCCAGTAATAAAGATGCAAAGTTTCCATTAAGATAACTGGGTGTATACCACAAAACTTCTCTGTGGGTGTGACCATGCTTTAATTGGCCAGAATCAAAGGAGTAAAAACAGACGTCCACATTGAAGTTCTGTGGTACACGTCCAATTAGTTTTAGGGAAAATTTGCACCATAATTACCGGGGCCATAACTTTGGAATAGATGAGCAAAGAAAGATAAGAAAAACTGTTCCAGAGTCAGCAGAACAGCGGTAATCAGAGGAAGAACCCAGATTATATTTAAAAAATCTACTGAAATTCCCCCTTTAAATGAGGTGAACAGGATTAAAATAATTTCCTCCAAAATCAGCTCCATTCCTGGCCATGGATTTTATTTTAATAGTGCAGCTTATCTTCATTGAAGTGAATATGGATGAGGTGTATTATGGCTCACAACCTGTGGACAGATACTTTTAGAAGAAAGCAGCCATATTTTTCCTAATTCTAGACAACAGCATTAATGCAATGGTCAGTGCACCATTTTATGGGTACAGGCAGCACTTCATCTATGATGGATGAAATACCTTTGCCAGGTTATATGCCAACATACAGTGCATTCAAGTTTGAGGGATAAAACAAATCTAAACTGACTTGAAAGCTATTTCAATATAATCACCAGAATGCTATAACGCATAGGGTATAATTATTCTTTACCAAAGCTTACCAGTGCTGCTTCATTATGGAATTTCTGTATTCCAGCATCTCATCCCACATACTGTTTGTAGAGTTAGTGACATAGCAATGGGGGATTTTCTGCACAGTATCCTCCCAGGACATTTTGGCTAATTAGGCTGAAATAACTGCCATTGACTTCTCATGGCAATCATTATCATCAAAGATACAAAGAGGTCGGATTATGTGCTGCTGAATTTCAAGAATTCATGCTATTAAACTGCATTTAAGTGTTCTATAGGTCAGCGGGTCTTGTATCTTCTGGGTAGATGTTAGACTTCTGGCTCTCACGCCCTTTCTTGCTAAAAGAAATTGGACTATCCATTTTGATAGTGGATTAAAGCTTTACAGTAGGGTTTAGAAACCGTCCTTGTGAAATATCAGATAAACCGACTCTGTCTCTTCCAGTTGCATCACTGTTCGGGATTACTTCAATTGAGTTGACTTGAAAAGCTTTTTGAGATCTGTGAAGTCAATAATCTGTTCAGAGAATATATCATATCAGCACTTAATACATATTACGCACATTTAAAAATTAGCATTTAAAGTGTTTACGGGTGATTTTGGAGGAGAATATTACTACGGCAGAAAATTACTGACAAGCTCTACCCTAAAGAAGGACCTATACATTAGATCATATCTTCAGAAAAAAAGAAATCAGCTCAAACAAGAGCTGAATTCACCACGTGCAATGGAAGATGAAAAGTCATCATCACAAAAGTTGATAAAAGTTTCCAGCCCCTCTTTAAGCAAAAGTTCACATTTATTAGTCCATTTAAAACAAGGTTGGTATTGTGACACATTTTAAGCCTTGTAGGCTCTTACTCAATAAGCCACTTTGATTGTATCAACTTTTTAAAAGTGAAGTTGTACTTGAAAAGGTGCTTTTACTAGTTTTACTAGACTTCTGATTTTGAAACGTACATGGGACCTGGTCATTTGCAATTAAAAGAAAGGTGATTGGCCATGTTTCAACTTCTTTGGAAATCACAGCAAAACCAAAGATATGAGCCGGAGCATAAGTTGGTATACATGCAGTTTGTAAGAGTATGTTCATACTGTGGCCATTTCACAGATAAAACCCAAGAAAAAAACAAAATTAGCATATACTCTGCAGTAAGTAATTAAGTAAATGGTAATAGTACATATAAATAACATAGAGTTCATAGTTAACACTATTTTGATCAAAAAAGCATTAAAGTCATCCCACTGTGTCAAGGTGTACCCAATCGACACAGTCCTATCCTATCTCTATTATTAAAACCTTACCTTGTGTCAGCCGACCTCAATGTAGATAAGAGCAAAGCAGTATACAGGCCCGAATGTTCAGACACCTGCCCATGGGAAGCTATATAGATGAAATGCCTAGCTAAGAAAAGGGGAGCCCTATTTGTACCAGAGTACAAGAAACTACAGCAAAACCAAAGAAATGAGCCGAAGCATAAGTTGGTATTCGTGCAATGTGTAGAAGCAGGTTCACATTGAGGCCATTTCACTGACAAAACCCAAGAAAAAAACACAATTTTGGGGAAATAAATTGCATCTACTATTTACTAAGATGGGTGAAGTTTCTCACTGTTATATTCTTCTTGCCTGGTCGGACCAACGCTATATTTTATCAGGGATACCATGAGTATTTTGTTTATTTATTTTACTCACTTATATGGCGCCATCATATTTATCAGTTCTTTACAGACATCATCCCTGTCCCCATTGATGCTCTCAATCTAAATTCTCTTGGAGTACAGGAGTACAGGAGGGAATCCATGCAAACTCGGGGAGAACATACAAACTCCTTGCAGATGTTTTTCTTGGTGGGATTTCAACCCAGGACCCCTGTGCTGCAAAGCAACAGTGCTAACTACTGAGCCAACATGGTATTCACTGTCAATTTTCATCTAATTATCCTTCACTTTTCTATGATTGACATTGAACACCAAGAAGTAAACGTTAACTTGATTGTTCGTTCCTGTTCAGATTCACTATTGTTACATTAGCAATGTGCTCTTGACAATGACTTTAATGTTCACATAAAGGATGCTTGTTTGTTGTTTGTTTGGCAAACATATCTACATGGACTTATGGTGAAGAACCAATGTTCTTATGATGGTTTATCCATCCTGTATCAGTCTGGGTGACAGGACCCTATCCTTAAAATATACAGTACTTGTATAATTAAGTGAAAATGATGAGAAGCCATCTGAAAGTTTTGGATCATGAGACCCAAGAGGTGTGGTAGGCTGGAGCTCTGCTGAGGTTTAGCTGGTGCCAGTTATGCCTGTGTAACAACTCACTAAGTTATACACTAAAAACTGCAACTGACCCTGCCGGTTCCTGTACAGACTAGATATCCTGACTCCCCAGTCCATATTGGTGCCTGCGAGTGCAGAGTGCAGTCTATGATAACCAAAGACTAGGAGATGGCAACTCCGACCTAACTGCCTAAAAGGCCGTCAAAATGTTTCACGTTCCCTCTAAAGAACGGGGGGGCTGAGCAGAGTGTGAATTACCTACAAGAGGAGAAGTGTGCTGACCAAAGGAAATAATGTGAGTGAGTAAAATAAATAATGAAATACCAAACAAAGAATGAAGCAAATACTGTTAACAAATATGCAGCCTACTTACCAAAGCTAACAGAAGATAGGTGCAAAGTATAGCAAAGAAACAGCCATGTGAAAGTCCTTAGCTGAAAGCTCATAAACTGGCTCCAAACATAAATAGAATGTTAGAACATCCAAATGAATCTATTATCATCAGGAAATGCCAGCAGGGGGGCCGAATATAAATCTGCACCTGAAAGGTGATAGGCAGACAAATTAAAACACCTGTGTTAAGCTAGAGAGACTACAGCTAAAATAGCAGAAGCCAAACACCCAGAGAAAAGGTGTCTCCTGTAGCTCGGCAAAAATAGAGGCCGACCACAGAACACAAGCTCAAGGGATCGAATCCAGGAGCATGACTGTGCCAAAACTGCTATTCTGTATTTACCCTTGCTACACACATCAACGTCAGAGAATAAGGACCTGGAAGGGGACCCAGAATAAATCATCTGGGACTGGATTGTCTTGAAAAAGAGGGGTAATGTTCAGAGGGAATTATTCCCAGTGGAGCAGAAGGTAAAGTGTAGATTGCTCCAGTTGAAATAGACTGTTCAAGTGATATGCCTCTCCATGAAAGCCAATGAGTGTGATGTGCTTTGAAATTATCAGGATCTCTATGCTTATATGCACCAGCTGTTGTGGACTTTTTATGGAACTGTATTTCTATTCTTATGCCATTAATTTTCAGGGATTCTTTTTGCTATACCTAGTGTCATCTCCTAGTCCTTGCTGTGCCATACCTCTTGCAGGATGATTACCTCTCAACCCCTCGCCTAACCCCTGGTCATATCATTTTGCAACTTTAGAGTCTTGAATGTCTGACTTGTTGATTTTAGCAAAACCATGGTTGTGTGTGACCCCCTTTTTAAAAAAGAGTGATTATTATTCAAGGAATTGGCTGGAACTATTTAAGTAGAGACTTGAAAGAAATGATTTTGTATTAGTTTCCACAGTAAGTTGTTCCTTTTTTGGTGCAACTTGTGTGGCAGTGTCAACTAAGAGACCCGCTGCAATTCCTATGCACCAGGGGCCATTTAATGAATTCACAGGCACACAGACAATGTTTATTTAAGTACTTCTAGAAAATTTTACATATAAGTTACAGTTTTTTTTCTCCCCTCTATGAAAAAAAAAGACTTAGCATCTCCAGCTCATTAGGTCCAGTAATTAGCGAGGTAATGTAGTCATGTGCAAAGCTTTCAGCAACTTTTTGCTGATATAAACATCATCAATAATTCTGTCAAACAGGGTTGTCCCTGATGGCGTATTCACTATATGTGTATACAGGTTGAGAGGAGAGAGAAATGACATCCTGCTTTGCTATACATTATTGCCTGGGCAGAGGTTACGACAGCTGTGACATATTTTTGTAACACAAGCTTTTATTTCAGATGTTTTGGAACAAAACATTTACTGTTGTGGAATGCATGTGTCTCCACTCAAAGGGGGATAGATCCCACCGCTAATTAGGAATTGCCCAAGCTTCATTGTTTAAAACATTGGTTGGACACTATTCAAAATGAGGAAGAATGTTTTATTCCTTTATGATATTTTTATGATATTTCAAAAGTTTTTGAAACCTCGTAAACTTTTATCGTTTCCTATCTCATTCAACTTCTTGGTTTGGTTCACGGTTAAATTTTAGGTGACCCATTAGTTTAATTTTAAGCAGTTTTCCAAGTAAGACTAGCTTCCCATTAATACAGTTCATTCCTCTGGACTTATACACCTGAACTGAAAAAAAAACTGTCTTCAGATCTCTATGGCAAAATATCAATAGACTAAAATGGGCAAGACATGGTCAAAGAAATGTTCTTCTGACTACGCTTTGTCGAGTTTATGTTGTACTGGTTTTTTTTCGGGGGGATTTGGATGGGATCTTTTGGTTCCCAAGTAAATGTATGATAGACTTATACATTTTTTTTCTCTATTTTTCTTACGTGACAGTACATGGCAATATACCTAAAACATATATGTTTTCTTATCTGTACCAATAACAGCTATTATTATTATTATTATTATCATTATTATTTATTTATATAGCGCCATTGATTCCATGATGCTGTACATAAGGAGGGGTTACACACAAAATACAGATATCACTTACAGTAAACAAACTAACAATGATAGACTGGTACAGGGGGAAGAGGACCCTGCCCGTGAGGGCTCACAGTCTACAAGGGATGGGTGAGGATACAGTAGGTGAGGGTAGAGCTGGTCGTGCAGCAGTATGGTGGAGCGATGGTTACTGCAGGTTGTAGGCTTGTCGGAAGAGGTGGGTCTTCAGGTTCCTTTTGAAGGTTTCCACGGTAGGCGAGAGTCTGATATGTTGGGGTAGAGAGTTCCATAGTAGGGGGGATGCATGGGAGAAATCTTGTATGCGATTGTGGGAAGAGGAGATACGAGGGGAGTAGAGAAGGAGATCTTGTGAGAATCGGAGGTTGCGTGTAGGTATGTACCAGGAGACTAGGTCACAGATGTATGGAGGAGATAGGTTGTGGATGGCTTTGTATGCCATGGTTAGGGTCTTGAACTGGAGTCTCTGGGCAATGGGGAGCCAGTGAAGGGATTGACAGAGAGGAGAAGTCGGGGAATAGCGGGGGAACAGGTGGATTAGTCAGGCAGCAGAGTTTAGGATAGATTGAAGGGGTGCGAGAGTGTCAGAAGGGAAGCAACAGAGCAAAAGGTTGCAGTAGTCGAGGCGGGAGATGATGAGGGCATGAACTAGAGTTTTTGCAGTCTTTGCTGAGGAATGTGCGGGAGATATTTTTTGAGTTAGAGTCGGCAGGAAGTGGAAAGGGCTTGGATATGTGGTTTGAAGGAGAGGTCAGAGTCGCTGAGAAAAGAATTTAAAAAATATATGCTTTATTTTATTTTTTTTAAATAAACACAGATAGACCTCTATGGATATAGATGATGCATACGCATACTGGCATACGCCCTAAGTTTGCAGACAGTTTGGCCTTATGTTATGATGGAAACAGAATTATTTAAATACACTGCTCAAAAAAATAAAGGGAACACTCAAATAACACATCCTAGATCTGAATGAATGAAATATTCTCATTGAATACTTTGTTCCGTACAAAGTTGAATGTGCTGACAACAAAATCACACAAAAATCATCAATGGAAATCAAATTTATTAACCAATGGAGGCCTGGATTTGGAGTCACCCCAAAAAATTAAAGTGGAAAAACACACTACAGGCTGATCCAACTTTGATGTAATGTCCGTAAAACAAGTCAAAATGAGGTTCAGTATTGTGTGTGGCCTCCACGTGCCTGTATGACCTCCCTACAACGCCTGGGCATTCTACTGATGAGGTTGTGGACGGTTTCCTGTGGAATCTCCTCCCAGACCTGGACTAAAGCATCCGCCAACTCCTGGACAGTCTGTGGTGCAACATGACGTTGGTGGATGGAGCGAGACATGATGTCCCAGATGTGCTCAATCGGATTCAGGTCTGGGGAAAGGGCAGGCCAGTCCATAGCTTCAATGCCTTCATCTTGCAGGAACTGCTGACTCACTCCAGTCACATGAGGTCTGGCATTGTCCTGCATTAGGAGGAACCCAGGGCCAACCGCACCAGCATATGGTCTCACAAGGCATCTGAGGATCTCATCTCGGTACCTAATGGCAGTTAGGCTACCTCTGGCGAGCACATGGAGGGCTGTGCGGCCCTCCAAAGAAATGCCACAGAACACCAGGATTGGCAAAGTCGCCACTGGTGCCCTGTGCTCTTTACAGATGAAAGCAGGTTCACACTGAGCACATGTGACAGACGTGACAAAGTCTGGAGACGCCGTGGAGAGTGATCTGCTGCCTGCAACATCCTTCAGCATGACCAGTTTAGCAGTGGGTCAGCAATGGTGTGGGTTGGCATTTCTTTGGAGGGCCGCACAGCCCTCCATTTGCTCGCCAGAGTTGGCCCTGGGTTCCTCCTAATGCAGGACAATGCCAGACCTCATGTGGCTGGAGTGTCAGCAGTTCCTGCAAGATGAAGGCATTGAAGCTATGAACTGGCCCGCTCGTTCCCCAGACTGGAATCCGATTGAGAACATCTGGGACATCATGTCTCGCTCCATCCACCAACGTCATGTTGCACCACAGACTGTCCAGGAGTTGGCGGATGCTTTAGTCCAGGTCTGGGAGGAGATCCCACAGGAGACCATCTGCAACCTCATCAGGAGCATGCCCAGGCATTGTAGGGAGGTCATTCAGGCACGTGGAGGCCACACACAATACTGAGCCTCATTTTGACTTGTTTTAAGGACATTACATCAAAGTTGGATCAGCCTGTAGTGTGTTTTTCCACTTTAATTTTGGGGGTGACTCCAAATCCAGGCCTTCATTGGTTAATAAATTTGATTTCCATAGATGATTTTTGTGTGATTTTGGACTGGCCCACTGGGAAACCGGAGAATCCTCTGGTTGGCCCCTGTGTAGGAGTGGGCCCCACACCTCTCTATATGAGCAGTAGTTGGCATAATACACATGATTCACTACTTACAGACAAAGGCAGCATAAATCATTCATTTAACAAACTACCCCATTAGTTACTATATATACAGTAGGCATAGTAAAAAAAATAACATTTGTTTGTAAATAAAGTCTGTAAAGCACTGTGGAATTAATGGCGCTATATAAGTGAGTAAAATAACTAAATAAATAAATAAAGGAACAGTGGGCCCCCAGTGTCTTTGCTACTGGTGGGCCCTTGCTACCCTAGTGTAATACTACTTGTGGGCACTAATCTTGTATAAGGAGCACAAGAGCTATATATTACATGTCAACGTATGGAATCTGAGAATTTGATGCCAAAATTTTAGAGACTGGCCAGTCAACCTCACCTGTTTGGTCTACATCAGGGATGTCAAACTTAAACACACAGAGGGCCAAAATGAAAAACTTGGACAAAGTTGTGGGCCAACCAGTATGCTGTATAATGGGCCCCACATAGTCTTCCATACAGAATAATGGTCCCCACATAGTCCTCCATTCAGAATAATGGGCCCACATAGTCCTCCATACAGAATAATGGGCCCCACATAGCCCTCCATACAGAATAATGGGCCCACATAGTCCTCCATACAGAATAATGGGCCCCATATAGTCCTCCATACAGAATAATGGGCCCCACATAGTGCTCCATACAGTGTAATGGGCCCCACATAGTCCTCCATACTGTATAATGGGCTCCACATAGTCCTCCATAAAGTGTAATGGTCCCACATAGTCCTCCATACAGTATAATGGGCCCCACATAGTCCTCCCTACAGTATAATGAGCCCCACATAGTCCTCCATACAGTATAATGGGCCCCACATAGTCCTCCATACAGTATAATGGGCCCCACATAGTCCTCCATACAGTATAATGGCCCCACATGGTCCCCCATACAGTATAATGGGCCCCACATAGTCCTCCATACAGTATAATGGCCCCACATAGTCCTCCATACAGTATAATGGCCCCACATAGTCCTCCATACAGAATAATGGGCCCCACATAGTCCTCCATATAGTATAATGGCCCCAAATAGTCCTCCATACAGAATAATGGGCCCCACATAGTCCTCCATACAGAATAATGAGCCCCGCATAGTCCTCCATACAGAATAATGGGCCACATATAGTCCTCCATACAGTATAATGGGCCCCACATAGTCCTCCCTACAGTATAATGGGCCCCACATAGTCCTCCATACAGTTTAATGGCCCCACATGGTCCCCCATACTGTATAATGGGCCCCACATTGTCCTCTATACAGTATAATGGCCCCACATAGTCCTCCATACAGTATAATGGCCCCACATAGTCCTCCATACAGAATAATGGGCCCCACATAGTCCTCCATATAGTATAATGGCCCCACATAGTCCTCCATACAGTATAATGGCCCCACATAGGGGTGGTGGTTCTGGTGCCATGGGCGAATTATAACAACCCTATGGGTTAGATTTGGTCCATGGGCCGGAGTTTGACACGTATGGTCTACATGCAAAAAAAAATTGCATTATGCTTGATTAGATGCAATATACCAGACCAAGTGGGAGAATTGCACTGCACAGGCTACATTAAAGTGTAGTAGAGCATCACATTATCGTGGTCATCACGTGGTCAACGTGCACATGAGATCCTAAAAGAACAAATCGAGTTGTTCCAGGTTAGTAATAATTCCGTCTGGTGTAGTTTTTCCATCCTGGTTATTCCACCCTACAGTACGATTACTGCTCATTAGAACTGTCCAGTATTGTAGAAAGAGCGGCATGAATCTGGTCAAGTCCACCTGTAAGAGGATAAAATTAGAGAATGGATAGAAATACAGACAGAGAAAGACTTCCCCGCTCAGCAGTTGACTAATTGGGAAATACAATAGTGGTGGAGATGGGAAAGCTCAGTTCTGGAAATGTTCAGTTAGACAATGTATTGAAGAACTGAGGACTAGGAAGTGCCAGCTGTGACCACCAGTGAATTGGCTGAAGTCAGCAATATCTGAAGTAGGTGAAGAGGCAAAGGGGGAAGTGAAAATTAGGATCCAATTCAATCTAAATTAGGTAGACTATTCAAGATACATGAATGTCCCTATCCTTACTACTTTTTGCCCCTTTAAGCAGGAAAAGGACTGAAATATATTCCAAATCTAGGTTGGGGATTACCGTATTATTTTTTCTCTATACAATGGCCTGGAAAAGTAATAATGAATATAATCTCTGATTATCAAAATAAATTTTTGCTTTTTATATTTTGTGGAAGGCTAAAATCTCCAAAAACAAAATATTAACATGAATAAACAAATAGATTCATATAAATAGGTTTTATATTGCAGAAAAATAATGTTAATTATATGGATTGTTGCATTCAATTGAACGTACTATGTGAAATAGTTATACGGTTTCAGAATTTATTTACATATATATATATATATCATTATAATAATCATGAATAATCATACAATATCATAAATAATTATCATATTATCATTATATATAAATATATAATATACATGCATTGATTTAAACAAATGATGTAATTATAATAAATTATTAATTTCATAGACGTGTAGCAATGTACCAATTTATATTTACTGATGTTGAGTTTACTTGTTGTTTAAAGGTTCCCATATGGGGACGGCCGTCTTTAGTGAGCAATGACATTAATAACATGGTTGACGTGCAGTAAATGCAAATTAACAGTGTAAGTGTCACTCCACGCACAAGAAAAAACACTTGATTGGCAATTATGATCATTGAAATTTGGTCAAATAGCTAAAGAATCGAATTTAGCTGATACAATCCATGTTAATCATAACAAGTTGGCACTTGTGTTGGAAAAGATAAAATTACTTCCTTTAGTTTCAATATGATGATAATGATGATTAATACATTTAATTAATATTAATAATATTAATTATAACGAGTGTGATTATTATTATTATTATTTTCAGTGTGAATGGTATTTGGTCACTAATCTTCTGATTACAAACAGTTTTAGGGCCTATGCACATTAGTCACGTTTTAGTCGCTTCTTTTCTGCGCTGATTTGCCTAGTTCCTGCAAAGTGAATGTGAATCCTGAAGTCTTGTGCCCACGTTGCTTATTTTTGGCTTGCAGATTTTTAATCTGCAGTATGACAATTCTTTCACCGTTTTTGCCACAGATTTCACCCATATTAATGAGTGGGGAAATATCTCCAACAAAGACGCATGTACAAAATGCATAAAAAACACACATCATTTATTGCTGCATTTTTCTTGTCAAGGGATGCAGAAATGGCGCAGAAATGTTGCACCAGATACTTAATGTATGCACATACCCAATGTTTGGCGCATAATTAATTTCAATTTTTGTTTGGGGGCTTTTTTGGCTAGATTACAAGGGTTGTCCAGTAAAAGAAAAAAAAAACCTAAAAAGCACAATAACCTCACCCATCCTCCTTTACTACTTTCCCAAAACTGCCCGGTCCCCTGCTAGTTTCTATTTCTTTCTGCGGCGCTAATACCCAACACACTGGCATTTGACCATTGCAGCCAATCTCTGGGTGCACTAAGTCATTATTGGGGTCAGTTATTGGCTGCTGCACATTTCCCTTTGTCAAGACCTCATTGCTGATGCAGGAGATAGAGACCAGCAGACGACCAGGCTACATTGGAACAGGATTGGTGGGGGACCAGTTAAGTTATGATGCCTTTTTATATTTTTTCGCAACATTTTGACGGGTTTAAACATGATTTGTCTTTTGCCGGACAATCCAATTAATTACGTTATCTATCTAGTCCTTCATGTTGTGCTGTTTTTTTTGCCCATTGTTAGGTTCCCTACTGTCAGCAATTGCCAATTAGTAACCTAAATTGGACCACAAGACCAATAATAAATTCCTACTTCAACATAACACTAAAGAGTACCTATGAATGTACAAAATCTTACAAATTGCTCTAAAGCAAGACATTATTTAATGGACTGTTGAAAACCATAGCTATATAGTTATGCACAATTAGAAGATTTATTGATATAGAAAAAATCACAATTTGCAAAACGATTATTAAAACACCCCTGACAAAGCAATATGCGAAACATGCATCAGGGTACTGGGCAGTGTATACTATTTGATACTTTTGTAATGGTGTGCTGTAGGTATCCAACGTGGCGTGGGGCGGTAGCCATGGGGGAGGTACCTGTGCTTTACGACTGGCTGGGTGTGAGGATTTTGGCTGTGATGGCGATGTGCCCCTGCAGACCAGTGCCATTGTTTTCGGACGGCCAGGATCAAGTGTTGCAAGGTTCAATAGGAGAGGCCATAATTCATAAATAAATGTATTTTTACTGAACAATTACTTTTCAGGAACTATATACAGCAGATAGTAGGCATTGGTCTTCATGGATGTTTCTGTTATTACGTGGAACATTATCACACACTTCTTCCTCCCTTTCCTGGAGTCACTCTCACTTTCCACTTCACATAGCTGTTCTATCTCAACACCACCCAGCACACGATCCAGGGAGCTTCCTCGTCCCCAATAATGGCACTAAAGTCCAGCAAGCAAGAGTCCTATACTCCCACCCGTGGTTCTGCATTTTTCTCCCCTTAGGGGAGTTTTTTATGCCACTATTGCCACTACTTAACTTTCTGCTTTATTGACTCCTCCGGACCACCACACAGGGCATTTCCTCTTTGTCTCGCTTATCCTTTCTTCTCCGTCCCATTACCCAAATGACAGACAACTCCATACCGTCCCACTAGGCTTCATGCCCCAGTCCCCGATACTTCCTACATTCCTCTATTTCACTCTGGATCAACTCACTTCTCAGTAGGATCTTACTATCCGCATGGTCATCTCTCTCTTTTTCTTGCCTCAGGAAACCCACTGCACGCGGTTCTGCTTCTCAGTCAGACCTAAGGTCTGCTACTGCTGCAGGCTCGTCCCTATCTTACATACTACCCGGAAACTCTCTGTTGTGCTCACGCTAAGCTCCTCCCCCTGGGCTAGTCCCAAATGTTAACTCCAACTATTCCCGTCAACTACCTAATATTGGACAGAAAGCAACTCCATCACCAACAATATTAATCGATAAACATTTCAAACACCATCATTTTACATACAGGAACGTACAGGTATTATATGCAATGTCTTTTTCGTCTTATGATCTACACAGTCGGTCTATTATTTAAATGATTAGTGCAGTTTGGATATGGTTATTCAATTGTATAATCTCAGTGTGTATGTTGTGATTGGTTCTTATTGTGTAATTATTTTTTTCTGGAATTTAATTTGTGTTCTATTTATTTTTGGATATTTGGTTAGTATTATTTCCAATAGCTTCAGGTTTTGTTTGTTGTGTCAGTATGATCTTGTGTGTCTAATTGTGAATATCTTGACAAGTAATTTTTACATATTTATTGTGACTGATATATTGTGCTATTGTTGGACCCTTACACTTGGCCACACTGTTCTAATGGATTTTTAATACACAACACGGTGGCTCAGTGGTTAGCACTGCAGCTTTGCAGCACTGGGTTTGTATGTTCTCCCCGTGTTTGCGTGAGTTTCCTCTGGGTTCTCCGATTTCCTCCCACTCTCCAAAGATAGGGGAATTTAGATTGTGAGCCCCAATGGGGACAGCGATGATAATGTATGCAAAGCGCTGTGGAATATGTTGGCGCTATATATAAAAATAAAGATTATTATTATAACCCTTTTGGGAAATGTTTGTGGTTTCTTCTCTATCAATAAAGCTTGTAATAATTGTTTATAAGTATGTAGTTCTGGTAATTGACAGATCAATATAATATTTCTGCCTTTAGGGTAATTTGTAAGATATTGCCACCAATTGGCACCCTGCAATCTCATTTCTAAGAAGCTGACGGGGTGACATGGGCGACCACGGCCCTCTGTCTACCACTTACAGTCATATGAAAAAGTTTGGGCACCCCTATTAATCTTAAGCTTAATGTTCTATAAAAATTGGTGTTTTTGCAGCAGCTATTTCAGTTTGATATATGTAATAACTGTTGGATACAGTAATGTTTCTGCCTTGAAATGAGGTTCATTGTACTAACAGAAAATGTGCAATCTGCATTCAAACAAAATTTGACAGGTGCATAAGTATGGGCACCTCACCAGAAAAGTGACATTAATAGTTAGTAGATCCTCCTTTTGCAAAAATAACAGCCTCTAGTCGCTTCCTGTAGCTTTTAATGATTTCCTGGATGCTGGATGAAGGTATTTTTGACCATTCCTCTTTACAAAACAATTCCAGTTCAGTTAAGTTTGATGGTCGCCGAGCATGGACAGCCCTCTTCAAATGATCCCACAGATGTTCAATGATATTCAGGTCTGGGGACTGGGATGGCCATTCCAGAACATTGTAGTTGTTCCTCTGCATGAATGCCTGAGTAGATTTGGAGCGGTGTTTTGGATCATTGTCTTGCTGAAAGATCCATCCACTTTGTAACTTCATATTTATCACTGATTCTTGAACACTATTGTCAAGAATCTGCTGATACTGAGTGGAATCCATGCGTCCCTCAACTTTAACAAGATTCCCAGTGCCAGCATTGACCACACAGCCCCAAAGCATGATGGAACCTCCACCAAATTTTACTGTGGGTAGCAAGTGTTTTTCTTGGAATGCTGTGTTTTTTTGCCACCATGCATAACGCCTTTTTGTATGACCAAACAACTCAATCTTGATTTCATCAGTCCACAGGACCTTCTTCCAAAAAGAAATTGGCTTCTCCAAATGTGCTTTTGCATACCTCAGCCGACTCTGTTTGTGGCGTGCTTGCAGAAACGGCTTCTTTCGCATCACTCTCCCATACAGCTTCTCCTTGTGCAAAGTGCCTTGTATAGTTGACCGATGCACAGTGACACCATCTGCAGCAAGTTGATGCTGCAGCTCTCTGGAGGTGGTCTGAGGATTGTCCTTGACTGATCTCACCATTCTTCTTCTCTGCGTTTCTGATGTTTTTCTTGGCCTGCCACTTCTGGCCTTAACAAGAACTGTCCCTGTGTTCTTCCATTTCCTTACTATGTTCCTCACAGTGGAAACTGACAGGTTAAATCTCTGAGACAGCTTTTTGTATGCTTCCCCTGAACCACTATGTTGAATAATCTTTGTTTTCAGATCATTTGACAGTTGTTTTGAGGAGCCCATGATGCCACTCTTCAGAGGAGATTCAAACAGGAGAACAACTTGCAAGTGGCCACTTTAAGTAGCTTTTCTCATGATTGCATACACCTGGCTATGAAGTTCAAAGCTCAATGAGGTTACAAAACAAAAAAAGTGCTTTAGCAAGTCAGTAAAAAGTAGGTAGGAGTATTTAAAACAAGAAAATGATAAGGGTGCCCATACTTATGCACCTTTCAAATTTTGTTTGAATGCAGATTGCACATTTTCTGTTAGTACAATAAACCTCATTTCAAGGCAGAAACATTACTGTGTCCAACAGTTATTACATATATCAAACTGAAATAGCTGTTGCAAAAACACCAATTTTTATAAAACATTAAGCTTAAGATTAATAGGGGTGCCCAAACTTTTTCATATGACTGTATATCTGGGACATGCATATCAGATTTTTAGGCTTCAACTTATGACAACTGATATCAAAATGGCATAAGTTGTCATCTGGGTTTTTCACCAGTTTCAACTTCAAAACTGGAAAGCGAGGTCAAAAAACGGAACGTTTAGCGTTTTCTGATCCAGTTTCTTTAAGGATCCAGTCCAACAACCGATGCACTGGATGAATGTGAATGATCCCATAGCAAACTATGGGATCCGTTCACCCATGAGTTTCCTTCCGATGCTTTACGACCACTCGGGAGGGAGAAAAACGCTGCAAGGCCGGTCAGACGGAAACAAGGGTTTAGATGTTGTGTCATCATTGACCACGTCATCTAAAGGGTTAAATGGCTGGGATCAAAAATATTTCTAACCCTGGGTGTCTGCTGTAGAGTAAAGCTTGCACTTATGCTTGCACCATTAATGTACCTTAATAGTGTTGCAATTCATGGAAACTGCATCATTCCCATGATATACTGTTTAGGTGCATGGAAGGAAGGTGTTGGGTTTGATAAAAAAAATGTTGCAAAAATAATTGGGTCTGCAATGTTGCATCATGGCATTATCGCAATGAGACAGGTCATAAAAATAACTCAGGGTAGTGTAGGTCTCACCATTGCTGATGCCCATGCTTGCCCAGGTTGGGGCTCTTGCTTTTCATAGCCAGAACTTGATCACTTGGATATTTTTGACACTTTTGGTCATCTGCATGCAGTTTGATGGTACCTGCTCGTATTGCTCTCACAAGAACTGAAAATTGTCATTCTTCATTCTTGGCAATGCTATAAGTTACAGAAGTTAGACCTTCGCCTTGCTTGCTTTTAGATAGGTGTGTCATAAAAATGAGGCTCTTGGGTGACCTCTGAAGCCAATATCCAGTAGCATAAGCTCCATCCAACCAAAAAATGGGAAATAAACGTCATCTTACTAATGTAAGAAGGTGACACCAAAACCACAATATGCAGTACAGTAACAATGTTCTAGTTACAATCATCATCAGGAGGGTGAGAATTCCCCTCTAAGTAACAGGATTACAAATTTGGAAGCTGTTAGTCTGCAATACATCGCTAACCTCAAATGAGGTTAATTCTCATTTTGTCTTCAGACTGACAGTTTTAGAGTGACATTGGGGAAGAAAGAGGAGGAGAAAAAAAGCTTTTGACAAGTTTGGTTAATTTGCACTCCATTCACTTTTTCGTGAACACCCATCAGGGCTGCTATAGAACTGTTCTGCAATTGACCTTATTCAATGTCAGAGTGATATACTGGGAAGCAGGCCAGTTTTCACAATGCCAAAAACAGCAAATTGGACGGAAGCTTCACAGTTTCCTTCCTTTTTTTTTCTGTATTATACCCCAGCATACAACTAGTTAAAGTTGCTTTATTTGTTTAACAGTAGTAATGGGGCATTAAACTATGAGGACCTTCATTATATCACTATGGTGGCTAAGAGTAGTTTGAACAAGCAAAGAAATAATAAAAAATAATAACAATAATAATAATAATAGAAATATCAACAATGGTCAAGAACCTAAACAGCATCTACACAGTGTATGCATATTTAGTGTGTTTTTTTTCTTTTGGTTTTTCAAAGTAATGGTAATTCATCCACAATCTTATCAAAATGTTAATTTTCTTTTACAGCTTTTCATATATTTCTATGAGTCTGTCACACACAGGGTCAGGAGACATTCGATCAGTCCGTGCATTGCTATCTGAGATCGGACACATAATCACTGACGTCTGAAAAATCCCTTATTGTGTTTTCAGAAAATTCACAAGAACATTAGCACCAATAGACTGTCAGACCCTATCTTTTGTATTGAAGCATCTAATGAGCGTGTGCAAAGGTCCTTGTGATAGCGGGAGGACTGGGGGGAGTTTTGACATCATCTAATGTGAATGCTTTAATGCGTCCTGCGTTAACAGCTATGTTACCTGATGTTGTATTCCTGCCTGTGATGACAATGAGACTTCTGAAAAGTCTTCTGTAAAAAGCAGGGAGTATAAGTCTAAAATAGCCCACAGTGACCTGTGTGAAAATTGCAAATCTTCAATTTTTTTTAATACCGTATGTAATATTAAAAAAACATCATTGCCATAATTTAAAAAATATATATTTAATACAAAATAATCTAATTTCCACAATATTTTATTTTCTCATAATACATTCCCTTTAAAGCAACCATTCAAACACCCCCTAATTAGACTCTTTTGCTGCAGTATACGGTATATCATGCAATTATCTTGTAATCATCTTATTCTCGATGGGTAATCTTTCTGTTATAATAATTCTGTCCTTGCTGTACAGGAATCAGCTTTCCATGCATTAATTTTCCTGCCGAGCTTGTGACAAACTTGTATTTATACGCAGCAGCCAATCCAAGGAGGCAGAGCAGCAAGAGGAGGGAGAAAGCAGCAGCCTGGACCAATGAGGAGACAGGGGGTGTGTCCTAGACTACTCAAAACTCCCTGTATGCACTGCACTGATAACAGCTCTGTCCTAATGGATTTCAGCTAAATAGCAGCCAAAAAGCAAGATTTGAGGAAAGTCAATAGCACGTAATAATCCCCTGCATGTAGTGATTTACATATAATATTTGAGCTCCTAACTGTACAGCCGTTTTAACAACAAACAAACACTGTCATATGCCAAGAATTTCCTTCAAATTATATTTCTGATATGCTTATGGGATATTGTTAGCTGAATGTATGCCAAAAGAGTGTCCTTATTGCAAATATTTGCCCAGTATACATTATACTTTACCCTGGGAGTTGTATACCCCTAGGACATATATTACTAGCAAATGTATTATTTATTATTAATGCAATCTTAATGTGAAGTAAACCTAACGTTAGCAGTTTTTTTTACAAATAGAAAATAATAATGAACAAACCCAAATGCCCAAGACCATGTACACATATGTATAGCTTGGGGCAAAAAAAAGTGAACACCATTAAAATGTAGAAGTTTATTAAGTGCAATATATACTATGTGTATATATATATATATATATATATATACATATATATATATACATATATATATATATACATATAAATAAAATGAGGCCCCCTGAAGAAGCAGGATGAAGCACGCGTCGGGGTGGTGGTACCCTAGACCTGGCTTGTACAAGTGACCTGCGCACTTTTCCACTATAGTGTATTATTCCCATATTTAAGTCCGTTACTGGGTGATATATGATGATTTATATCACAGACCTAAGCAGTAGGCTGCAGCACTGTACGACATTGGAGTATAGTCTGTATGCAAGCCTTCATCTAGTAGCAATAATATTACACCTTATGTGTCACATGCATGATAAGCAGGTCTATTTTTTGTGTCCCTCTGTTATGAGACATCCTTGTTTTTTTAACATTTTCCTTATATATATATTTTTTGTAGTTAATAAACGTCTCCATTTTATTGGACTCTAAGTGTTCGCTTCTTTTGCACTTGTGTACATGGTCTTGGGCATTTGGGTTTGTTCAATGTTCTGAAGTGCCATCTAACACTTGATATATGATCATTATACAAGCAGATATTTTTTTGTTGATGTAGGAAATAAAAATGCATATTATTAAGAATATTGCAAAATATTTATAACAGTAATAACCTTTAAAACTGTATAATGGTGGTAATGGCTTAAATGGGAAGATGATGGCAAATAATGAAACTTTTCAGCTAATTAGACCAACAATACATTTATATTTCTAACCCTTATTTGTATCAAATCGAAAAACAAATGACAGTAATTAGTTCACTGTTATGTCACAAAAAAGTTTGTAAACAAACAAGTATTTGACGCCCGATTGTAACGTTTTGTATCAATATTTCTCCAGAGGCGATGTAGAGATACATGACCAACTTTTTAATGTGTCAATTCTGGCACCACGATGGCCTTCCCTTTATCATCTTTTCAGTCTCCTCCTTTTCATGCCCTCGGGTCTTCTCATTTCCCCTTCTCTCTCACAAATTCTACCCATGTACGCACCCTCATTAATCAATGTCAAGTGACTGAGTGTACAACAAGAGCTGTATTCTTTCACTGCCCCCTCAACCCTCATATATCTCATTGTTCGAAAAAACTGATTCAGATGGCAAGAACACAGCCTATACAACACATAAAAGAGATGAGACAAAAATGAAAAGAATCGAGAGGAGGAAAAACGCGAGAGAGAGCAAAGAGAAGAGGCATTTTTCCCCCTGAAATACTCCAATAAGGCACAATGATAATTTAAATTATTCATACATTTATGAAAACAAGCATTGAAAGTGAAGTGTATGATGGTCTTTGTCTGGTCCTTCAGGCCTTGTCCCTTGTTTGGCATTAACCTTTACAGTAACTTAGGCGAGCAAGCTCAACTTCTTACAAAGAAGAGATTTTATTTGCCTGGGAAAATATTTCTGCATCCTTAAATATGAAAAATGAAGTGAAGGTATTTTGCGTTGATGTGGCCTGTATTAAATCACGAGGATGAACTTGCCTTCTGCCCATCAATTGCTAAACAAATCTGATGACACAACATTCCCTGGTAATCTCGTATAATTCCTATATAAAAAAAATCTTATTAGACAGAAAGTAAACATTGGCCAAAGTCATACATTTCCTGGCCCGTGGGAGACTGTTTCATGGTTTGTTCACATTTTTGTTTTCTTTCACTACATTTATTGTGTGCGACAGGAAAAGTCATTTATACCCGAACGGCGCAGTTCTCGTCGTGAACACTGAACCGGATGCACCGGAATTATTTTTACTGTATTGGAAAGTGTGGCCTGATATGCTTTCCAACATGGAAGCACACAATAGAAAAAAAGTATTTTCTGAGTGGTATACCTTTTTCACAATGTGAATGAATGACCAAATTATGCCAATGTATGCCTATATAGTAACATATGCCAGAGGCTTCCGTTGGACCTAAACATCAAGAAACTTTCTCAATGGAATAAAAAAATAAAATATCAATAGATCTTTACGTGTCGGATTTCCATCCCAGGGAATTGAGAGCAAAAGTCCTTCCTTGGGCTTAGTGTAGAGAAAGAGTTCCACATACATACAAAAAAGTCCACAACACTCACTAAGTCGGTGGACAATCCACCTATTTGCTTCAAAACACATATTGAAACAAGGATCATAACGTGTAGCCGGCCTCCAACTGTATGAACGTAAGAAACCTTAGCACTGAAGAAGACAAAGAGTAGAAGTTCTTGCTGCAATTAGAGTATCTTATTTTGATCCAGCAAGGAAGAAAAACAGATAAGAACCAACGTTTCGACCGACAATGGTCTTTGTCAAGGACATCTGTAACAAAGAGACCCAGGGTTAGAGAAGAGGATGCGGTTAGAGAAAGCCTCTGACTGTTTCTCAAGTTTGGACATGCTTTATGATATGTTCCAACCTGTTTGTATGTGTATTTTGGAGCAATAAAGTGATTTCCGTTAACTTGGTGAGTGCCATGGGTATTATTCAACTGTATTTATATGAAAGTATACGTGTAGTTATCAACTGGCATGGGAGGAGGAGGGACCATTAGTATTCCTTTTATGAAATCATGAATATTTTGTTCTCATAATTAAATCTTAACCAATAAACTTAAAGAATATATTCTTGTTTTTTTGAGATCTGACTCTAAAATGCCTTAGTGATGTCACTTGTTCATAGTGAGCTTTATTGAAGTCATAGAAGCGTAATTGTAGTAGCCGTATTTGTGACTCTTTCACTAAACAAAACACATTTTGGAATTCACAAAGAAGAATGAGTTGAGGCAAGGTTTAATTGAGATGGAGAAATACTGTAGGGTAGACCAACCATGTTGTACTACCTAACTAAAAAAAAATATTTTGGGCAAATGAGTGTGGAAGGTGCAGATCTCCATCTTACTTGGAAGGTAGTAATACCACCCAACATAAAATGTTACCAACTGGCGGTTGTTTAATAGCTTGCTTATGATCTGTAGTAAATTGTTCACTGTGCAAAGGCTGTTATTGTTCTTGGCAGCATTTGTCCTTTTTACACCAAACGATGAGCTGCTGACAAAGATAATTCTTTATGAAACATAAAAGTTCATTTCACCTGACGAACGAGCATTTTACTTGTTCATCGGGTGATCTGCAGCCTCTATACATCAAAAGGTTATTGTTAAACGAGTGTTTCTTGGAACATTTGCAGATAATAATCGTGGACCTTTACAGAATCAAATCTTGTGCGCCTATAGGAATCTAAAGCTGTATCACATATAGGCAATATTTTGGTGTTCCTCAAATATTGCAGCCCACATACTCACCAGTCGCCAACTACTGACTTCCCGGCACATTCATCCCCATCACCAATGAACTGGTAGTTCCAGCTATGAGTGGTGGCAGGTTAATGAAATTATTTAGCCATTTTATTAGAGGCAAAGCTTGAAAGAAATGGGGATTGTACTGAAAAGATATATATTCTCCGGTGACAGACAAGTTTTCCTTCAAGCTCATTATGTCAAAGGACCACATTGCAGTATCACCGGTTGCCATGGCTGTTGCTGGGCCCTTGTTCTTCACCACATTGGAAGCTGGGGAGAAAAGGATAACAATATCTTAGACGGACTTGTAGGATAATACATCCCTTGTAATTACGGATGGAGTTAACATGTCCGGGGTGATTTATCTGTTGATTCATTTAGTTTACAACTCTTCCTTTTCCTTGGAAACCATCCAAGCAGTCTCTTGACTTAAATCATCTGGGATAGTTGTATTCCAAAATATAGATGTCTACTTTTTGTTCAAGGAATAGATTGAGCATGCCAAGATGGCTGGGTCAGGTAATTTTAAATCGCCACTGTCAACTCCCTGTTATTATCAAAGCAAACGATCTAGCTCCCATGTTGATTCATGAGGCTGATGCCTCTTGATGAATTTGTCCATCTTTTTCACATTACATACTTGGGATACTTTCAATGGGAAACTGAGGAGCGTAAGATATATACATCTATTTAACGGCACATGGGTTGTTTTCTCAGGAAGCCGTGTGTTTGTAAGTAAAACTTTTTTCAGTAGAGAAATAAGACGTTTAGGTCATGTTATGTTAAACAGACAAAACAAACACAAAAAAAAATCTAAGTTCTATTAGTTCAATTTGTATCATAACAAATATTAACCCCTTTACAGCCTATGACGTATTAATATGCGTCAGTGCCCTGGGCTTTAAGAGCCTGACACGTATTAGTACGTCATCGCGATCGCGCTCGCACACAGGCTGTGCGGGCGCGATCGCCGTCGGGTGTCAGCTGATTGTCACAGCTGACACCCGGTACTATGTGCAGGGAGCAGTCCCGCACCGCTCCCAGCACATTAACCCCCGCAATGCTGCGATCGAAGTCGATCGCAGCATTGCGGTGGCAAGGGGAGGCGATCGGTATACTCACCTCCTCTTCCGGCCTCCAGCGCTGTCTGCCGCGGCTTCCCGGGTGTAGCCATGACGACTCGATGTCGTCATGACAACATCCGGGTCACCAGACAGCAGGAAGATTGTTTGGACATGCGCAGTGTATCTCCAAACTATCTTCTCCCTGTCCAGCGCTGACTGCCTGCTTGGCACAGGGATGGTGCTGCATTCCTGTGCCATGCAGGCGATCAGAATAAAAAAGTGAAAGTCCCATAGTGGGACAAAGTAAAAAAGTAAAAAAACTCCCAGAAAGTGAAAAAAAAATAAAAAAAATTGTAAAAATATAAAAAAAAAAAAAATAATAATAATCCACTAAAAATAAAAATATAATGTACCCATCAATAAATATTATTAAGAAAAAAAAACAAACAAACAATAAAAGTACACATATTTGGTATCACCACGTCCGTAATGACCTGGCCTATAAAACTGTTCCACTAGTTAACCCCTTCAGTGATCACGGTAAAAAAAAAAAAAAAAAAGCAAAAAACAATGCTTTATCATCATACTGCCAAACAAAAAATGGAATAACACGCGATCAAAAAGACGAATATAAATAAAAATGGTATCAATGAAAACGTCATCTCGTCCCACAAAAAACAAGCCACCATACAGCTCCATCATCCGAAAAATCAAAAAGTTACAGCTCTCAGAATAAAGCAATGCAAAAAAATATTTTTTTCTATAAAATAGCTTTTATTGTGTAAAAGCGCCAAAACATAAAAACTATATAAATGTGGCACCGCTGTAAACGTACTGACCCGAAGAATAAAGCTACCTTATCAATTTTACCACACCCAGAGCAGAATAAAAAAATATAAAAAACACAATTCATGAATTGTTGGTTTTTGTTTATTCTGCCTCCCAAAAGCTGGAATAGAAAGCGATCAAAAAATGTCACATGCCTGAAAATGGCACCAATAAAAACGTCAACTCATCCCACAAAAAACAAGCCATCACATGACTCTGTCGGCCAAAATATGGCGATGCAAAAACTAGATTTTACAAAATATGTGTCTTTTAGTGTGTGACAGCTGTCAATCATAAAAACCCGATATGATTCTGGTATCGCTGTAATCGCACCGACCCGAAGAATAAAGTAATCTCATCACTTATACCACACGAGGAACGGCGTAAAAAATAAACGCTAGGGCTGGGGTTGGGGTTGTGCTACTGTTAGGGTTGTTTTTTTTTTTTTTTTTAAAAGTAAAAAAAAAAAAAAGATGACGATATGGCAACTAGTGTTGAACACAAGTGTTCACTACTTGAGTTTGCATCGGGTGCTCGGGTATGCATTGAGTATCGCGGGTGCTCGAGTCTCCGCCCCATATGCTTCGCGGCAAAAAAAAACTCGCGGGGATTGCCTGCCATGCACGAGCGATCCTCGCATGTTTTTTTTGGGGTGTCTAATAACCATGAAACATGCGGGTGGGAACTCGAACATTTCACTTGAGCACCCATGATACATGGTGCATACCTGAGTACCCGTTGCAAACTCAAGTAGCGAGCACTTGCGCTCAAGAGTAATGACAACTTATTCAATATGATGACCTAATGTTATCAAATTCTGTGTCGTACCTCTGGGTTCAAAATGTTCACTATACCCTTTAATAAAATCCTTGAGGGGTATAGTTTCCAAAATGGGGTCATTTGTGGGGGAGCTCCACTGTTTAGGCACATCAGGGGCTCTCCAAATGCGACATGGTGTCCGCTAACAAATTGAATGGAAAATCGTCTCAAATTGTTAGCGGACACCATGTTGCATTTGGAGAGCCCCTGTGTGCCTAAACATTGGAGCTCCCCCACAAGTGACCCCATTTTGGAAACTAGACCACCCAAGGCACCTATATAAATGCATAGTGAGCACTTGGAACCCCCAGGTGCTTCACAACTTGATTTGTAAAAATGAAAAAGTGTTTTTTTTTCCACTTTTTCATTTTTACGAATCAATTTGTGAAGCACCTGGGGGTTCCAAGTGCTCACTATGCATCTAGATAGGTGCCTTGGGGGTCTAGTTTCCAAAATGGGGTCACTTGTGGGGGAGCTCCAATGTTTAGGCACACAGGGGCTCTCCAAACACAACATGGTGTACGCTAACAATTTGAGCCGATTTTCCATTCAATTTGTTAGCGGACACCATGTTACGTTTGGAGAGGCCCTGTGTGCCTAAACATTGGAGCTCCCCCACAAGTGACCCCATTTTAGAAACTAGACCCCCAAAGGCACCTATCTAGATGCATAGTGAGCACTTGGGACCCTCAAGTGCTTCACAAATTGATTCGTAAAAATGAAAAAGTGAAAAAAAAATACTTTTTCATTTTTACAAATCAATTTGTGAAGCACCTTGGGGTTCCAAGTTCTCACTATGCATCTAGATAGGTGCCTTGGGGGGTCTAGTTTCCAAAATGGGGTCACTTGTGGGGGGTTTCCACTGTTTAGGCACATCAGGGGCTCTCCAAACGCAACATGGCGTCCGCTAATTATTCAAGAAAATTTTACAATCAAAAAGTCAAATGGCGCTCCTTCCCTTCCGAGCCCTGCCGTGCGCCCAAACAGTGGTTTTTCCCCACATATGGGGTATCTGCGTGCCCAGGGGAAATTGCACAACAAATTTTGGGGTCCATTTTTTCTTGTTACCCCTGCGAAAATAAAAAAAATTGGGTCTAAAGTAACATTTTTGTGAAAAAAGTTAAATATTCATTTTTTTCTTCCACATTCCAAAAATTCCTGTGAAGCACCTGAAGGGATAATAAAGTTCTTGTATGTGGTTTTGAGCACCTTGAGGGGTGCAGTTTTTAGAATGGTGTCACTTTTGGGTATTTTCTGTCATAAAGATCTCTCAAAGTGACTTCAAATGTGATGTGGTCCCTAAAAAAATGGTTTTGTAAATTTTGTTTTAAAAAATGAGAAATCGCTGGTCAACTTTTAACCCTGATAGCTCCCTAACAAAAAAAAATTTTGGTTCCAAAATTGTGCTGATGTAAAGTAAACATGTAGGAAATGTTATTTATTAACTCTTTTGTGTGACACATCTCTCTGATTTAAGGGCATAAAAATTCAAATTTTGAAAATTGCAAAATTTTCACCAAATTTCCATTTTTTTCACAAAAAAACGCAAGTGATATCGAAGAAATTTTACCACTATCATGAAGGTCAATATGTCACAAAAAAACATTCTCAGAATCAGGGGGATCTGTTGGAGCGTTCCAGAGTAATTACCTCATAAAGTGACAGTGGTCAGAATTGTAAAAATTGGCCTGGTCATTAACGTGCAAACCACCCTCGGGGGTAAAGGGGTTAAAGAAGCTCTCACATCAAAATTTTTATCTTAATATATTGTAATCATCATATTATATAGCACTGTGTACTTACAATTGCTCATTTAGCCTTTCTACACAGTTAATTCTTCTCTTTTCCATTAGGTCTATGATGACATCACATGATTAAAAACAGACTAGCTGAATACTTCTAAGCTCTATGTAGAAACAGGAAGTCTCTATTCCCCCTCTTCACCTCCAGACCCAGTTGCTCCATTCCTCCCCCTGCCAGAGATTTTGCAGTGATGTAGAATTGTAGTTCTAATGATGACTCATGCGGGAAAAAAATACTTCTTGCTTCTACATAGAGCTTAGAAGGATTTAGCTAGCCATGTTTTTTATCACGTGATGTCATAGGCCTAATATTAAAAGAGAATAATTAGCTGGGTAGAATGGCAAAATGAGCAATTGTAAGTACACAGTGCTATATAATATGATGACTGCAATATATTAAGAGGATAAAAATCTTGATGGGAGGAGGAGGAGTGCTTCTTTGACAAACATGCATCAGCCTCTTCAACATCTATCCAGGCACAATGATGCATCTGTACATGTGACAGTGCCTGGTGCTGTCACTCAACCTCATTCAAATGCCTGCTGGCAAACAGCAACGTCAGCTTGTGCTGATTGGTTGAGAACCTAGAGGTACCAGAAAATCTATTTATTTTGGAAACAGGAGCTCTTATAAATGTCACATGTTTAAAGGGAACCAGTCTTGTCCCCAAATGCTATTAACCTATTTCATTCATGGAGGCACTGCTGAGCCTGAGGTCAGTCAGTGCCGGGGCGTGGTTACAGCTGCCACTCACTATGCGCTGAGCGGTGACTGAAGCCCCACCTCTACGACTGAAAGCCGGAGGCTGACAGGAAAAATAGAATAAAATCCCTTTGAGTATGGCGGCTGCACAGCTTTGAGACACTTTAAACCTGCTTATTAACCCGATATCTGCAGGTAAGTAGTATTTTGGGACATGATAGGTTCCCTGTAATCCCTTTTGTTCAGGTGCTGGTGCGTTAATGGTCTTTGTTTATCTTTCTGGTGAGGGGCAATCGCGCAACATGCATCCTCTTGACTGCGGCAGTGCCATTATTGCTGCAAAGCACTGGTACTAAAGATAAAGGAGATTTAACAAGTGTGTAAGGTGTATTTTAAAGTGGTATTACCATCTCCAAGTTCCTATCCCAATATGTAGTAGGTGTAATAATAGCAAATACATTCAATTAGAAATTTAGTATAGTTTTTCTGATTCGCTATGTCTCTTTCATCATGTGCAGGCATTGCAGGACCTTAGATATTCATAGTTACAACCACTAGCAACAAGCTAACTAACTGTCACTATATCAATGGATGTAACCATGGATACCTAAGGTCCTGCAATGCCTGCACATGAGGAAAGAGACATAGCGAATCAGAAGAACTATACTACATTTCTAATTGGAGGTATTTGTTAATATTATTATTATACCTACTACTAGTGATGAGTGAGCGTGCTCGTTTAACCCTTTCACCGAACATGCTCTGGTGCTTGCCGAGCAGCTTCTTACAGCTGTAAGACAGCCTCAACACACGAAGGGATTGCCTGTTTGTTATGGAATCCTCCCATGTATTGAGGCTGTCTTACAGCTGTAAATCATGCAGATGCAGGAACTGGAACATAATATACGAGCACGTTGAAGATACTCGGTAAACACCCGAGCATGTTCGGTGAAAGGGTTAAACAAGCACGCTCGCTCATCACTACCTACTACATATTGGGATAGGATCTTGGAGATGGTAGTACCCATTTAAGGCTGCTTTTACATCATTCTAGTAAGCTGTACATACAGTACAGACCAAAAGTTTGGACACACCTTCTCATTTAAAGATTTTTCGGTATTTTCATGACTTTAAAAATTGTACATTCACACTGAAGGCATCAAAACTATGAATTAACACAGGTGGAATTATATACTTAACAAAAAAGTGTGAAACAACTGAAAATATGTCTTATATTCTAGGTTCTTCAAAGTAGCCACCTTTTGCTTTGATGACTGCTTTGCACACTCTTGGCATTTTCTTGATGAGCTTCAAGAGGTAGTCACCGGAAATGGTTTTCACTTCACAGGTGTGCCCTGTCAGGTTTACTAAGTGGGATTTCTTGCCTTATAAATGGGGTTGGGACCATCAGTTGTGTTGTGCAGAAGTCAGGTGGATACAAAGCTGATAGTCCTACTGTTAGAATTTGTATTATGGCAAGAAAAAAGCAGCTAAGTAAAGAAAAACGAGTGGCCATCATTACTTTCAGAAATGAAGGTCAGTCAGTCTGAAAAATTGGGCAAACTTTGAAAGTGTCCCCAAGTGCAGTTGCAAAAACCATCAAGCGCTACAAAGAAACTGGCTCACATGAGGACCGCCCCAGGAAAGGAAGACCAAGAGTCACCTCTGCTTCTGAGGATAAGTTTATCCGAGTCTCCAGCCTCAGAAATCGCAGGTTAACAGCAGCTCAGATTAGAGACCAGGTCAATGCCACACAGCGTTCTAGCAGCAGACACATCTCTTCAACAACTGTTAAGAGGAGACTTTGTGCAGCAGGCCTTCATGGTAAAATAGCTGCTAGGAAACCACTGCTAAGGACAGGCAACAAGCAGAAGAGACTTGTTTGGGCTAAAGAACACAAGGAATGGACATTAGACCAGTGGAAATCTGTGCTTTGGTCTGATGAGTCCAAATTTGAGGTCTTTGGTTCCAACCACCGTGTCTTTGTGCGACGCAGAAAAGGTGAACGGATGGACTCTACATGCCTGGTTCCCACCGAGAAGCATGGAAGAGGAGGTGTGATGGTGTGGGGGTGCTTTGCTGGTGACACTGTTGGGGATTTATTCAAAATTGAAGGCATACTGAACCAGCATGGCTACCACAGCATCTTGCAGCGGCATGCTATTCCATCCGGTTTGATGCAGTTGGACCATCATTTATTTTTCAACAGGACAATGACCCCAAACACACCTCCAGGCTGTGTAAGGGCTATTTGACCAAGAAGGAGAGTGATGGCGTGCTACGCCAGATGACCTGGCCTCCACAGTCACCAGACCTGAACCCAATCGAGATGGTTTGGGGTGAGCTGGACCGCAGAGTGAAGGCAAAAGGGCCAACAAGTGCTAAGCATCTCTGGGAACTCCTTCAAGATTGTTGGAAGACCATTTCCGGTGACTACCTCTTGAAGCTCATCAAGAGAACGCCAAGAGTGTGCAAAGCAGTCATCAAAGCAAAAGGTGGCTAATTTGAAGAACCTAGAATATAAGACATATTTTCAGTTGTTTCACACTTTTTTGTTAAGTATATAATTCCACATGTGTTAATTCATAGTTTTGATGCCTTCAGTGTGAATGTACAATTTTCATAGTCATGAAAATACAGAAAAATCTTTAAATGAGAAGGTGTGTCCAAACTTTTGGTCTGTACTGTATGTCCACAATTCCCTCTGCATAGCACAAAAAAGAGCTTTTAATATACCCACTGATGGTGCTGTCCGGTCCAATGGGCGTCTCTGGTCTTGGTCCGGCTTCTCCTCTCTTCCTACAATCACCATCGTCCTCCTGCCCTGCTTCATGTGGATGACGTGTCCTTTATCATCCACACAGTGTCTCCCAATCGAACTTCTGTGCAGACTGCAGAGCAAAGTAGTGTAGTGCACATGTGCATGGAAAGGCCAAAGAGCGCCAAAGTTGGCGCCACATAGAAGCACTGTTTTGCTTATGCGCCAACTTTACTTCCTGGTCATCGGCGCTCTTTGGCTCGGAGAGTAATGCGCTTGCACAAGAGCATGATTTGGGGACACCAGGACACATCATCCACAGAGGGGCTTGGAGGCATACATACAACTTACTAGAATGCTGTAACAGAGGGCTTAAAGAAGGTTGCCGTGCCTCATATTGGGAAAACCTGGTTGCAGGATCCCTTTAATGATGTCCGCCAGTTAAATGAAAAATAGCCAACACAAAAAAAGTTAGGCCAGAGCTCGGCTGCTTTGCGCTATTCTAGAGCGTTAATTGATAAATCAAACCTCTCTGTAGAATGACTTCTTTACAAAAGCGCTCACTATAGGTTTAATCCTTCATTGTATGAAATCACCATGACATTCCCTGGCTGTGCCCATACAAGGTATTGAGGATGCTTGCTGAACAGAAAATAACCTTCCAGTTTTCTCCCACCTTTGCCACCAGAGTTGGGTTCTGGGAAGACCGCCAACTGCCACCAAGGACACTAGTGTAATAAATCATTTTTCGTTTTTGCATCTCTAGCCCCCTCCAATGAAATACTGATGCCCCCTCCTTCCTTTGGTTTTCCCCTGTCTATTTGAGACAAAACCCCTATTGTGGCAATCGGAGTGAAGAAGCGTCTTTTTCTTTCACAAAGCTGCACTGAATCCAAGATGTGGGTTGCTGAAGAAGATGCCTATGACTCCACAGGGAGCCTATATCCTCAGCTCACACTTTTCTTCTCTCACTGGGGTCACCCAAATCCTTTCATGGTAGCCTCATATTCACATAAAGACATCAAGAAAAGGATAGAGGAAAAAAACACAGTAGAAAGAATTATTAGCCACGGCTGTCAGCTGCTTTATAGAAGAAGACAAGGAGCCCACAGTACTGTTTCTGTAGTCCGTATTGTTCCTTCCAGCTTGATACAATTACAGATAAATCCAATTTGTGTGATGACCTTTTATTCTAAAGAAACATTATAGAAATCTATTTAAGTCAGGAGCGCGATAACAACCTATGTACATAATGCAACTTAACCAGCTTTAAGTGCAGTAAATCACTAGCAAGTAGCAAAGTCAAGGACCGGGAATTATTAGGAAAGTCTTTAGCACATAGATGCAAGTGTCTGCTAATGGCTATTGGCCTTGGTGTACAGAATACGGTGCCTGCGGGTCATTGTTAACAACTGTTTAGAGCCCAGAAATTAAAGAGGCTCTCACGTGCACCTAGATATGTTTGTTGGATAAAAAAAGGATGTAGGTCGTAAAAGGAGCAACATATACTGTACAATTACAGACCATATGACTTCCAAATTAAATCACAAATTGTTCTATTCTTGCAAAATTGGCACTAATAAAACTAGTGGCAGCTCATCCACGCAGGTGACCTGTACCATTCAGCCACTGGATCATTAAGCCCAGATGCCAACAATGGAAGAGAAGGATTGGCATTCCAAATCAACCCAATTATGCTCTTGGAAGTCATGTTCTTCCCCACAAACCATTGTTATGGGCTTTGTTGTGTGCATAAGGGCACTAAGTTCATGTTCAAAACTCAATGTTCAAAACTGCTGTAAGAAAGTTGAAATGTTATAATTTTTTATGCTATATTTCCCACTGGAGATGTCAATCTTCTAAGCCAAAATGAGTGTGATGCTGGCTGGCTTGGGGTGCGCAGTGTAAAGAATTTCCCTGTTTTTCACTCTAAGGGCTCATTCTCATTTGAGAGAAAAACAGACGAGTGCAATCCGAAAAAAAAAAAATCGGATTGCACTCTAATTAAAGTTATTCTATGATTCCCTGCTCATCTGCAATTTTTTTTCTCAGCTCAGATCGGACTGAGAAAAAAATTGCAGCATGCTGCGAGTGGCTGCATATATTGGACAAGACTCACCAATGCAAATCAATGGGTGTTAGAAAAAAATTGCACGCCATGCGTGTGCCATCCGATTTTTATGCACCCATCTCCTAGAAAACCCGACATTTCATCAGTGGAGTACAGTAATATCACAGTGTGACCCGTCACAATAGAATAGATAGAATTGATATATACACATAAAATAGATAGATAGAAATATGTGAGTGACTTATATAATTAGTACAGTGCGTGTGCAGCTAACTGTACATGAATTTTAGTAACCCTTGGATCCCGGTCAGACACCTCTCACTCAGCCAAATCAGATCTCACACTTTGCACTGACGAGGGGCAGTACCCTGAAACACAGTGTCTGCAAATTGAGATTTTGGTTTTGGCTTTAATCCTAAGTCATGTGACTTAAAACTACTATGCCTCAAAACTACTGGAACAACACGTCCATTCTGAATGTCCAGACAGGACATTCAGTGTCTCCCACTCACGCACCACCTCCTCATCTCGCCCCATATCTGTCGGTGTCCCCCAAGGTTCAGTCCTAGGACCTCTGCTCTTCTCCATCTACACCTTAGGCCTGGGGCAGCTCATAGAGTCCCATGGCTTTCATTATCACCTCTATGCTGATGACACACAGATCTACCTCTCTGGACCCGATATCTCCTCCCTACTAACCAAAATGCCACAATGTCTGTCTGCCATTTCATCCTTCTTCTCTGATAGATTTCTAAAACTTAACATGGACAAAACAGAATTCATCATCTTTCCGCCATCCCATTCACCCCCCCAACTGACCTATCTATCAATGTCAATGGCTGTCCACTCTCCCCAGTCCCCCAAGCTCGCTGCCTTGGAGTAACCCTGGACTCTGATCTCTCCTTCAAACCACATATCCAAGCCCTTTCCACTTCCTGCCGACTCCAACTCAAAAATATCTCCCGGATCTGCACATTCCTCAACCATGAATCTTCAAAAACACTAGTGCATGCCCTCATCATCTCCCGCCTTGACTACTGCAACCTCCTGCTCTGTGGCCTCCCTTCTACCACTCCCGCACCCCTCCAATCTATCCTAAACTCTGCTGCCCGACTAATCCACCTGTCCCCCTGCTATTCCCCGGCCTCTCCTCTCTGTCAATCTCTTCACTGGCTCCTCATTGCTCAGAGACTCCAGTTCAAAACCCTAACCATGGCATACAAAGCCATTCACAACCTGTCTTCTCCATATATCTCTGACCTAGTCTCCCGTTACATACCCGCACGCAACCTCTGATCCTCACAAGATCTCCTTCTCTACTCCCCTCTTATCTCCTCCTCCCACAATCGCATACAAGATTTCTCCCGTGCTTCCCCCCACTCTGGAACTCTCTACCCCAGCACATCAGACTCTCGTCGACCGTGGAAACCTTCAAAAGGAGCCTGAAGACGCACCTCTTCCGACAAGCCTACAACCTGCAGTAACCACCGCTGCATGAGCAGCTCTACCCTCACCTAATGTATCCTCACCCATCCCTAATAGATTGTGAGCCCTCGCGGGCAGGGTCCTCGCTCCTCCTGTACCAGTGTACCAGTCGCTGTCACATTGTGTTCAAGATTATTGTACTTGTTTTTGCTATGTATACCCCTTTTCACATGTAAAGCGCCATGGAATAAATGGCGCTATAACAATAAATAATAATAATAATGTGACAAGGCTCGTTAGAGAGTTAATATTGACTTTTAGGATTACTACTTCCTATAGGTGGCACAAGAGTTCTAGTCCTCTTCCTCTCTGAAGAGACAATTTGCAGTAATAAATAAATAAATTGCAGAAAAAAATGGCGCAGGATCACCAGAAATTGTGTTAACCAGCTAAGGGAAAGTGGACAGCTGGGGGCTGGTGTTTATAGCCTGGGAAAAGGTAATACATATGGAGCTTCCCAGGCTATTAATATCAGTTCACAGCTATATATTTAGCCTTCACTGGCTATTAAAATGGGGGACTCCCCAAAACATTACTGGGACCCCCAAAAAAAGATGCGCCAATTCTGGCGCTTGGCCTCCGCTCTTCCCACTTGCCCTGGTACAGTGGCAAGTCGGGTAATAGTATTGGGGTTGATGTCAGCTTTGTATTGGCAGCTAACATCAAGCCTGAGGATTAGTAATGTCGAGGTGTCTATATGATGCCCCCATTACTAACCCAATAGTCATATTGTAAATAAAAACACTCAGAATAAAGTCTTTTATTTGAAATAATGACACAGCCTTCTTTACTGAAATAAACACTCACTGTCCCTCTTTTACCCATTTATCCATTTAGTATGGAAAAAGGAAAAATAATAAACCACCATATTCCTCATTTGTCCAATAAGAAGATAATCCATTTGTCAGGCGACGAGTCTAGCTTTGCTACATCTAGATGCCTTACTGAATGGTTGCATGATGTGACCATTTAACCTAGCATCCAGCAGAGACACTGGTTGGACAGTCAGATTCACAGGTCAAGGTTACAAGAACAGACACAGATTTGAAGATATAGTGTTGATGGTGAATGTTCGGGATGTGACAGACCACAGGATTATTTAAGAGCTTAGTTAGGAAATAGTCAGAATTATTATTATTATTATTATTTATTGTTATAGCGCCATTTATTCCATGGCGCTTTACATGTGAAAAGGGGCATACATAGCAAAAACAAGTACAATAATCTTGAACACAATGTGACAGCGACTGGTACAGGAGGAGCGAGGACCCTGCCTGCGAGGGCTCACAATCTATTAGGGTTGGGTGAGGATACATTAGGTGAGAGTAGAGCTGGTCATGCAGCGGTGGTTACTGCAGGTGTAGGCTTGTCGGAAGAGTATTCAGAATAAGTAGGAAAACAACAGGTACCAGGTGAAGAATCCAAAGAGCAAAACTTGACTGTAATCCAGAAACAAGCCTGAGGTCAAGTTTAGGGTCAAAATCAGAAGTCAAAAACAAATACACATTAACAATATACAGACAATAGGTAGAGCACTAAAGGGAATGTCCACTGGGCAGGGCCAAGCATTCCTGTGTCTGGTTAAGTTGGAAGAGATAGCTGTCCCTCAAAGGAGTGGTGAAACCATCATTTGGTTGACATCTATGTATTATTAGGATGGCATATGGCCTCTGAGTCAGTCTGACAGTGTTACATGCTTCTAGTCTAAAAGTAGAAGTCAGTATGTAAGACACCTGAATGGATAGACTGCAAACAAAGCTAACTGTTGCTTTGTAAAACTAACCAATGAAACTTCCTAGTAGCGGCACTTTTTAGTTCCCGTCGGTGCGGGATTAAATCGTTTTACAATTTATATTTGGATTTAAAAACACGAAGATAATAAATAATTTTATTTCCAATTAGCAGAACAAAAAAAAATTGCTAATTTGCTTCTACAGTTAGACAGCCCCGATGTCTCAATCTGTAACCTGTCAGATCATTGAAAGAAAATTCTTCATACTGGGACAGGGGAGAGTAGATGTAAAGAGGGTCAGGGCAGTGGGCCCAGAAAACAGATTGACTGGCCACACTGCTGAATAACTCTCACAAGACGCACATTGTCTTCTGTGCCAAGTCCTCCGTACTCACGTTCTTATATTTTTTGTAGCGTCTTTCTATCCAGCCTAGAGAATAGAATCACTTGGCTTTGAACTGATGTCTCATCCTTCATCCTCTGTGTGAAATATCTGAGCTGTGAGGTTAAATATTATCCCGGTTTGTCTATACCTTTTCGAGAATCAGATGATTAAACAATGTTAATATGACATAGAAGCATTCAGACAATTTTCCCAGGAGATAGTGATTGTAGACATCTACAATAGAAGAATCGTAGCAGAAATTCACAGTTGTTACATATTACTTATTTCAATGAACTATACTTATTTCCAAACAATTTTCACTTTATAATTCGAGTTCTTGCTGAGCCCTTGTAGTTGCCAGGAACATATACAGTACAGACCAAAAGTTTGGCCACACCTTCTCATTTAAAGATTTTTCTGTATTTTTCTGTATTTTCATGACTTTGAAAATTGTACATTCACACTGAAGGCATCAAAACTATGAATTAACACAAGTGGAATTATATACTTAACAAAAAAAGTGTGAAACCACTGAAAATATGTCTTATATTGTAGGTTCTTTAAAGTAGCCACCTTTTGCTTTGATGACTGCTTTGCACACTCTTGCCATTCTCTTGATGAGCTTCAAGAGGTAGTCACCGGAAATGGTTTTCACTTCACAGGTGTGCCCTGTCAGGTTTAATAAGTGGGATTTCTTGCCTTATAAATGGGGTTGGGACCATCAGTTGTGTTGTGCAGAAGTCAGGTGGATACATAGCTGATAGTCCTACTGAATAGACTGTTAGAATTTGCATTATGGCAAGAAAAAAGCAGCTAAGTAAGGAAAAACGAGTGGCCATCATTACTTTAAGAAATGAAGGTCAGTCAATCCAAAAAATTGGGCAAACTTTGAAAGTGTCCCCAAGTTCAGTTGCAAAAACCATCAAGCGCTACAAAGAAACTGACTCACATGAGGACCGCCCCAGGAAAGGAAGACCAAGAGTCACCTCTGCTTCTGAGGATAAGTTTATCCGAGTCACCAGCCTCAGAAATCGCAGGTTAACAGCAGCTCAGATTAGAGACCAGGTCAATGCCACACAGAGTTCTAGCAGCAGACACATCTCTTCAACAACTGTTAAGAGGAGACTTTGTACAGCAGGCCTTCATGGTAAAATAGCTGCTAGGACAGGCAACAAGCAGAAGAGACTTGTTTGGGCTAAAGAACACAAGGAATGGACATTAGACCAGTGGAAATCTGTGCTTTTGTCTGATGAGTCCAAATTTGAGATCTTTGGTTCCAACCACCGTGTCTTTGTGCGACGCAGAAAAGGTGAACGGATGGACTCTACATGCCTGGTTCCCACCGTGAAGCATGGAGGAGGAGGTGTGATGGTGTGGGAGTGCTTTGCTGGTGACACTGTTGCGGATTTATTCAAAATTGAAGGCATACTGAACCAGCATGGCTACCACAGCATCTTGCAGAGGCATGCTATTCAATCCGGTTTGCGTTTTGTTGGACTATCATTTATTTTTCAACAGGACAATGACCCCAAACACACCTCCAGGCTGTGTAAGGGCTATTTGACCAAGGAAGGAGAGTGATAGGGTGCTACACCAGATGACCTGGCCTCCACAGTCACCAGACCTGCTCATCAAGAGAATGCCAAGAGTGTGCAAAGCAGTCATCAAAGCAAAAGGTTGCTACTTTGAAGAACCTAGAATATAAGACATATTTTCAGTTGTTTCACACTTTTTTGTTAAGCATATAATTCCACATGTGTTAATTCATAGTTTTGATGCCTTCAGTGTGAATGTACAATTTTCAAAGTCATGAAAATACAGAAAAATCTTTAAATGAGAAGGTGTGTCCAAACTTTTGGTCTGTACTGTAGGTACCTCCAGCCCTGATGCTGAATGTGCGTGACAATGCCACACCTGCACAAGTATCCTGATCTGGTGGTAGCAATAGTCAGGAAAGACTCAAAATAATAAGGTGACCTGATGTGTAAACGCAAATGGTTCAAAGGATGATGTTTTCATCTTTAGCAGAGTTGCTTTGAAACTTTAGTACTTTGGGCTGCCTATGAATAACCTTGGGTCTCACCACCATTTCACCATGATGTTACCCAATTAAGTCACTCTAATGGGAGAACATGAGGTCACATATTACTTTGGACTTTCCATGAACACCCTTGGGTCTTACCACCAAGGCACAATGATGTTACCCAATTATGTCACTTTTAATGGGAGAACATGAGGTCACATAGTACTTTGGAATTCCTATGAACACCATTGGGTCTCACCACCATGCCACTATGACGTTACCCAATTATGTCACTCTAATGGGAGAACATGAGGTCATATAATACTTTGGACTTCCCATGAACACCGTTGAGTCTTACCACCAAGGCACAATGATGTTACCCAATTATATCACTTTTAATGGGAGAACATGAGGTCGCATAATACTTTGGAATTCCCATGAACACCATTGGGTCTTACCACCATGCCACTATGATATTACCCAATTATGTCATTCTAATGGGAGAACATGAGGTCACATAGCACTTTGGAATTTCCATAAATACTCTTGGGTCTTACCACCATGGCACTAGGATGCTACCCAATTACAGTATATCACTTCTAATGGGAGAACATAAGGCGGTGTGCACCCCATGAGCGTAATGGTGTTAGCGGCCATTGCTCTTCACAATCACTAAGGGAAAAGAACTTTACTACTACAACATCCCTAACTATATGTACCAAACCTTATGTGTTCAAACTTCATATTGTGCATCCCGTTGGCCAGTGTGTGCACTGCGGTCCGATCTTGGACCTATTTATACAGACATCTGAATGCACCCGTACAGTGAAAGAAGTGCTCGGCCCTAATGAAAAGTAATAACACATATTTAGATTTAATTAAAGTTAACTCCTAAAGTTAAATTAAGGAACAAAAAAGTTTTATTCCGCTCTGCATCCACTATTACATCGTGTTTCCAGCTCAACGTGAAAAATTGGGTGAAAGGTCCTCTTTAATGCCACTCCATAGAGTTGAAAATAAAGTATGGTGATGTATATCAGCGTGAAGACACCCAGACTGTGTATTGCTGTATCTCAGACTGCAGTGTTAATTTAGTTGAAGATGATTTATAATTACGAGACGAATATTACTGATTTGGAAATTACTAAACAAAACGTTATTAGTCCTCATCAGTTGATGGTCCATCTGGTAATCTAGGTACAGAAAATATGACCTGTTTGTGAAATTTTCCTGATCTTATTTTTTTTTTGCCATAAGAACTGAAGAAACAGACACACTTGGGCAATACACTGGATAAGGACAACTGAAAGCTTAAAGAACCTCATAAAAGTTCACTTCTTTGCTACCAGAATCAGATTTTATGAAGCCTCTTCCATAATAACCTGCTACACATCTTAGAAGCTTTATTACTAAAACAGAAATGATTTTTTTTTTGTCCCTTAGGATTGAAAGCCAAAAAAAAATCAAAACAGACTGCCTTCCACGTCAGAATCCACTAAATCTTCTAATTGCTCTCAAAGATATATAGAGTCTTATCTTAATGCACCAGACGGTTATAGCAAACATTCTTATCCATTATTACATTTTGAAAAATATAATTTATTTGGTTAAAAATATTCCTTAACACAATAACATGTTTTTGTCTGTGGCATACATTAGTTTACTTTACATATTGTGGAGCGAAATATAAATCGTATAATATAAACTCAGACAGAGAGGCCCAAGCTCTGGGCTGACGTCCAAGGTTAGATCACCTCACAGTGTTCTCAGATTTTGGCTTCAATCATTAAAGTCTATACCACTTTCTCATAGCGTTTTTACTTTTTGGCTCATCTCTTCCTTCTGCCAACCAATTTCTCTCCTCATTATCAAGTATATCCCTCCTTGTCCTGCTTTTAGGAGCCAGGATGTATGGCCAGTTGCCATTTTTGTGAAGCCCGTAGATTACCACAGACTAACTTATGTAGGCCTTTCTCTCAGGATCTCATGTCCCTAAAGAAATAATTAAATTTTTTCGAGAATTGATATTTTGTCTTAAAAATGATTGTTAAGTAACAAAAAAATATATTGGTAGACTTCTCGGAACCTGAGTTTAAATAAGGTTGTGAATTTAAAGAAGCACTCCCATTAAATTTTTAAAAGGGGTTGTCTGGCCTTGGGCTACAAGTCTGCAGTCATCATATGTGACTGAAGACTTGTGAATCCTCACATTGCGCGCCCTGCACACTGTGAGGATTCTCCAGTGCCCACTAGACTGTGTCTGGCCTCGCTCAATACACTTGCATTGAGCGAGGACTTGCCCATCACATACTTGCATTGATGTGCTCGCTGCTCCCGTCATCGACACCGGAGAATCCTGACAGCGCACAGTGTGCACGATGTGAGGATTCACAATTCTGCAGTCACAGAGAGTCACTGCATACTTGTAACCTAAGGTCGGATAACCCATTGAAAGAAGCTCTCCCATCAATGTTTTTATACTCTTAATATATTGCAACTCCCATCAACGTTTTTATACTCTTAATATATTGCAATCATTAATTACAGAGCACTGCATACTTACAATTGCTTATTTTGCCTTTCTACGCAGTTCATTCTTCTCTTTTCCATTATGTCTATGACATCACATGATTAAATACTGACTAGCTGAATCTTTCTAAGCTCTAAGTAGAAACAGGAGGTTAATTTTCCCAGTATGAGTCTTGCGTCACTGCAAAAGTCTATGGCAGGGGGGAGGAGCTGAGCAGCTGGGTCAGGAGTTGAAGAGGGAGATGACTCATGCAGGGAAAATTGACATCCTGTTTCTACACAGAGCTTCAGAAGGATTCAGCTAGTCAGTTTTTAATCACGTGATGTCATAGACCTAATGGAAAAGAGAAAAATTAACAGTAGAAAGGCAAAATGAGCAATTGTAAGTATGCAGTGCTCTATAATATGATGATTGCAATATATTAAGAGGATAAAAACCTTGATCGGAGTGCTTCTTTAAGGCTAAACTTTTGTGAATGTATACGCAGGGTAGTGTAAATGTAATAATATTTTCATCATCATCATCATCTCTGGTGTCCAGCGCCAATTTGATCCTTTTCTGAGTCACATGACTGAAGTTCCAACTCTATGCTCTATGTGTGAACCGGAAGTCGCTTTTACAATTTAAGTCCATGGAATCTCGTTCTGGCACTCCATAGGCTTTCATTGTAAAAGCTACTTATGGCTTACTGGCTCAGTGGAGGACTAGAGTGGTGCTGGACACTAGAGAATATGCTGAGCGCAGAATAAACCTACACTACACTACATACACATTCACACAGGTTCAGCTTTTAAAAATGTTTAAGACTTTTTTTTCAACTTGTTTAAGACTTGGGCTTTGCACAACCTGTAGATGTTACATAGTATGGTTGGTACAGTATGGTTGGAAAAAGACATAGAGTGCATCCATGAAGTTCAACCAAGGGATGGGGAAGGATGCTAAATGAAGGTAGTGAACGAATTTGCTCTAAAATGCAATCTTTCCATCTGAATCCAGAGCATTGATCAACGGGATGAACATGCAGAAAAATATTTTTTTTTTACAATTACAGAAGTATTTATGATATTTTTTCCCCTCAAAAAAAAAACATTAAATATTTTTTAAACTATTACATATAGTTTATAAGGCCGAAAAAAGACAAGCGTCCATCCAGTTCAGCCTATTTCTTGTGCACTGCAGCTATTCCGCAGCGTTGATCCAGGGGAAGGCAAAAAAAAAAACATGCGGTATAGGCCAATTTACATCATTGAGGAAAAATTCACTTCCCGACACCAATCTGGCAGTCAGATTAAATCCCTGGATTAATTAACTAAGCATAAGATGTAATTTTATTGTTCTCAAGAAAGGTGTCCAGGCCTCTCTTGAACTCATTAAGTGAGTTGGACATCACCACTTCCTCTCCCAGAGAGTTCCAGAGTCTCACGGCTCTGACCGTAAAGAATCACCTTCTATGCTTGTGCAGGAACCTCCTTTCCTCCAGACGCATAATGTGCCCCCTCGTCTTTGTCACCATCCTTGGTATAAACAGGTCATGGGAGAGATCTCTGTACTGCCCCCTGATGTATTTATACATGTTTATGAGGTCTCCCCTAAGCCTTCTCTTTTCCAACGTAAATAGGCCTAATTTTGACAACCTCTCTGGGTATTCTAGTCCCTCCATTCCCTTTATTACCTTAGTCGCCCTCCTTTGTACCCTCTCTAGCTCCAATATGTCTTTCCTGAGCACCGGAGCCCAGAACTGTGCACAATATTCTAAGTGCGGCCTTACCAGCGCTTTATACAGAGGAAGAACAATGTTCTCATCATATGCCCCTATTCCTCTTCTGATGCATGCCATGACTCTATTTGCCTTCGCAGCTGCTGCCTGACACTGGGCACTCCAATTTAATTTGCTATTAACCAAGACACCCAGGTCCTTCTCCATGTCAGATTTCCCCAACGGTTTCCCATTTAATATGTATGGGTGACAGCTGTTTTTCTTTCCCATGTGCATGACCTTACATTTATCGGCATTGAACCCCATTTGCCATTTTTTGGCCCAACTCCCCAATTTATCTAAATCCTCCTGTAGCTGTGCCCTATCCTCATCTGTATTAACTACTTTACAAAGTTTAGTATCATCTGCAAATATTGCTATTTTACTATGCAACCCTTCCACTAGATCATTAATAAATATATTAAATAATATAGGGCCCAAGACAGACCCTTGAGGCACCCCGCTAGTAACCCTGACACACCCTGAGCTTACTCCATTGATAACCACCCTCTGCTTTCTATCACTCAGCCAGCTATTTACCCATTTGCACACATTATCCCCCAGACCAAGCATTCTCATTTTATATATCAACCTTTTGTGTGGCACGGTATCAAACGCTTTGGAGAAGTCAAGGTATACGACATCCACTGACTCTCCCCGGTCCAGCTGTGAGCTCACCTTCTCATAGAAGGCGATCAGGTTTGTTTGGCAGGAGCGATCCCTCATGAATCCATGTTGATATGGAGTTAGACAGTTATTATCATTAAGATATTCTACAATAGCATCTCTAAGAAATCCTTCAAACAATTTACCCACAACAGACGTTAAGCTGACTGGTCTATAGTTCCCAGGGTCACTTTTAAACCCCTTTTTGAATATTGATACCACATTTGCTTGGCGCCAGTCTAGTGGGACAGTCCCTGTCCATAAAGAGTGCTTGAATATAAGATACAGCGGTCTGTCTATCACATTACTTAATTCTTTTAGTACCCGGGGGTGTATGCCATCTGGGCCTGGTGACTTGTCTATTTTGATATTATTTAGGCGTTTCTGAACTTCCTCCTGGGTTAGGTGGGTGATATTTAGCGGAGGGTTTACTTTATCACTCTGCATTTCCTCCGATAAATTGTTTTCTTTTGTGAAAACAGTGGAGAAGAAGCTATTGAGTAGGTTTGCTTTACCCTCATCACCCTCTATGATTTTACCCAGGTTATTTTTCAATGGGCTAACTCCATCAGTTTTAATCCTTTTACTGTTTATATAGTTAAAGAACAGTTTGGGATTCGTTTTACTTTCCTTGGCAATTAGTCTCTCTGTCTCCTCTTTTGCTATTCTTATTTGTTTCTTACAGATTTTGTTTTTTTCCCTATAAGATATTAGCGCTTCCTCGCTGCCTTCTTGTTTAAGTTTACCGAAAGCCCTTTTTTTGTTTTTCATTGCCCTCTTGACTTCCTTATTTAGCCACATTGCTTCCTCCTATTCCTAGCCCTTTTATTCCCATAAGGTATGTACCTTCTACAGTGACTATGTAGGACTGTTTTGAAAATTACCCATTTTCTATCCGTGCTCCTATTACTAAAGATACTATCCCAGTCTATAAGGTGAAGGGCATCTCTTAGCTGATCAAACTTTGCCCTCCTAAAGTTCAGTGTTTTTGTGACTCCCTTGCTGGGCACCCTACTGAAGCACATGTGGAATTGTATAATGTTGTGGTCACTATTTCCCAGGTGCCCCCCGACCTGCACCCCAGTTATTCTGTCTGGCCTGTTAGTTAATATTAAGTCTAAAAGGGCCGTCCCTCTAGTTGGTTCCTGCACAAGTTGTGACAAATAATTGTCTTTGATAATTGACAGAAACCTGTTTCCTTTCTGAGATCTACAGCTTTCGGTTTCCCAGTCTATATCGGGGTAGTTGAAGTCCCCCATAATAATCACCTCGTTATTTTTTGCTACTTCGTCTATTTGTCAGTCCCCCGATGTGACCAGCTCCCTAGGTACACTGTTCCACAAATTAAATGTCCTCATGGTAAAGAAGGCTTGTCTCCTATAGGGGTTGAACCTTTTTTTCCCTCCAGGCGTAGGAACTGTCCTTTCATCATTTGAGGGGAGTTTTATATGAAAAGACCATACTTTTTGGCCATTTATATATATTTGTACGAGTTAATCATGTCCCTTCTTCTTCTCAAGACTAAATAAATGTAATTCCTTTAATATTTCCTCAAACCTAAGATCCTCTATGCCTATCTAGTTTATGTTTTGTATTTTTTGTGAAAACACAAGGAAGCCCTAGAGGAGCATGGAGCACCTGCTTAAGAGACCCCCCATAATGGGATCGGTTGTCTACTGTGCTGGTGGACTAGTAGACACAACTATGTATCACATGGTTTCATTTGGGGGGATTACACTTACTGTTTGGCAGCACATAATTTTTCCCAGTGATAACAGATATTGACTATGGATTAAAGAAGTTGGATTGGCAGCAATCAGTTTATTCTGGTGGAGGATTCCCAAAAGTGTATCGCTTATCATTTCTTTTGGAGTCAATAAAAATTCTTCAACCTCAACTTTTCTTAACTCTAAGGAGATGTACAATGACTAATCATCATGTTAATGGTGGCCTTTATGGGATATATAGTTTTTTTCACTACTGCTAATGCCGGCTATTATATACATGGCCCGGTCTCCAATGGAAATGTTGATTACAATCAATGCATTTTACCCATCTCCCATATCCATAGATCCTTGTGACAGAAAGCCGCTGTATGTCCTAATATATTTTCACTGCACGCTAAATAACGAAGGATTACTGATTGGTGGGCAATAATTTATCAGTGATTACTGAGACATTGAGCTCTAGTACATAGGCGGTAATTGTTGATCCACTGTAAGTAGAGATGAAGGATTTGGTTAGAAGCAAATGGAATTCACCTCAAATTTTATAAAATATTTAGATTCCCAGAATCTAATTATTTTGTGATTTCTCTTGTATGAATAAAAAAGAAATGGTGGCCACCAGTCCAGCCTGGTTTTTCACTGGTTCCATCTAGATATGGTCTCTTCTGGTCTTCATGGTAAGCGCCGTCCTCTCCTGCGTCTTTCTTTCCACTATGCTGGCTCTTCCTGTCCTGAGTAGGCGTCAATGTTCATCTTCTTAGGTCTGGGATGATCATTGGGCAATGCACATTTTAATGTCCTGACATCATGACGTTTTGGCAATGTGTATCACGTGAGACATACTCATCACAGACAAAGAGTAAATTAAGATGTAAGACAGGATGTCACCTCCCATGAGACCATGAGAGACCAGAGCAGGAGAGAGCCAATGGAAAACCAGGCTGGGCACTGCAGAGGCGAGATAGGTAAGCAATAAAGAGTATACAATTTTTTAAAATTTTTTAACCCCTATGTTTATCATGCTCAGGGGTCTCGAGAGAGTTTAGAGCATAGTAGGGCGCAAGCAATTCACATTCAATAAATTCAGAACAAATCAAATTTCCTAGACAAATTTGAATTTCGGCAGATTGACTCATCACTATTTGTAGGGCTTTACTCTTAGTAGCATTATGGCATTATGGCTGTGTACACACCAATCGGAACTATGAGAACTATGATGGATCTGTTTTTATGTGGATCCCAATGAATCCTGAGGGAACACATTCACCATTAAAAACATTATTAATATTAAATTCTACCAGCTTAATGAACCACAATCCGGTTACAATTTGTCTTGCAAGAGCATTTTTTGCTTTACTTCAAGGGTTTTGGAATTTTTAATGGCAAGTCAAAAACACTGTAATTTTAATAGAAACTTGTTGGACCCCGACCCCAACAAGTTTCTATTAAAATTACAGTGTTGTTGACTTGCCATTAAAAATTCCAAAACCCATGAAGTAAAGCAAAAAATGCTCTTGCAAGACAAATTGTAACCGAATTGTGGTTCATTAAGCTGGTAGAATTTAATATTAATAATGTTTTTTGGTCAAGGCCATACTTGATGGTTGCAATATAAGTTTTCCTTAATTTCTTTCACATTTATTTAGCCTTCACGAAGTGACATATCCTGCTCACAATAGTTATTATCTAGTTCCTGTTTCTTGAACTCCAGATGACGTTAATATTTATTTGATTTAATGCGAATTTTGAATGGATTATTTTTTACATTTATTAAGCTAATGAAAAAAAAACCCAAAGGAAGCTCAGATAGATGATTGATTAATGCTGACGCTGTAATCCCTGTTATCTTAAGCTAACAGAACAGTGGTGATGATGAGACGAAGGTCATCTTTTCGGCTCAGGTGACCCCTAACATGTAAGAAACATGTTTTCAACTTAAAGAGGCTTTCCGGTACTAAAATAAAAAACACAAAAATACAGATCAACATTTTTTCCGTGGACCTCACCTGATATAGTTTATTTACGTGCAAAATTTCTGGTATCATAGCAGCATAAACTAAATTTCACATAGTGTATTATCTTGGAATATCAACTAGCTCAATATCCAGCCCTACACTTTCTTTTTGCACCAAATGACAGTGTATGGGATGCAAGTCATGATATTATGTACATTCAAGCACTGATTTTGTCAGAAGGGATGCTGGTAGCAAAAGACGGGATGTTAGCAGAAGAAGAAATATACTCTTAGCTGGCATCGCATGACCCATGAACAGGACTAGAAATTAGGATGCTTCCAAAAGCGAAATAACATTACTAACTTTCTTTTTTACCCATAGTAGCTTAGATAATAAAATATTTTTCGTCTCAGAAAACCAACTTAAAGGGAATCTGGCAGAATAACCCAACTCCTAAACTGTTTATATGGTCATGTTGCACTATTAAATATATTGTCATCCACACCTTTACTTATGCAATCTGTTGCTCCCTGTATGAAAAATTAAAGTCATATGCATATAAGGCCTTAGTGCTCTGGTTGTGTCAAACACTTTCTAAGCTTCTGCCTCTCAGGCTCTATTCCCTGACCAGTCCCACCTTCATATACTTGAGTGACAGCTTACTTGTTTGACTGCAATGATAGTAATCTATCAGTCATGTAGACGAAGGTGGGGATGGATATGGAATAGAGGTTTAAGTAGTGTTTTGACACACTCAGAGCACTTAACCCTCATTTGCATATGGATTAAAACAGCAATTAACCAATCAGGAAGCAGCAGATTGCATAAGTAAAGGTGTGTCTGACATTATGTTTCGGAGAGAAACATGACCATAAAAAAGAGTTTGAGGGTGGATAATTCTGACAGATCCCTCTAAGGATTTGTTTGTTTTTGTCTTTTTATAGTAAACCATCATAAGTTTCTTTGAAATAATCGGTGGAAAAAGAACAATCTGTAACTAATCAGGAATCCCAGCAGCAGAATCAGAATGTTCTGATGTTGTCGGGGACAATGACTTAGTCACTAAAGTGATGACGTTCATGATGGCAGTGCCTTATGGTGGTGGCAAACAAACAATTTACACCAGGGATAAGATCTCCAGCTTTATGGAGAATTTCTGAAGATGAATGTGGCGAGTGACTGTTGTACACATTTGGGCTATATTACAAAATCTGAAAGCAACAAGGGCAGTATCATCACAGCAGAGAGGAAATAGAGACAAGTGGAAGGTCAAAGTCTTGGTACAAGAAGCAAGGTCCTCATGCAGCGCAGAGTATTTCAAGAAAGAAGGATGCATTGTATGGGCCATTATTATTAATATTTAATTATGACCTATGTGCTAACACTAGGTAAATGTTAGAACCTTGCTCTTAGGTTTTTTCCTTTGCTGGTCACATGACCTTGTTGGCCTATTTAATCCTGCTCCGCCCTTCTGGCTTTGCTGGACTTCATTGTATAACTACTTTCTAGCTAGCCTGTGCTCTGTATCTAACTCTGTTAGTTTGCTTGGTCTACGGACCTCTATGTTCTATATATTTTGTTTGTTCGTCTGTCTGCTACTATTTCTGTTAGGAGGTGTCCCATTTTCCTCCCAGTCCTTAGTACTTGTAGGGATTCCTTCCCCACATCTATAGGTCTCCGTGCAGACTAGCTTAGGACTTTAGCAGGTCTGATCGCAGGATCAGGTTCCCTGTTACATCGTAGGGATTCAGCTGAGTTCTATCGTAGGGACAGATCTCCTCTCTTTCCTTAGCTCTGGTAGCAGAACATAACAGTAAGTCCAGCCTGCAAAGATTTTTCTGTTCCATCATGGTGTCGGTTCAGGATTTGGCTCATCGCCTGCAGGGACTCTCTCTGGAGGTGGCCGAGCTCCGTCAGCACGTGAGTAACTGTCCTGGAGCACATTTCTTGGAGCCTAAGGTATGTTTGCCGGATTTATTTTTTTGTGAACACCGAGAATTTTTTTCATTTAAAAATGCTTGCTTATTGTATTTTCGTTTGAGACCCAAGTCCTCTGGGGATGAATCCCAGCGCATAGGGTTCATTATGTCTTTTCTTTGCAACCTAGTGATACATGCTTCAGATCAGTGGATAGTTTTTTTTCTGCTTTGGGACTATTATATGATGATCCTGACCGTGTCGCATCAGCTGAGACTGAGTTGAGACGTTTGAAACAGGGATCAGGTAATGTGGAAAAATATTGTACTCATTTCCGTCGTTGGTCTACTCAAACAGGGTGGAACGATTCTGCTCTGAAAAGTCTATTTCTTGCTGGGCTCAATGAAAGGGTTAAAGACCTGCTAATTGCTTATCCTACACCTGAAGATTTGCAACAGGCTATGCAATTAGCTATACGGGTGGATAGGAGACTGCGTGCAAGGGTTAATGAGAGCAAATCCTCTGCTATGTCAGTTTCTGGTTATGAGAATGTGTGTACTAACAGTGGTGAACCGATGGAGATTGGATCGGTGGCACCTCGCTCTCAAGAAAAAGACCGTAGATTTTCTGAAGGCTTGTGTTTCTATTGCGGAAAATCTGGTCATTTGATTAAAGGCTGTGAGCTTCGTATGAAGAAAGAAAAAAAAATGGTCAGTCATGCCCGTATTGCCTGTTTAAATTCCAAGGGTGTATTTTTAGCTGCTTCCACGATTGCTCAGGAAAAATTAATGGAATTTCGGGTGTTTGTTGATTGTGGGTCTACTCTGAATGTAATTGATGGGGGATTCTTGGAAAGACTCAATTTAAAACCCGAACCTTTATCATCCCCCATTGCTGTGGTTTCTGTGGATGGTTCCCCTTTGAAGAATATTACTCTCAAGGTCTGTGAATTTCCTCTCACTATTAATGGTGTTCACCATGAGAAATTGGATTTGGTAGTTTTGAATAACTTGCCTTCTCCAGTAATATTGGGATTGCCCTGGTTAAAATTTCACAATCCTGTACTGGATTGGTCTACCAGTGAAATTAAATCCTGGAGCCATAAATGTTATGACAAGTGTTGTAACGGGCGTATTGCAGCTTTGGATAGGGGAGAATTGCCTGTTCCTATTCAGGATTTTTGGAGAGTTTTTTCTGAGAAGGAATCGCAGGTTTTGCCTCCCCATAGAGACTATGATTGTTCTATTGAATTTGTCCCTGGAGCGACTCTTCCTAAAAGTCGTTTATTTAACCTTACTATTCCTGAGAGGAAGGCTTTGGAGGAATACATACAGACAAGTTTGGCCGCCGGTCACATTAGGCCCTCTAAGTCTCCTGTGGCGGTTGGATTTTTTTTTGTAAAAAAAAAGGACGGCGGTTTACGTCCTTGTCTGGATTTTCGTGAGATTAACAAAATTACTGTACGCAATCCTTACCCACTGCCATTGATTCCTGATCTGTTTAACCAGTTAATGGGGGCCAAGTGGTTCTCTAAAATGTTGCTCTTTCTTCTCTTCTTACAGGTATATATTTTTCACTGCTTGTGTGATCTGTCCTGAAAACTGCATTATATCTCCATGCAATGCTCTGCAGCCTATCAATTTCTGGTATATATTTTTCACTGCTTGTGTGATCTGTCCTGAAAACTGCATTATATCTCCATGCAATGCTCTGCAGCCTATCAATTTCTGGTATATATTTTTCACTGCTTGTGTGATCTGTCCTGAAAACTGCATTATATCTCCATGCAATGCTCTGCAGCCTATCAATTTCTGGTATATATTTTTCACTGCTTGTGTGATCTGTCCTGAAAACTGCATTATATCTCCATGCAATGCTCTGCAGCCTATCAATTTCTGGTATATATTTTTCACTGCTTGTGTGATCTGTCCTGAAAACTGCATTATATCTCCATGCAATGCTCTGCAGCCTATCAATTTCTGGTATATATTTTTCACTGCTTGTGTGATCTGTCCTGAAAACTGCATTATATCTCCATGCAATGCTCTGCAGCCTATCAATTTCTGGTATATATTTTTCACTGCTTGTGTGATCTGTCCTGAAAACTGCATTATATCTCCATGCAATGCTCTGCAGCCTATCAATTTCTGGTATATATTTTTCACTGCTTGTGTGATCTGTCCTGAAAACTGCATTATATCTCCATGCAATGCTCTGCAGCCTATCAATTTCTGGTATATATTTTTTCACTCCTCTAGCTTTTTTATTCCATGATACTTAAAGGTCATCACACTTACTTTAAGAGTTTATGATCCATGCCGAGTTTACTAGTCTTTTTTTTTTTCCCTGCACTTTATGGTCTCCTGTTGTCTTTTAAGCTAGTGATTGATTGTTAATAAGTTAAATCTGTGCAGATCTAAGCAGATACGTCCCTATATATTGAGACTTAGTTAAGGGGAGGCATTTATGCGGGGGCATTTATGCATATAGCATTTATGCATACTTTATCGAAGTGCCATAATTTAGCAAAGTGCCCTGGCAGTTAGAAAATGGCAGTTGGACAGGGCAGGAGACAGGTAAGACATGCAAGACAAACCAACAAACTTGCTTCCAGGTCATCTTTTTGGCAAACAGTATTCACCATTTGTATCTGTGCCATTTATACTCTGGTTGCTACAATCATCCACATTCACCGTTCTCCCACAAATGCGGCACACTTCATCCATATTAATCCCTCACTCCTCTCTTCTCCTATGTACAGTTGTCATGCTCTCTTCACAATGTTATACCACGCAGATCCATTCATTCCCACCATACAACGCAGGAAACGCTCTCACAAATCACTCAATCATCTGCTCACTCTCTGTATCTTCCTTCTATTAGTCGCAGGTGATATTTCTCCCAACCCAGGACCCTCCAGTAATAATAACACTAACTCTTTCCCTGTTACATTCAGAAACCCTGCTAATCTCATTAATATTCCCTGCATATCTTCTGTCTCATTCAACTGTGCCCTTTGGAATGCACGCTCAGCTTGTAATAAACTCTCTTACATCCATGACTTTTTCCTCTCTAATTCCCTCAACCTTCTGGCTCTCACTGAAACCTGGATCCAGCAGTCGGACACCACCGCCGCTGCAGCTCTCTCCTATGGTGGCCTACATTTCTCTCATACCCCGCGACCTGACAACAGATCAGGTGGAGGTGTTGGTCTGCTTCTTTCAACAAAATGTACTTTTCAGGTTATCCCCCCTGTACCCTCCCTTATCTTCCCGTCCTTTGAGGCCCACACAGTCAGACTCTACCGGCCCTTCTCCCTGCGAGTGGCGGTTGTCTATCGCCCCCCAGGTCCCCTCCGTCAATTCCTGGATCACTTTGCTGCCTGGCTTACAAATTTTCTATCCTGCGACATCCCCACGATAATCATGGGAGACTTTAACATCCCAATTGGCGATCCTCTTTCCCCATCTGCCACGCATCTTTTATCATTAACCTCCTCCTTCGGCCTTTCACAGCTTGCTAATTCTCCTACACATGAGGACGGGAACACATTGGACCTGATCTTCTCCCGGCTTTGCTCAGTACATGACTTTACTAACTCTCCCCTTCCACTCTCTGACCATAATCTTCTTTCATTCTCTGTCAAGAACTGCGACTCTACTCAAGACACTCCCACCGTCCACACTTATAGAAATTTACGCGCCATTAACACCCAGAAATTTATAAAAAGTTGCAATCATCATTGGCCCCAATCTCCTCCCTCTCATGTCCCGAATCTGCATTGAAGCATTATAACAAAATAATGCTATGCGCCCTGGATGAAGCCGCACCTCCTACACAAAGAACAATTCGGCATAGACGGCGACAACCCTGGCACACGCCTCAAACACGTCTTCTCCAGAGGTACTCCAGGTGCGCTGAACGGCTGTGGAGAAAATCAAATCTGCCCGAAGATTTCCTCCACTATAAATTTATGCTGAAAACATATAACTCTGCCCTTCACCTCTCCAAACAAACCTACTTTAACAACCTCATCATCTCACTTTCCAATAATCCTAAACGACTCTTTGACACGTTTCATTCTCTCCTCAATCAAACAGCACAGGCCCCGACCACCGACCTCAGCGCTGACGATCTGGCTAACTATTTCAAAGAAAAAGTTGACCATATCCGACAGGAAATTTTCTCCCAATCCCCAAATGTTATGCATGCTCCCCCCCGCCACATTGTATCTTGCTCATTTTCTGACTTCGAACCAGTCACGGAAGATGAAGTGATCAGGCTCCTTGCATCTTCTCGCCCTACCACCTGCACCAGCGACCCTATTCCCTCACATCTCCTTCAGTCCCTTGCTCCAGCTGTCACCTCTCACCTAACTAAAATTTTCAACCTTTCCCTCTCATCTGGTATCTTTCCCTCTTCTTTTAAACACGCCAGCATACAACCATTACTTAAAAAACCATCCCTCGACCAGAACTGCACGGCCAACTACAGACCTGTTTCCAATCTTCCCTTTATCTCTAAACTCCTGGAACGCCTGGTCCACTCCCGTCTAATCCGCTATCTCTCAGACAACTCTCTTCTTGACCCTTTACAATCTGGTTTCCGCTCTTTACATTCTACTGAAACTGCCCTCACTAAAGTCTCTAATGATCTACTAACAGCTAAATCTAATGGTCACTACTCCCTGCTGATTCTCCTGGATCTCTCTGCAGCATTCGACACTGTGGATCATCAGCTCCTCCTCACTATGCTCCGCACTATTGGCCTCAAGGACACGGTTCTCTCCTGGTTCTCCTCTTATCTCTCTGACCGCTCCTTCTCTGTGTCTTTTGCCGGCTCCTCCTCCTCCCTACTTCCTCTTACTGTCGGGGTTCCTCAAGGATCAGTCCTCGGCCCCCTTCTTTTCTCCTTATACACCGCTCCTATTGGACAAACAATCAGTAGATTCGGTTTTCAGTACCATCTCTATGCTGATGACACCCAATTATACACCTCTGCTCCGGACATCACCCCTGCATTACTACAAAAGACCAGTGATTGTCTTTCTGCTGTGTCTAACATTATGTCCTCCCTCTACCTAAAACTGAATCTGTCAAAAACTGAACTACTCGTCTTTCCTCCCTCCATTAATCTACCTGTGCCCGATATTGCCATCTCCGTTTGTGGCTCAACCATTACTCCCCAGCTACAAGCCCGCTGTCTTGGGGTCATTTTTGATTCAGATCTTTCTTTCACTCCTCACATCAAATCACTCGCTCGTTCATGTCATCTACACCTCAAAAACATCTCAAGAATCAGGACTTTTCTCACCTTTGACTCGGCAAAAACTCTTACTGTCGCTCTTATTCATTCTCGTCTTGACTATTGCAACGCTCTACTAATCGGTCTCCCTCTTACTAAACTCTCCCCTCTCCAATCCGTCCTGAACGCAGCAGCCAGGATCATATTCCTCGCCAACCGCTACTCAGATGCCTCTTCCCTGTGCCAGTCATTGCATTGGTTGCCCATCCAATATAGAGTTCGTTTTAAACTTATCACGCTTACCCACAAAGCGCTCCATGCTTCAGTACCCCCCTACATCTCCTCCCTTGTCTCAGTCTACCACCCTACACGTGCCCTCCGTTCTGCAAATGACTTGAAACTAAAATCCTCCATAATCCGAACTTCCCACTCCCGTCTCCAAGATTTCTCGCGTGCTGCGCCAATTCTCTGGAATGCACTACCCAGGACAGTTCGATTAATTCCCAATACCCACAGTTTCAAGCGAACCCTAAAAACACATTTCTTTAGACTGGCGTATCACCTAAACACACTCTGTCCATCCCAGCTTTCCCCCATATTAAAATCTTCTTCAACTTCGGGTTCAAACCAACCATGCACATAAAAGCCTCTGTCAGGACTGCACACATACTGGCTGGCGACCAGTCCATGTATTATTATTTATCCTATTCAGTATATCAAGGCTGCATTATACAATATATGTACTTTTTACCTTTTGTGTCTCCCCCACTTCCTCATAGACTGTAAGCTCGCGAGCAGGGCCCTCACTCCGTTCGATATGAGATATGCTTATTCTGTATTGTCTGTATAAGTCCCCCCTAAAATTTGTAAAGTGCTGCGGAATATGTTGGCGCTATAAAAATAAACTATTATTATTATTATTATTATAAGGAGGGTGACGAATGGAAGACTGCTTTTAACACTCCTGTGGGTCATTTTGAGAATCTGGTTATGCCTTTTGGTCTTACTAATGCTCCTGCATTTTTCCAGAATCTTATTAATGACATTCTTAGACCTTTGATCGGCAAAAATGTGGTTGTGTATTTGGATGACATTTTGATTTATTCGCCGGATCTGGAGTCTCATTGGCGGAGCGTACGTGAGGTATTACAGTTATTAATGGACAATTCGCTTTTTGCTAAGCTGGAGAAATGTGAGTTCGCTGTACAGAGAATTAGTTTTTTGGGTTACATTATCTCCAGCGAAGGTTTTGAGATGGACCCGGTTAAAGTTCAAGCTGTACAGGAATGGCCTAGGCCTATTGGTTTGAAATCGATACAGAGGTTTTTAGGTTTCGCCAATTATTACAGAAAATTCATAAAAAATTTTTCTAGCATTGTCAAACCTCTGACCGATCTCACCAGGAAAGGTGCTGATGCGGTTCAGTGGTCTTCTGAGGCCATTGAAGCTTTTGTGTATCTCAAGGAGAGGTTCACCTCTGCTCCCATCCTTATGCAGCCTGATGTGACTAAGCCGTTTTTGGTTGAGGTTGATGCTTCCTCTGTGGGGGTTGGCGCAGTATTGTCTCAGGATAACGGGGATGGATTACATCCCTGTGCCTTTTTTTCAAAAAAATTTTCGGAGACTGAACTGAATTACGATATTGGTAATCGGGAATTATTGGCTATTAAACTCGCATTTGAACACTGGCGCCACTTCTTGGAAGGTGCGGAATTTCCCGTTCAGGTTCTTACGGATCATAAAAATCTGATATATCTTGATGCTGCCAAGCGCCTGAATGCCCGTCAGGCTAGGTGGGCACTGTTTTTCTCGCGGTTTAATTTCTCCGTTACTTACATCCCTGGTACTAAGAATGTTAAGGCGGATGCCTTGTCTCGCAGTTTTTCTCCCATAGTCGGTGCTGAGAAAGAGGAGAACATTTTACAAGAAGGTGTTGTGATAGCTGCTTTGGACTCCGTTTTGGAAGATGAGATTCTTAAAGCACAGGAGAATGCCCCATCTAAAACTCCTCATGGGAGGTTGTTTGTGCCTGGGACCTTTAGGAGAGATTTGTTTGTTGAGTGTCACGAATCTCGGTTGGCAGGTCATCCCGAAATCTCTGAGACCAAGAGACTGGTGGGTCGCAGTTTTTGGTGGCCTGGATGGCAGAAGGAAGTCATTAAGTGGGTGCGTCAATGTACTATATGTGCTAGATCTAAGTCCTCACATACTCCTGCTGCGGGGTTGCTTTGTCCTTTGGAGGTTCCCAGTGCTCCTTGGACACATTTGGCTATGGACTTTATAACTGACCTTCCCCCCTCTGAGGGTTTTACTGTCATCTGGGTGGTCGTGGACCGTTTTAGCAAGATGTGTCACTTGGTTCCCTTCGTCAAACTGCCCTGCGCTAAAACTCTCGCTAAGGCCTTTGTCAAGGAAATTGTCAGACTTCATGGCGTTCCTACTGACATTGTTTCTGATAGGGGTCCTCAGTTCGTGGCTCGTTTTTGGCGTGCATTTTGTGACAGGTTGGGAGTTCATTTGTCGTTCTCGTCCGGATATCATCCTGAATCTAATGGCCAGACAGAAAGGAAAAACCAGGATGTTGAGCAGTTCTTGCGTTGTTTTGTGGCAGACAATCAAGAGGGGTGGTCTGAGCTTCTGCCACTTGCTGAATTTGCTCTGAACAATCATACATCTTCTTCTGCTGGTTGTTCGCCTTTTTTTTGTTGTTCTGGGAGACATCCGTCGTTTGGGTCTTTCTCCATGTTGGGATCTGCCGTGCCTGAGGAGGAGAATTTTTCCGGTGATTTGGAGAGAGTTTGGACGGATGTGCGTGGTAATCTTCAGGAGGCCAACAGAAAATCTAAAGACTACTTTGATAGGAAACGACAGGAGGTTTTGTTCGCTGTTGGTGACATGGTTTGGTTGTCCTCTAGGAATCTGCGGTTGAGGATTCCTTCTAAGAAATTGGGTCCCAAGTTTGTAGGGCCCTTTAAGGTGCTTCAGGTTGTCAACCAATCTGCTGTTAGGTTGGAGGTTCCTACCTCCTGGAGAATTAATCCGGTATTTCATGTCTCTCTGTTAAAAAAAGCTGTTGTGTCGGATGGTGACGCCTCTGCCTCTGTTCCTCCGGTGGTGGAGGATGGGGAATATGAAATTTCTCGCATCCTTAACTCTAGACGGTATAGAGGTAGTTTGCAGTATCTTGTGGCCTGGAAAGGTTTCGGACCCGAGGATAACTCTTGGGTGAGGTCAGATGATGTTTCCGCGTCCAGACTTATCAGAGCGTTTCACAGGAGATTTCCTGATAAGCCTGGTCCTAGGGGATCCGGAGGATCCTCTTAGAAGGGGGGGTACTGTTAGAACCTTGCTCTTAGGTTTTTTCCTTTGCTGGTCACATGACCTTGTTGGCCTATTTAATCCTGCTCCGCCCTTCTGGCTTTGCTGGACTTCATTGTATAACTACTTTCTAGCTAGCCTGTGCTCTGTATCTAACTCTGTTAGTTTGCTTGGTCTACGGACCTCTATGTTCTATATATTTTGTTTGTTCGTCTGTCTGCTACTATTTCTGTTAGGAGGTGTCCCATTTTCCTCCCAGTCCTTAGTACTTGTAGGGATTCCTTCCCCACATCTATAGGTCTCCGTGCAGACTAGCTTAGGACTTTAGCAGGTCTGATCGCAGGATCAGGTTCCCTGTTACATCGTAGGGATTCAGCTGAGTTCTATCGTAGGGACAGATCTCCTCTCTTTCCTTAGCTCTGGTAGCAGAACATAACAGTAAAGTATGTCAGAACAACAAGTTACTCTCCTCAACAATGAAATTGCAACACCAAGAAGGAAATGTTGTGGGATTATTGAAATTACATAATGGATAGACATGACAATAATATGCAAATGATGAAAAAATGGAAACAACATTTTCAAAACGTCTCAATTCATTCAGTATGAGCGCTACACGCAGAAATATATGCACCTACACTTCTTGACTGCTATCAAGGTTAGCTGAGGAATGTCCTACCACATTGAATGCACTTTGACAAATCATCAAGATCCACTGCTTTCAGCAACTTTTGCAATTCCTGATCAATGACATTCAGGATGTACCAAATGAGAGACATGTCTGGAGATGCTGCTGCCCATGGCAGCAAGTATAGGTCATACAGGCTGCACACAGTAGTACGAGCAACATGGGGCCTGTCATTGTGTTAGAAAATGGTTCCTGGGACACTTTGGAGAAATAGCTACGTTATGCCACCCCACACCATAATCCCAGAAGTAGGACCAGGGTAACGTTCCCTTGTGAAGACCCCTAAATGGTGATGACCATATGATCTCCAGACTAATCTCCAGTTATCATTGAATCCAAGATAAAAGAAGGACTTATCACTGATGAGGATAGACCTCCATTCTAGCCTTCTTTGCTTCACTCCAACTTCCAGTCTCCATTTGGAGACCACATGGGTAGTGGCACAAAGAGACCTTCGCAAGAGATCATCACACTGGTCATGCTCCCAGGAATATGGTGTGGAGTGGCATAATGTAAGGTAGCCAGACTCCTTTAGTCTACTTTGTAAGTACCCTAACAGCTCAGCATTACATTTATTTAGTCGTAGAACTAGTGGTACGGCCATTTTTCTAGTGTCCCAGGAGTTGCTTTTAAACACTCCCATGCCAGACCGCATTTTTTTCGTGCAACTGTGAGCAGTCTGCGTGGTCTAAACGTGCTACCATGGCCTGCAGCGTCTCCTGACCTGCCTCTCGTAAAGCACATCTAGGACATCATTAGTTGGCAGTTGCAACGGGAGTTGCCAGCAGTGGATCTTGAAGATTTTCCGAAGTACATTCCTCAGACAACCATTAATAACCTCGTTGATAGCAGCTGAGGCTATAAGTACTTTACAGGAGATTTCTGTATGTGGCGCTCATATTCAATACTGAATAAATCAAGTTATTTTGAAAATTTGCTTCCGTATTATCATCATTTACATTGAGTAACATGTCAATCCATCCTATGTTTTCCATAATTCCATAACTTTTCCTTTTTAGTGTTGCAATTTCAATGTTGAAAAGTGTACAAATGCATCTCTAATTGTCTCTTAAATTTTATTGTGTTGAGGTTTTTATTTTCCTTTCTATTCTTATAGTTGAACATTAGCCTGCAACTAAATTTAGCTACACATTATACTAGTAAATCATTTTCCAAAGAAAACACCACAGTAAATGAACAGGCATGCATTGCAGGGAAATAAACATAGGATATCATTTTAATAAAGACAGGATGTCAAACACATGAAATCAAAAATTTTGCAAACCGCTTCCTCGGCCACCAGAGCATGAGAGATCTGTTGTTTGTTAATTTTTATTTCCTATGTTTTTGTTATATTAAAGGTTTTTAATGGACACTTTTACACTAACTGGTCATGATCTAGTCTCCAATTTGATGTAAAAGTCATTAGTAAAAAGCAGTGGAGTAACTTGAAGACTGTGGGACCCAATGCAAAATCTCCAACAGGGCCCCCAACTATCAAAGGTCTTTAATAGTAATATTCAATAATCTTTAATATAAGACAAAGGGACCTTTTGGCCTCCCTAGTCTCCAGGGCCAAGATGCAATTGCAACCAATGCACCTCAGTTCAAACACTTGCACCTCTTATATTTACGCTCTTGATAAAAAGACAAAAGCTATGGACATGCCAGATCCTTAACTCGTTGGGTGCGACCAACATTAGTGTAATGTGTATGGTGGACTTTAAATAAGTAGAGAGATAGGGACGCAATAGCGCTGTTATCCAACAACAACCAAGTAGGTAAAAGAAAATGTGCTCATCTTTATGAGTTGTGTAATGCACAACTCATGTAAGAATTTGTAGCGAAGGGCTGCAGCCAGCACAGAATCCCTAGGGATCTTGTAAGGTTGTCTGTAATAGGATGAAGTAGGTGCCGGGAATAATAGCTATGTACCTGAGGAAGTGGAGGGGACGTCCACGAAACGCGTAGTAATCGTAGCTTTTAGTAATAAACTACAAGATTGTTAAATATATACAATCTCTCGTCAAATTTCTTCACCACGGAGGAGCGCGGTTTTTATGGTGGGCTTTAGGATAGAACCAATTTTCATCTTCCTCATCTGTTTCGATCTCCCTAAATCAAAACCTTGCTAATCCTTATAATGATGTTATCTTTCAGAGATCTTTCAGATCAATTGGTCACATACACACATTGATTTAAGCCGGCCATACACATTAGATGGCTGTTGTCCAAACGTTACTTGGGCAAATTGTAATTGACAGAAGCATCTCCCATACAAAAAAGCGTTCCTTTGGCTGAGCACTCCTGTATTCTCTGTGAGAAAGCCGCCAGAAGACACGTCAATCGGTGGCTTATCTAAGGAGAAAATTGTGTTAATCAGTCCGAAATCACACACGCGTGATCAACATCTCTCCCCACCATCAGTCGGCCAGCCCCCCCATTGACATTACAACGTTGGCTGAACTTGTCAACATTTGTTGGTTTAGTTGACATTAGTCTAATGTGTATTGGGTAACAAATAATAATAAATAACAAATAGTCTGCTTAGACAGAAATTGGTTGGAGATCTCTACATGTGAATATACCTATACTTGAGACTTCTGCTCTTATTGATTGTAACGGGTGTCGGGTGGTGGAACCTCTGTGCCTTGGAACAAGGAGGGACCCCGAGGGGCAGGTGTTATTCTGAGGACGACCTTGTAATAGAGCAGGTGGCTCCCACGGGTCAGGTAGCTGGGACTGACCGGAGTAGCGTCAGGTAAGTAGCAGTCTCTGGGTGAGTAGGCGGGTGGTCACGGGAAGTGACGGAAGAGCAGGTAAGAGTCTCTTGGCTGGCAGGCAGGCGGTCACGGCAAGTGACGGCTGAGCGGGTAAGAGTCTCTTGGCTGGCAGGCAGGCGGTCACGGCAAGTGACGGCTGAGCGGGTAAGAGTCTCTTGGCTGGCAGGCAGGTGGTCACGGCAAGTGACGGCTGAGCGGGTAAGAGTCTCTTGGCTGGCAGGCAGGCGGTCACGGCAAGTGACGGCTGAGCGGGTAAGAGTCTCTTGGCTGGCAGGCAGGTGGTCACGGCAAGTGACGGCTGAGTGGGTAAAAGTCTCTTGGCTGGCAGGCAGGCGGTCATGGCAAGTGACGGCTGAGCAGGTAAGAGTCTCTTGGCTGGCAGGCAGGCGGTCACGGCAAGTGACGGCTGAGCGGGTAAGAGTCTCTTGGCTGGCAGGCAGATGGTCACGGGAAGTGACGGCAGAACGGGTAAGAGTCTCTTGGCTGGCAGGCAGGTGGTCACGGCAAGTGACGGCGGAGCCTCCAGGTAGGCTAGCAGGCGGGTAGCAGGTGAGCGCTCCCAGGTGAGCGGGCTAGCAGGTACGGCAGGTAGCAGGCAGGTAACTGGCAGGTGCTTCCTGGTCCGCAGGTGGACTTGCCCATAGACAGACTGGCGGATGCAGGAGACAGACTGTCGGGCTGAAGAGAAGACACGCAGGCAGACAGGACTTGTAGTCAGGCTGGCAACGGGACCTGAGGGCTGAAGCAGAGGTGAGTATGCTTTGCAACAACTTTGCTCGGGCACCTCCATTTTGAAGGAGGTGCCTTATATATGGGAGGTCCTCCGGCTATTGGCCGGGGACTCCTTAGGACGGTGCGCGCGGTCCCTTAAAGAGAGGGGGAGCACGCGCGCCCTAAGCACAGTGCCCAGGAAGGAGCGCGCGCCGGCAGCAGCGAGGGAACGAGCACTGGAGGACGCCGTGCGCTGAACAGGAAGGTGAGAGGGATGGCGTCTCTGCCTAGCAGGACGTAGAGACGCCGATGCTACATTGATCTACACAAAGCTGTACATATCCTAAAGGCAGACTTAACAGTTTCCATATATCCACATTACAGTTTACTGCTCAGGATTTGCCACATGAGCACGGCTAGTGCCGGCATACTTTGAAGGGTAATAAAGAACTGGAGGCAGGTTTTAATTAACTTTTTTTGCCTCTTACATTCTTACTGTTTAGTCTTCAGTGTTTTCCTCACAGGTGATCAATGGTTTACATTGTTGCATTGGAGCACACGGTTCATAGAATCATAGAATGTTAGAGTTGGAAGGGACCTCCAGCGTCATCTGGTCCAACCCCCTGATCAATTCAGGATTCACTAAACCATCTCAGACAGAGGTCTGTCCAGCCTCTGTGTGAAGACTTCCATTGAAGGAGAACTCGCCACCTCTCGTGGCCGCCTGTTCCACTCGTTAATCACCCTCACTGTCAAAAAAGTTTTTTTAATATTTAATCTGTATCTTCTCCCATTCAGTTTCATCCCATTGTTTCCAGTCTTTCTTTGTGCAAATGAGAATAAAGCTGATCCCTCTACAGTGTGACAGCCCTTGATATATTTGTAGACAGCTATTAAGTCTCCTCTCAGTCTTCTCTTTTGCAAGCTAAACATTCCCAAATCCTCTAACTGTTCCTCATAGGACATTGTTTGCAGAACGGTCACCATTCTGGTCATTCTTCTCTGAACTTTCTCCAGTTTCTTCGTGTATTTTTTAAGATGTGGTGCCCAGAACTAGACACAGTATTCCAGATGAGGCCTGATCAAAGAGGAGTAGAGGGGGATAATTACTTCACGTGATCTAGACTCTATTCTTCTGTTAATGCAACCCAGAATTGTGTTTGCCTTTTTCTGATGCTGCATCACACTGTTGACTCATGTGCAGTCTGTGATCTATTAGTATACCCAAGTCTTTTTCACATGTGCTGTTGCTTAGTTCTATTCCTCCCATTCTGTATATGTTTTTTTCATTTTTCTTGCCCTGATGTAGGATTTTGCATTTCTCCTTGCTAAAAACCATTCTGTTAGCTGCTGCCAACAGCTCCAGTTTGTTTAGATCATTTTGAATCCTCTCTCTCTTTTCTAGTATTAGCTATCCCTCCTAGCTTTGTGTCATCAGCAAATTTAATCAGTTTACCCTCAATTCCTTCATCTAATTCATTGATAAAGATGTTGAACAATACAGGTCCCAGGACTTGTGGTACCCCAATTGAGACATTCTTCCAACTGCATGTGCAACCATTTATGACCACCCTTTGGCTCCGATCACTCAGCCAGTTATGAATCCAGTTAACAGTTGCCTTGTCCATTCCATAGTTGGTCATTTTTTCAATAAGGATGGTATGAGTTACTTTGTTAAATGCTTTGCTGAAGCCAAGATATACTATATCTACAGCATTTCCCTGATCCACCCAGTCAGTGATTCTTTTTATAGAAGGAAATTAAGTTAGTCTGACATAACTTATTAGTTACAAACCCATGCTCTCTCTAGTTAATCTCTTCATTCTCATAAAGGTACCTGCATACATGTTGTTTAATAATTTGTTCAAAGATCTTTCCTGGCATAGAAGTAAGGCTCACAGGCCTGTAGTTCCCTGGGTCCACTTTCTTCTCCTTTTTGAAGATAGGGACAACATTCACTCTTTTCCAGTCTTCTGGGACTTCTGTTCTCCAAGAATTTTCAAAGATTATGGAGAGTGGTACAGTAATTTCCTCTGCTATCTCCTTCAGTATCCTAGGATGTAATTCACCTGGACCTGGAGACTTGAATTCATTTATGTTAGCTAAGTATTCCCTCTCGGTTTATAGATAGTGCAGATTCTTCAATTTCTTCAATAGTAAAGTGAAGATCAGTTGATGTTACATTACTTTCTTAGAGAACAACAGAAGCGAAATAGGATTTTAAAGTTTGGTCTTCTCAGCATCATTTTTTACCACTTTCATCCTGTAAAAATCCTATAGCATCTTTAACTTTTCTTTTACTTTTGACATACCAACAAAATCCTTTCTTATTGCTTTTGACATCTCTTGCAAGCCTTAGTTCATTATCAGCTTTGTTCTCTCCCTATATTCTTACCCAAACAGTTTCCACAGAACTCCCATATCCTTCATATGCAACATCTACAAGTAGTATGTATGCTCTCCTTGAACAGGATTCCTATAGCTACTCTGATGTCCAGCCATACACCTAAAAATACCCATAGGAAATTGGCTTCCTAGTCATAGTGGAAATTTAGATTGTGATCCCATTTGTGACGGGTTCTTGTGAGTGATTATATTTGTCCATTGGAATATCTACAAACTTTCTAAATTAAAAGGGGGAAAAAAATAAAAAAAATCAGAAAATCAGGGAACACTGTCATATACAGTAGTATGTGCAGATTGGCAAAATTTCTATTTTAGAATGCAACAGTAATGTGCCTTTATAACCATCGACCATCATAACCATTTCATTTTCTGTATGTTTTTTTCATCCTTCTGTTATCTGCTGCCATTTGGACAAAATAAAGGGAAACGATTGTGTGAATATACCCTATAATTGATAAAATTATGATCCAACTGGTTGACTGCCATTGAGTAAAGGCTACGATATTCCAAGGCGAACATTATGCCTTCATAATGGTCTACTCATCAACACTTGTAATTAATATTCCACCATAAAAAGCCACAAAATGGCCCCAAAAAAATAAAAGGCATATAAAATACTGTACAAATGCAACTTAGTCAGATCCCATCCATTCCATTGGTTTTTCAGCAAAACAAAAGCTTCGATCATGTGCTGTTGCAAAGTATTTTTGAAGTGAATAGGCTTGACAGAAAGATAAAAGAAACAACTCTTCTGAAGTTTTATCCTGCCAAATGTTCCTTTTTCTTCCACAATTGTGTTTAATGTGCCTTTTTTCCATAGCGTTCCTTTATTATTCCTTCAGCTTTTTAGACTTCTGCTTTCTGACATGTGATGTTTAGCCACCACAGGTGCATATTCAATAAGGTCGGAGCTCGCTGCAACACAGCATTACTGATACTTATGTGGGGTCACGCTGAAGTGCGCGACATATTGTAAGTGACTCTCCAGCCTCACAAATCACACCAGATATCTCATCTACATTCTATTCCAAGAAAAAAACACATTCAATTAACAGTGACAAGGAAAATTAAGCCCGGTGAGAATTGACATTGTCCCTTTAACTCTTATCAAGAGCCAGTAAGCCGATTCCGACAAATAAACAAATGCGGGGTTGATCCATTGTCTGCTGAGATATGACATTAAAAGTGAAATTAGATGCACTCACTTTTGTAGCTATTTACTTCCTGTGGATTTCATACAATATGCTACTATTATGATTTTGATTGCTTCCCCCCTCCCCATCGTCACACAATATAAAATGCTCTATCCTTTCAGCACTTAATTGTGTTCCATGGCAGATTTCGTATTCACCGATGCCCCTGCTGTCCCAAAGTCTAAAAGATAAACCATCCGTAGGATAATAAAAGTCTGACTAGGAATTATTGATGCTTTCAGGGGCAATCGATTATCTATTTGAGGGGCAGCGGAGGGTGATTGATCGCTGTCTTATTTTAAACATTACAGAACACTCCTGGGTGAGAGATGAATTCCGTGTTGGATTTTCTATGAAATCTAAACATTTTCCAAGGAGACAAACGATGATCACGGGCTTATTAGATTGAAAGGATAGAGGCTGGGATTCAGATTGGAAGGGAGGGAAAGAGGGGCAGTTTTAGGAAAGATGGAAATTAAGATGGAAGATTTTTAAATATACTTTGCACAATAATGTGAGTTAGGACTTGTCTGTTAACTAAAAATGTGCAGCATATGAAACAATCAATGAAGGAAGCACATTAATAAAATGATAATAAAACTATATGCATCTTTTGAATTTGCAGCCTGGCTTCTCCATTGTTTCTATATATACAGGTGCATCTCGCTAAATTAGGATATCATCAAAAAGTAAATTTATTTCAGTTCTTCAATACAAAAAGTTGAACTCATATACAGTTATATGAAAAAGTTTGGGCACCCCTATTAATCTTAAGCTTAATGTTTTATAAAAATTGGTGTTTTTGCAACAGCTATTTCAGTTTGATATATGTAATAACTGTTGGACACAGTAATGTTTCTGCCTTGAAATGAGGTTTATTGTACTAACAGAAAATGTGCAATCTGCATTCAAACAAAATTTGACATGTGCATAAGTATGGGCACCCTTATCATTTTCTTGTTTTAAATACTCCTACCTACTTTTTACTGACTTACTTAAGCACTTTTTTTGGTTTTGTAACCTCATTGAGCTTTGAACTTCATAGCCAGGAGTATTCAATCATGAAAAAAGCTACTTTAAGTGGCCACTTGCAAGTTGTTCTCCTGTTTGAATTTCCTCTGAAGAGTGGCATCATGGGCTCCTCAAAACAACTGTCAAATGATCTGAAAACAAAGATTATTCAACATAGTTGTTCAGGGGAAGGATACAAAAAGCTGTCTCAGAGATTTAACCTGTCAGTTTCTACTGTGAGGAACATAGTAAGGAAATGGAAGAACACAGGGACAGTTCTTGTTAAGGCCAGAAGTGTCAGGCCAAGAAAAACATCAGAAAGGCAGAGAAGAAGAATGGTGAGATCAGTCAAGGACAATCCTCAGACCACCTCCAGAGAACTGCAGCATCAACTTGCTGCAGATGGTGTCACTGTGCATCGGTCAACTATACAACGCACTTTGCACAAGGAGAAGCTGTATGGGAGAGTGATGCGAAAGAAGACGTTTCTGCAAGCACGCCACAAACAGAGTCGGCTGAGGTATGCAAAAGCACATTTGGAGAAGCCAATTTCTTTTTGGAAGAAGGTCCTGTGGACTGATAAAACCAAGATTGAGTTGCTTGGTCATACAAAAAGGCGTTATGCATGGCGGCAAAAAACACAGCATTCCAAGAAAAACACTTGCTACCCACAGTAAAATTTGGTGGAGGTTCCATCATGCTTTGGGGCTGAGTGGCCGAATCTTGTTAAAGTTGAGGGATGCATGGATTCCACTCAGTATCAGCAGATTCTTGACAATAATGTTCAAGAATCAGTGACAAAGTTGAAGTTACGCAGGGGATGGATCTTTCAGCAAGACAATGATCCAAAACACTGCTCCAAATCTACTCAGGCATTCATGCAGAGGAACAATTACAATGTTCTGGAATGGCCATCCCAGTCCCCAGACCTGAATATCATTGAACATCTGTGGGATCATTTGAAGAGGGCTGTCCATGTTCGGCGACCATCAAACTTAATTGAACTGGAATTGTTTTGCAAAGAAGAATGATCAAAAATACCTTCATCCAGGATCCAGGAAATCATTAAAAGCTACTGGAAGCGAATAGAGGCTGTTATTTTTGCAAAAGGAGGATCTACTAAATATTAATGTCACTTTTCTGGTGAGGTGCCCATACTTATGCACCTGTCAAATTTTGTTTGAATGCAGATTGCACATTTTCTGTTAGTACAATAAACCTCATTTCAAGGCAGAAACATTACTGTGTCTAACAGTTATTACATATATCAAACTGAAATAGCTGTTGCAAAAACACCAATTTTTAAAAAACATTAAGCTTAAGATTAATAGGGGTGCCCAAACTTTTTCATATAACTGTATTATATAGAATCATTACAAACAGAGGGGTCTATTTCAAGTGTTTATTTCTGTTAATGTTGATGATTATGGCTTACAGCCAATGAAAAAACAAAATTCATTATCTCAGTAAATTGGAATAATTAACAAAAACACCTGCAAAGGCTTCCTAAGCATTTAAAAAGGTCCCTTAGCCTGTTTAGGTAGACTCCACAATCATGGGGAAGACTGCTGACTTGACAGATGTCCAGAAGGCAGTCATTGACACACTCCACAAGGTCTCAGATTTCCAATTTTCATTTGGAAATCAAGGTCCCAGAGTCTGGAGAGGCCACAATCCAAGCTGCTTGAGGTCTAGTGTGAAGTTTCCACAATCACTGATGGTTTGGGGAGCCATGTCATCTGCTGGTGTAGGTCCACTGTGTTTTATCAAGACCAAATTCAGTGCAGCGGTCTACCAGGAGATTTTAGAGCACTTCATGCTTCCGTCTGCTGACAAGCTTTTTGGAGATGGAAATGTCATTCTCCAGCAGGACTTGGCACCTGTCCACACTGCCAAAAGTACCAATACCTGGTTTACAAACAACAGTATCACTGTGCTTGATTGGCAGCAAACTCGCCTGACCTTAACCCCATAGAGAATCTAAGGAGTATTGTCAAGAGGAAGATGAGAGACACCAGACCCAACAATACAGACGAGCTGAAGGCTGCTATCAAAGCAACCTGGGCTTCCATAACACCTCAGCAGTGCCACAGGCTGATCGCCTCCATGCCACGCCGCATTGATGCAGTAATTGGTGGAAAAGGAGCCCGACCAAGTATTGAGTGCATTTACTGAACATACATTTCAGTAGGACAACATTTCGGATTTAAAAAATATTTTTCAAGCTGTTGTTATAAAATATTCAAATTTACTGAGATAATGACTTTTGTGTTTTCATTGGCTGTAAGCCATAATCATCAACATTAACAGAAATAAACACTTGAAATCGATCACTCTGTTTATAATAACTGTATATAATATATGAGCTTCACTTTTTGTGTTGAAGAACTGAAATAAATTAACTTTTTGATGATATTCTAATTTAGTGAGATGCACCTGTATATTATGTCCTATTATAGCATCACAATATTGAAGGTCTGTGCATTGGGCTTATGCAGCTGACCGTGTTTTTTGTGTGCGTGCGATCTGAGAAAAATTCAAATTGAACTCGGACCAATGTTATTCTATGGGGCAGTGCACAAGTCCAATTTGTCTTCCGAGGAAAAAATCACAGCATGCCCAAATTTGATGGGATACTTGAATCGCACTCAAACATGCAAGTCAATGAGTTCGTGGAAAACATCGGACTGCACTCAGAGTGCAGTCCAATTTCCATGGACTACCAGAATGGAGAAGATAGAGACATTTTTTCTCCGTCTTCTTATTCAAGAAAATCAGATTACACTATGGTCATACTCTGATCAAAGTGTGATTTTCACAGTCGACTTTATTCTCTTGGATGAGAGAAAATACTGTCGTCTGCACCTGCCCTTAGGATAGATCATCAACATCAGATCGGTGGAGAGCCAACTCTCAAGCCCCCACTAATCAGTTGTTAGTCTCTTTCTAGTTTACATGGCTCTACTCTACTCTGCATGTTATCTACTTATGCTTCGACGCCCAAAACAGAGCATTGAGGTGTAGCCCCCTGGACTGACCAGGACCACTCTCAAAATGCCCACATTTTTGCACGGCTTATGATGGAACTGTTCTTTGTCACCAGATAGCAGGATTGCCCTGGCCAAATCAGGACAGTAGGCAAGTACTCAGCAGCCGCTATGTTGAGTATTGTAGCATTGCCTCACTTACGTGATTATATTTAATGATTTCTTATTATTTATATGATTCTCATTATTTATAATACTACACTGACTATACTGACTCATATAAACCAGTTAACAATCTAATTTCCAAACAAAAGACCCGCTGGCTGCAATTTTCAAGGAAGCCAGCATTTTGGAGGGCTAGCAATAACACTAGACCACCATACAAGAAATAAAATAACATTGAGTCTCAATGCAGATATTTCCTTGGATGGGTTTGGTTTGACTTTAGTGTTGCAATATATTAATTTGGTAGAATACTACTAGGAAGTTAGTAGATGGCTTCACATAAGGTCAGTCAGCTGCTGCAAAAAGCATATACAATTTTATCATGAGTTGAACAGGCTAGATTTTTTTGACTTGATTAAAGAAGGCATGGGTGAACTTGAGATGGCTTGAATATGGGAAACAAACTGACTCTCGCTCAGTCTGCCTACAACAAATATCACAGTAACTGCTTAGTAAAAATAACTGATGCCCTCAGTTTTATTCTTTCTGGTATGGTTTTTCTGATTCACGTTTTCCTGTTTATTTTTGTGACTCTCTATGAACACTGTGCTTTCGTAGTCTGGACAATCCTCTCTTCTCTTGGCTGGGGGGAGAGCTTGAAACTAGACTATATGCACTGTCCTTTGGTGATCTATGACAATCCTTTCTACTATTGGCTTGTCCATCCAGGAGTTTGGGGAGAGATTGAGGCTACTCTATACTCATTATGCTTTGGTAGTCTGGGACAATCCTCTCTGCCCTTGGCTGGTCCAACCAAAAGTAGGGGTAGAGTTTTAAGATAGACTATATGCACTGTCCTTTGGTAATTTCAGACAACCATTTCTACTCTTGACTGGTCCATCCTAGCACAGGGAGAGAGTTTCAAACTAGTATATATCGACTGTGCTATGTTAGTCTGGGACAATCCTTTCAGCTCTCGGTTGGTCCATCCAAGAGCAGGGGGAGAGTTTGAGGCTAGACTATACACACTGGGCTTCGGTAGTTTGGGACAATCCTCTCTGCTCATGGCTGATCCATCCAAGATCAGGGGGAGAGTTTGAGGCTAGACTATACAAACTGGGCTTCGGTAGTTTGGGACAATCCTCTCTGCTCATGGCTGGTCAATCCAAGATCAGGGGGAGGGTTTGAAGTTAAACTATACATACTGTGCTTTGGTAGTCTGGGACAATTCTCTCTGCTCTCGGCTGGTCCATCCAAGAACAGGGAGAGAGTTTGGGACTAGCCAATGCACTTTGGTAGTTCAGGATATTCCCTCTGCTCTTAAATAGACACATCTTAATACATTCTGAATATTTCTTGCCATTGTGCATTGAAAAAGTCTATCTCTTTGCACTTTAATTTACACTGATTTCTGGTATAAATTTTGGTGAATGCCACCCTGTGTAAGGCTTCATCCCGCCTGCCAAGTCTCACCCATCTTTCAATAAATTAGCCAGAGGAGGAAAAATGAAGAAGGAACTGGGAATCAGAGGAACTGAAGCAAATAGTTAAAAAAAAAACATTAACACCAAATATGTACTATTTTACCTATGCATTATACATTTATTGTAAAATTGTCATTTTGAATTGGAGGATCCCTTTAAAGCGCACCTGTCAGCAGGATTGTGCTTAGTAGACCATATACACTGCCAGGTGGGCGCCGTTATACTGAGTAAAATGATACCTTTGTTGATGAAATCCGTCCTGTTGTTCTTTTATAATCTTTATTTTCAGTTCTGCCATAATGAGATGCTCGTGCTCTGGGGTGGGACTTTAGGGAGGGGCTGTAGCTGGTGCTCTCATTATGTATGCCTATCTCTGGCTTCTGACAGGTCACTGTGCTTTCAGTGATCTGTCTACTGTTTTAAATATTGCCTGTGTAATTTCTGCTCAAAGGTGAAAATTTACATCCCCCAATATGGCCGCCGCGGCCCGCACATGCACAGTAGCATCTTTTGGCTGCTGAGAAATGCTACTGCGAATGCACAGGTGCCATTTTACTCAGTGTAAGAGCGCCCACCTGGCAGTATATGTAGTTTACTAAGCCCAATCCTGAAGAGAGGTGCACTTTAAAGAATTCAGAATGTATCTTGGACAGTACCTATGTAATTCACATATATACAGTACAGACCAAAAGTTTGGACACACCTTCTCATTTAAAGATTTTTCTGTATTTTCATGACTATGAAAATTGTACATTCACACTGAAGGCATCAAAACTATGAATTAACACAAGTGGAATTATATACTTAACAAAAAAGTGTGAAACAACTGAAAATATGTCTTATATTCTAGGTTCTTCAAAGTAGCCACCTTTTGCTTTGATGACTGCTTTGCACACTCTTGGCATTCTCTTGATGAGCTTCAAGAGGTAGTCACCTGAAATGGTCTTCCAACAATCTTGAAGGAGTTCCCTGAGATGCTTAGCACTTGTTGGCCCTTTTGCCTTCACTCTGCTGTCCAGCTCACCCCAAACCATCTCGATTCATAGTCATGAAAATACAGAAAAATCTTTAAATGAGAAGGTGTATCCAAACTTTTGGTCTGTACTGTATATACACTGCTCAAAAAAATAAAGGGAAGACTTAAACAACAGAATATAACTCCAAGTGAATCAAACTTCTGTGGAATCAAACTGTCCACTTAGGAAGCAACACTGATTGACAATCAATTTCACATGCTGTTGTGCAAATAGAATAGACAATAGATAGAAATTATTGGCAATAATCAAGACACACTCAATAAAGGAGTGTTTCTGCAGGTGGAGACCACAGACCACATCTCAGTACCAATGCTTTCTGGCTGATGTTTTGGTCACTTTTGAATGTTGGTTGTGCTTTCACACTCGTGGTAGCATGAGACGGACTCTACAACCCACAGAAGTTGCTCAGGTAGTGCAGCTCATCCAGGATGGCACATCAATGCGAGCTGTGGCAAGAAGGTTTGCTGTCTCTGTCAGTGTAGTGTCCAGAGGCTGGAGGCGCTACCAGGAGACAGGCCAGTACACCAGGAGAAGTGAAGGGGGTCGTAGGAGGGCCACAACCCAGCAGCAGGACCGCTACCTCCGCCTTTGTGCAAGGAGGAACAGGAGAAGCACTGCCAGAGCCCTGAAAAATGACCTCCAGCAGGCCACAAATGTGCATGTGTCTGCACAAATGGTTAGAAACCGACTCCATGAGGGTGGTATGAGGGCCCGACGTCCACAGATGGGGGTTGTGCTCACAGCCCAACAACGTGCAGGACGCTTGGCATTTTCCACAGAACAACAGGATTGGCAAAGTCGCCACTGGCGCCCTGTGTGCTTCACAGATGAAAGCAGGTTCGCACTGAGCAAATGTGACAGACATGACAGAGTCTGGAGACGCTGTGGAGAGCGATCTGCTGCCTGCAACATCCTTCAGCATGACCGGTTTGGCAGTGGGTAAGTAATGGTGTGGGGTGGCATTTCTTTGGAGGGCCGCACAGCCCTCCATATGCTCGCCAGAGGTAGCCTGACTGCCATTAGGTACCGAGGTGAGATCCTCAGACCCCTTGTGAGACTATATGCTGGTGCGGTTGGCCCTGGGTTCCTCCTAATGCAGGACAATGCCAGACCTCATGTGGCGGGAGTCTATCAGCAGTTCCTGCAAGATGAAGGCATTGAAGCTATGGACTGGCCCGCCCGTTCCCCCAGACCTGAATCCGATTGAGCACATCTGGGACATCATGTCTCGCTCCATCCACCAACGTCACGTTGCACCACAGACTGTCCAGGAATTGGCGGATGCTTTAGTCCAGGTCTGGGAGGAGATCCCACAGGAGACCATCCGCAACCTCATCAGGAGCATGCCCAGGCGTTGTAGGGAGGTCATACAGGCACATGGAGGCCACACACAATACTGAGCCTCATTTTGACTTGTTTTAAGGACATTACATCAAAGTTGGATCAGCCTGTAGTGTGTTTTTTCACTTTAATTTTGGGGGTGACTCCAAATCCAGGCCTCCATTGGTTAATAAATTTGATTTCCATTGATGATTTTTGTGTGATTTTGTTGTCAGCACATTCAACTTTGTACAGAATAAAGTATTCAATGAGAATATTTCATTCATTCAGATCTAGGATGTGTTATTTGAGTGTTCCCTTTATCTTTTTGAGCAGCGTATATACACATATATATATATATATATATTTATATACATTTTTTTTAAAGTACATCATAAATATATGTCAAAAATATTGTACCTGACAGAAACAATGTAAACATTCAGTGTATTTGGGAGCAGAGAACATGTTTTTATGGTTGACCTATGACGACCTTGGGAAGCATGTAAATATTAATTTCACTGCCAGTGTTCCAAAAAACCCCAAAACCTTCTTGTTGGTGCTGAATGTGCCAGATTTACTGAGTCTTGCAGTATTTGTGTTAGTGCGTTCCAGTATTTTTTTATGTGTAGTATATTGAAAGAGAGAACTTCAAGTCATGGGCGAAGTGAGAAGACCAACTAGACAACTAGTTGAAGGAAAGCAGATTAAGGTGAACATAAGGACAGAATTTGTATTTGCACAGAAAGTCACATTATTGAATTTCTCCTCTACAAATATATTTATTTTTACTTCTAAAATATGTTAATTGCAAAGATACATTGATAGGAATGTCCAATTTTGCAGCCATGTCCTGGATGTCTTTGATTTGTATAATAAATCTTTTTATTCATTTCATGCTCCTATCGATGGAATTTTGGCTTCGTCCAAACCAGCTTTTTATTTAATTGGCTCATAGAGTAAATCTTTTATTCACTTCATGTCCTTATTTGTTTTCTTGAAGCCGTTTGCTACAGAAGAAAAATAACATTTTAGCTAAAAGCGTCTGAACGCCTGCAAAAAAATATGAGTGTGGTGCAAAGCGTGGCAGTCAGAGCCGGAGCAGGCAGCCGGATATGGGAAAGGGAGAGAAGCTGACTCTGAACGATGTTCCAAAATGCTCTACAGAGAGAGGGATCTTGTAGTCTCTCTGTTCCTTTTGGCTTTGGATGAAAAGCTTGGTAATCAAAATTCTAACAAGGTACCCTGAGATTTTTACATAATTGCACAGTGAAGAACATTGACCTAACTGCTACATTTTTTTCAATTAAAAGGGATATCCACCCTAAAAAAAAATTTTTAAATAAAATATGTATGATTATTTTGAAATGTTTTACATTTGACACGTTTTTAGCAAAACTAATGGTGAGGTGCCAGGTAGTGTCAAAATCAAAGAGCACTTGAACGTCAGCGCCTAATCTTAAGTGTGAGCCTGCTCAGGGTTCCACCATTCTAGTTACAAATTAAAGTGGTTGTTCCGATTTTAAAGACCCCGTCATATGCTCTATTAGGACATTTGGGCATTGAAGAGAAGATTCAGCTTTTATTGACCTCTGTTTGTTAGATACAGTGGAGAATCTTTGTAGAAAGTGTCTCCAACTTTGTTAGACCTATTTCTACTATGTTTTACAGTCAGTCTTTAATATAACAGGAATCTGTCAGTAGGATCACTCCTCCTAAGCCGTCTATATGGGCATACAGGTCATTGGAAGCTGAATAAAATGATACCTTGATATCTGACATCCGATGTCTTATTCCAGAGAAATCCACGTTTTTCTAAATGTGTAAATGAGCTGTTAAGATCTCTGGGCTGGTCATAGATCTCCCTGAGAATCTACCTCCAGAGCCTATTGTAAATGAAAGGGAGAGTTTCCAGTGTGAGACATGTAATGACTGACAGTCTGCTCTCCTAATTTACATGTCTCACACTCGTAATGCCTCCTTTCATTAAAAATAAGCACTTGTGCAGATTCTCAGGGAAATCTGTGTCCGGGACATAGATCTTAACAGCTCATTTACATATTAAGAAAAACATGAATTTCTCGGGGATAAAACATCAATATGTAGATAAAAAGATTATTTTATTCAACTTTCTATGACCTACATGCCCATATAGACGGCTTAGGAGGGTTTAGCCCACTGACAGATAACCTTTAAGTGGAGCCAGTCTCTTGCAGAAAAAATGTAAGTTAATACCTTGTAAAAATCCCTGAGCACCTCTAATTCTCCCGCTTTTTTCCATTTTGCTCTGCGTTGCTCCATTGCAAAGATATTCACATTTGATTCTACTGAACCGCAATATGTGAAATCTCTGCTTTTAGGGCAACTGGATGTTTCTTCTGAGTCGTTTTCTAGGGAAGTACACTTTCACCTCTCCCACTCAGATGCGGTCATTCACAGCAAGGCAATCTGGCAGTCTCAGAGTCTTCTCTGGGGGTGAGTGCTTTAACTCCTCACTCCCATACACTGCCAATCACAGCTTGGCAGCATCTGAGATTACTAGAGCTTTAACCCCTTTCCAACCCATGACGTATTAGTACGCACATTTGCGTACCCCCCATTCAGTGAGGGCTCCGGTGCTGAGTCCGCACTGAACCGGGCACATGTCAGCTGATTCTTACAGCTGACATGTGCCCGCAACAGCCGCGGGTGAAATCGCGATCCACCCGCGGCTGTTAACATGTTAAATGCCGCTGTCAATCTCCGACAGCGGCATTTAACGCGCGCCCATCGGCGACCCCGTCACGTGATCGCGGGTCACCGATGGGTGGGCATGACAACCCAGGGTCTGCAGCAGACGCCTGTGGTTGTCATGATCTGGTCGCTATGAGCGCCACCTAGTGGTCGGCGCTCATAGCACAGGACCATTTCTGCTGCACGCAGGGGATCTGCTCGTCCCCTGTATGTAGCAGTGAAGATCAGACAACTGCTGCTTCTAGTCTCCTATGGAGACTATTGAAGCATGCAGTAAGTGAAAAAAAAAAGTTTTTAAAAATATAAAAAAAATTAAAAAAATATAAAAGTTTAAATCACCCCCCTTTCACCCCATTCAAAATAAAATATATAAAAAAAACCCTACATAGACATATTTGGTATTGCCGCGTTCAGAATCGCCCCATCTATCAATATAAAAAAAGAATTAATCCGATTGGTAAACGGTGTAACGATAAAAAAATTCTAAACGACAGAATTACGTTTTTTGGTCACCGCAAAATTGCAATAAAATGCAATAACGGGTGATCAAAACATCGGATCTACCCCAAAATGTTATCAATAAAAACATCAGCCCGGCGCGCAAAAAATAAGCCCTCACCCAGCCCCAGATCACGAAAAATGGAGACGCTACAGGTCTCGGAAAATGGTGTTTTTGTTTTTTTTTTTTACCAAATTTTGAAATTTTTTTTCCCCACTTAAATATAAAAGAACCTATACATGTTTGGTGTCTACGAACTCGTAATGACCTGGAGAATAAGAATGGCTGGTCAGTTTTAGCATTCAGTGAACGTGGTAAAAAAAAAAAAAAAACAACTGTTGTATTGCACTTTTTTTGCAATTTTACCGCACTTGGAATTTTTTCCCCGTTTTACCATACACGATATGGTAAAACTAGTAATGGCGTTGAAAAGTACAACTCGTCCCGCAAAAAATAAGCCCTCACACGGCCATATTTACCAAAAAATAAAAACGCTATGGCTCTGGGAACAAGGGGAGCAAAAAACGAAAAAGCAAAAACGACAAAACCCAAGGTTGCGAAAGGGTTAAATCAGCTGCTGAACTGTGATTGCCAGTGTCTGAAAGGGAGAGGTGAAATACCACGTCCCCAGAGACCACTGTGATGAAACACCTTGAAGCACTATAAGCAGAGATTTCTCATACTGTGCTCCAAAATAAACAAATCTGAATATATCTGCAATGGAGCGACACAGTGAGCAACGGAAAAGAGCACCAGAATCAGGGGAGCTCAGGAATTGTTGCAAAGGTATTTAGCTCAATTTTTTTAAGTGACAGGTCCTCTTTAAATGATCTGTAGATAACACTACATTTTTCCAGCTCCTAACTGCAACAACAGCTGATTGTTGAGGGTTTTAACAGCTGGATTTGTGGTCATCAACTGGTCACATGGGTTTGTCAACTGGAGCTACTGTTATCAACAGGGGAAATGAAGGCAGCCCAGTAATAGGATAGGAAATCATGTAATGCCTGGTCATAGCCGAGCTAGAGAAGCTAATAAAAGGGGGAACCGAGATAGGTTACCCATATCCATAAAGTCCAAGTGTTCAATTGGGTGAAAAAGTATTCTATAGCTTATAAACTAAAGTGAATCCTTTGATACGGACCTCTAACCCTTAGTTATCACCAGAGTATCCAGGTGTCAAAATACCTTATTCAAAGAAAGGTGCGGCTTGGTTTCTCTGGCAGGAACTAGTATCAAATATTGATTAATGGTCTGCTGCCAATATGTGATGTCCATTTACTGCCTTGTCCTCGCTGTAAATGAATAACTGACAGCAATCTTTAATTAATCTGCATAGCTTGGTGGGAGCGGAAGAAGTGGGATAGTGACAAAGTCCTTAGAATTTTTTGTAATAGTTTTGCAGTTTATTTATATTTTGTTGTGTGTTAATCATATGGAATATGTGGCGGAGCATTTGATACTGCCCGGTTGCCTAGATGAAAAGTTGTGAAAGTTCAGGCTGGTCATAGTCCTATTGAAGTGCTAACAGTTTAATGGATCATCTAACGACAGGAATACTAGTCAATATAGATAGAGCTACATTTACCTCTGCTCCAGCAGTAATAATAATATCAACGATAAAATTACAAAGTCATTGGAAATGTAATAGTCATAGATATAAAAATAAAGGTACCAAAGGTAATGTGCTCCAAATGTTTTTTATAACATTATATCTGATCATGATTGCACGATGCTCCTAACTAGAAGGTAAAGTAAAAGAATGATGGGTCTACTGGCTGTGACAAGATAAGCAGGCTCCACACTGACAATGCCAAAATGAGGAGTGTAGCCAGCAGACAGGGAGCTCAATTCAGATTTCTTTATGTGATGGTCTGAGAACGGATCTTGAAGCATGGAGTGGCCAAGGGTCTCCTGACCCAAACTTGATAGTCTCATATATGATTCTGTGGGGAAAGCTGGTATTACTGTTCATGACCAATTAAACAAATCTGTACAATGTAGCCTTAGATAGACTGTTATGGGATGGAATATCTTTGTATCTAGTTGCGCATCATATCGAAAGAGGCATGAAAGAAACTTTGATAATCTTCTAAATGTAATATTTACTAGAATCTTGAACCAATTGTATATTTATAAGAAGCACTGGTATCACCAATCCATTGCCGAACGTAGGGCCCGATTCATTAAGACTGGACTTGCATAGCATACATCAGTCTTAAAAAAGGTCTCCCTGGAGTAGAATGCGCCAAATTAATTAAGAGGTGCATGACAGTTAAGGAATTAGGCTCATTTTCTCTGTGACATGCGCCTCAGCGCACCTTGCCGGAAATGCTTCTCCAGTCGAGATTCGGAGTAGCATTTCTGGAGTGCAAAATGCCGGCATTTTCAATTAATTGGATAGGCAGAGGTGGCCATGGCCCATCCCTCTCCAGCTCCATCTATTTCAGGAAAACACCAAAAATATCAACATTTTTTTCAAAACTCCATATTGTTCAAAAATTTTGCAACTTTTCAAAGCTTTTACAACCGTTTTCTGGAGTAAAATCTTTGATTAATTCGACCCTTTGAGTTTTCAAGACTGTTCACAGTCTTTTTTTGTGACTTAACATGGAGCACAGTAATCCTGGGCATATTCCTGGGCATATCCATAATGGGATTTTCCCATCCAACTTAAAAATGTTTTATGGTAGAGTCCCAAACCAATCCTAAAGACAATTTGATTTTGGCTCCAACCTCCAACGTTGAGTATGGATTTGGCTCCAACCTCCAACGTTGAGCTCTTTTATTATAATTGACAATTATAGTGAGTTCTGCTTACGGTCCTAGAAAACCAGGATTTGGGAAACGGGATTTCCCAATAATTATATTTATTTTATCTTCTACTGAAATAAAAAAAGAAATGATGGGAAAACCCTTTTACTTTCAGAGAAGAGAAATTGATCATAGACTGATTACTGGATCTAAGATTAAGCTCCCAGCCCATCATATGTTCAGATCCCAGGGAGCCGTACAGTAATAATCTGAGATCCCAGGTGTCCCTCTTGCTTGTGTTTTGTATTATAATCAGAGTTTGTGATTCACGGCTGATGTATAATGCAAAAATATATTCAAAGGCTCAATCACCCCCTGACCCATACTGTATGACACTGTCACATCACCACATCCCTCTGACCTTACCGCTGAACCCAGCATCATTTACAGGCACAAAGCTCAGCTATAATTTACAGTTTATTGGCATCTGGATCAAATGCAGCTTATTAGTGACTCCTCTTTGATGCCAAAGGTGAGTTCAAGTGACTGTCATGATTTTAAGCAATATCGCAAGAAACTGAACTCTGAGATCAATCATAATCAACTAAGTGAAGTAACTAGAACAACATTTGCAGCCGGGTTCATTTTACTTGACTGATGTGCGATACTTAAATGATAAATGCGCCCATACATCTCTATAATGCACACTCACATAATAAAGCAATAAAGTAATAGAATGTATGATATAAGTGTAAATGTTCACGGGAGGAACCTAGATATTTGATATAAACTACAAGGAAAGAATATCAGATCAATCGTGTTACAAAACAGCCTATATTATACGTGCATTATTGGATAGCCATTGCTGTAAGTACGGTGTACAGATTGCACTAAATGGGGATGTCCTAAATTACACATTTTCCTCTATACAGTGACATGGACCATGCTGGTAAAATCTTGGATTCTTCTCTATATTTATGTACATATTAGTGGGTGCTCCAAGAGAGACTGGACCTCTCCATTCCTATATATTGTCACTCTATGACTTTAATAGATTGTTATTGCATTAGACCATATATGCCAATAATCTAACTTGTATTTTCCCCATCATTGTTCATATATCTGGTTGTTTGCTTCAGCGGGGTGAGGCCTTATTATGGGCTTTTGCTTTTTGCATGTCTACCTGGACTTTTAAGTGTTTTTAATTTTTGTTTGCTGTTTATTCCAATAAAATATATTTGTATTTGTCAGGAAAATGTCCTTCCATATTTGTCTGGCATAGATGTTCACCCCCCTCCCTTACTCCCCTCACCACTTGTCAGCACCGAGCTGTCCCATTTTCCTCAGCACAAAAGCCCCAATTAACACATGCCTGAGAAATAGCTTATGCAAACAATGCCAACCAAGGAGTGTTATAACTTGGTTAGGGAGCAAGCATCTTGTCTCTGAAAGACACAGGAGGTAATTAAAACGCAGGCTTGCACTAATTTGCGTGTACCTGTGAGGCTGCATCCCAAGCCTCAAAGGGAAATTTGCAGATGCGCTGACTCCGATATGAACTATGAAATATTGTGAGTTCCATACGTCCGACAGTAACGGGACCCATATGTTTGGTGACCAAATCAGCCCAGGAATGTATAGGTAGTTTTCCAGGGCTGTAAGCAAAATCAGGGAGCTGTAGCGCAAAAACACCAGAATAGCAGACTGCAGCTATGTGATGTGTGGTCTCTAAATAAAGATAAAACCATAATGGAAAAAATGGCATAGTTTGAAAGCTTCTGCAATCAACGAGCGATGAGTTATTGCCGAAGTTAGCGTTTTTAATAAAAAATGTACAGGCTGGAGACCGGCCCACATGATGTCACTACAAGGAACGTATGGCCAGATCTCCCCTTAGGTATAAGAGAACTCATGAACAGTACAGAAGTACTCATTGCCATGGGGGAATAAGAATTTTAAGCAACGGGTCCTGTTCAATAACAGCATAAACTAACTGGGGAGCCCCTTCTCCACCTTTTGTTCTGTAATCGTTCCCTCCCCCAAAGCCATATACGCTACCAAAATGCAGGCGTCCGGTCAGGCCTGTATTATATTTCAAACTCGGCCGGTGGTGGCAGCGAATATTAATAATTGGGCTATCGTGAAGCTGACAGTGACCGTACGGAGGACGTTAAACACGGATTCCAGGCTTTGGAATCCCCGAGATGTGACACCATACGCTCACTTTTCGCTTGCCGATTATCCACGTAGCGAGTAGTCTGGATCGCGTGCTCGCGACTCCGGACGAAATACGGACAGTGTGACGGTACGGTGAGATATTGCGTGATCTCCCCGGTGTCGTCCCTCTGTGTGTGTTGGAATTCCTGACTGTATTCATGGTGATCTCTGTGCATATAGCATGAGTCTTCCCTTTTTTGTTCATAAAATATGCATCTTCATTGCATAGAGAGATATGGACCATGCTGGTACAACCTGAGAATAATCTTGTACATAATCATAAAGATACAGTTGTCATAAGTTACGCATCTTTTTGTGATTTGCATCATGCTGATATAACCTGGTTTATATTTCTATGTACTCTTGGTAAAAGCTAGGCATCTTCTTCAGTTTGATAGTACACAGAAAAAACACTGTATTTAGGAGGGTTATAAAGAATATTCATTTTAATGCAGAGGTGGACATACTGTACCATTGGTGCAACCTCTGCGGCCACACAGCAGCCCAAGAGGGAAGGGGCCATTAGCACCTCCAAATCAGATGGAATTGTGCATTATGATGAGCTATTGGGCTGCAAAGGGCCCATATATGTTCTTGCACAGGGGCCCAAGAGGGAAGGGGCCATTAGCGCCTCCAAATCAGATGGAATTGTGCATTATGATGAGCTATTGGTCTGCAAAGGGCCCATATATGTTCTTGCACAGGGGCCCAAGAGGGAAGGGGCCATTAGCACCTCCAAATCAGGTGGAATTGTGCTTTATGATGCTGAAGAGGGCTCATATATGTTCTTGCACAGGGGCCTCTTCTGTCTGTGTCCGCCAGTGATATTCTGAGCAGAGCACACATCCTTGGCAGGAAAGGATGACGAGTCTCTTGTATAACCCAAGTCCCCAGAGAGAACTGTGTTGTATTTTTGAAGGGAGCATTTGAGATATTGACATCCCGGGTCAAACAACATTAACCTCTTCATAAGATAATAAATCCTTTCACATATCTGAAAATAAGTCAATACCAACTTCAGCACGTGTTCTGTTATCTTACATTTTTTCGATATTATGCTGCCAAAAACCCTGAATAGATTAGATGATCCTAACAACGTATCAGTTTTAAAAACCTTCAAAGATCCTTGGACATTTCAATAAAGCCTCTCATATCTCCGGGAATAATACAGCAAAGTAAGCATGTACAAGTTATCTGTTATGTGCACTATAGCCTGAGTTTTAAAGAGGAATTGTTCAGGAAAGCTGCTTGGTTATGAAGCATGGTATAAGGCTTATGTTGAATCTATGGGGCACTGAGGCTCGGTGGTGATGGGTACCTCTACATTTCATGTGTACTGATTTTTTTTCTTAAAGAGAATCTGCCACCAGGTTTTTGCTATGTAATCTGAGAGTGGCATGATGTAGGGGCAGAGATGCTGATTCCAGCGATGTGTCACTTGCTTGTTTGCTTGCTGTCATTTTGATACAATCCCTGTTTTCTCTGCTGCAGATCCAGCAGTGCTCAGAATGCTGAGCTCTGTATAACCCCGCCCACACCTCTGATTGGCAGCTTCTGTGTACACTGTGCATAGGCAGAAAGTTGACAATCATTGGTGGGGGTGGGGTTATATAGAGAAGTTGACTAGGAGGCAGAAGACATCTAGTTCTCTAGTGATAATCTCTTGTTGATAAAACACTGATTTTATTGGAACAGCAACACACAACTTAGTAAGTGACAAATCATTGAAATCAGGGCTTCTGACACTACATCATGCTGCTCTCAGATTACATATCAAAAACCTGCTCACAAATACCCTAGCATCTACTGAAAAAAATAAACCTGTGTACATTATCAGCATTGAACTAAAAATCTCCCAAATTCCTTCTTCTTGGTGGCCATGCTCAAGTTCTGCAATAAGTCTTTTTTACAAACTAAATTCTTGACAGCAACTTGGCTACCCATGAAAAAATAAAGATTCCAGGTGACCGTTCTCACCCTTTGCCAGTTGAGCTTTTTCTCTTTTTTCAGTCAGTGAGTCCAGGTCTAAAATTATAAAGATTGCTGGAGTGCCTATCACCAAAGGCACCAATGACAGATATTGTGCGCGGCCATCAGACATTATGGGCACTGTCCTCATTGGGGCTCACAATCTAGACTCCCTATCAGTATATGTCTTTGGAGTGGGAGGAAACCAAAGAACCCGGAGGAAACCCACGCAAACACGGGGAGAACATACAAACTCCTTGCAGATGTCGTCCTTGGTGGGATTTGAGCCCAGAACCCCAGTGCTGCAATACTGCAGTGTTAACCACTGAGCCACCTCTTCCCCTCTTCCTTATCATCCTGTCCCAATAAGACCATATTGACTTAAAGGGTTTGTCCACTACTAGGACAACCCCTTATTGATCTAAATGTTTGGCCCCGATAAAATAAAAAAACAATACTCTCCTCCCGTGGCGGCGCTGTTCCAGCGGTGTCAGCACTCGCTGTTCCGGGACTCCCGCGCTGTTGTTGTGACATGTGACCTCAGCACCCAATCAGCACTGGCATCACTGTCTTCGCCTTCTGTGGAATTGAGCATGAAGAGGAAGTCCAGGCTGCAGCTGATCTCTGACTTCCTCTTCATGCTCAATTCATGCGAAGGTGGAGACAGTGGCAATAGCGATGTCACAACAACAGTACGGTAGCTCCGGGACCGCGAGTGCTGACACCACTGGGACGGCGACGGCACGGGAGGTGAGTATAAGCATTTTTATTTTATCGGGGCCAAGCGTCAGGTATGGCAAGTAGTAGTCCAAATAGTGGATAACTTCTTTAACACATAAATCCATTATAGATAGTTGTTAGCCAAACAATAGTTTGGATGATCGTTCGTCTGCCAGAGACTTCTCATGATTCCTTCATCCACAGTAGAACTTGGCTCTGCTGAGCGCTCCTGTCTTCTCTATGCTAGAGCCACTGACAAACTCCTTATCTCACCAAGAACAATAGAATCGGCGGTACAAAATTGCACATGCTGGATACTTCTCTCAGCCAATTCATCTGTCGGAGGAAAGTCAGGGGGCCCCCATACATATTAGACTGTCGGCTGAGCCCACCGATATTGTCACAGGTAGTGTAATGTGTATGGGGGCCTTTAATATACTGCTGTATATGGCGGTTGTGTTTGTGAATCCTCACAGTATTGTTACCATAGTTTTATCATATCTGGGTTGGAGCATAAACAATGCAATGAGGAAGAATCACCTCGATGGCCTCTGTTTTTCTGCAATAAAGCAAACTGATTGATTATTAGCTAAGACAGGCTGAACTCTGGCAGGCTTTGATGCTTGCAATGTTTAATGTCCCTAATTATAAGATATCATCTGAGACACCTAATAAAGAACAAATATTTTATGAGAACGGCTCCATTATCCGGAGGTAAGGCAGGGAGAACAGCAAAGAGATAACTGTTTCATAAAATACAGTGAGGACAGGAGGTTATTACATTGTAAAACCAAAGATCCTTCCACATGGGATTAAGTATTTCGAGACACTAAAAGATGTGTTGAAACACAAACGAAGTGGTGAGATACAATATTGGAAGTTGTGTTGTATCTAACATAAATTAATTTGTACTATTAATTGATAAGTATTTGTGTATATGTGATCGTGAAAACCCTCCTTGATCATTTTTAGGGCTCATGCAGACGACCGTATGTTCGGTCAGAGTGCAAAACATCAGATCACACTCCGACCAATGTTATTTTTGGGGGCCGTGTCCATGTCCAATTTTTTCTCAGACACGGTCTGTCCAAGGAAAACATTGCAGCATGTACGATTTGCATCCGATATTCGGACCACACTCGGCCATGAAAGTTAATGAGTCCATGGAAAAAATGGACTGCACTTGAATAACATCTGAGTGCAGTCCGATTTCCACGGACTGACAGAATTCAGAAGATGGAGAAATTTCTTTTTCCATCTTCTAATCATCCAAGAAAATCCCATAACACTATGATTACACTCTGATTAAACTCTGATCAGAGTAAACTTATTTAGTTACCAAATTGTATTCAAAGTATGGATACTACAACTATAAAGACCATCAGTAATTCCACTGCTACGGTTTAGAACCGAAAGGTTTGTAACGCTTCAAGGGATTGTTCAGGATCGGATAACGTTGGGTAAAAGCTGGTAATTTTTCAAAATGGCAAACTTGGCATTACTTACCTGATGAATCTCCTGGTGATCCAGCACTGCTCTCCTGCTGCTCCCTGACAGTTTTGTTTACAGGGTTGCAGAGGTAACATTTCATCTACACATTTGATGACTGGCAGCTGCTCATTGATACTCAGTCTGCATAATAACTTTGTTGTCCCAACAGAAGGATCTGAGTTTCCGTAAAGAAGCACTCCACCCTTCAAAGTGTTTAACCTCTTAATATATCATATTATATAGCACTGTGGACTTACAATTGCTCATTTAGCCTTTCTACCCAGCTAATTCTTCTCTTTTCCATTAGGTCTATGACGTCACATGATTAAAAACAGACTAGCCGAATCCTCCTAAGCTCTATGTAAAAACAGGAGGTCATTTTTCCATGCATGAGTCATCCTCTTCTTCAACACCTGACCAAAGCTGCTCAGCTCCTCCCCTTGCCAGGGAGTTTGCAGTGATGTAGAATTGTAGTTCTAATGATGACTCATGCAGGGAAAAGAGTCTTCCTGTTTCTACATAGAGCTTAGAAGGATTCAGCTAGTCTGTTTTTAATCACATGATGTCATAGACCTAATGGAAAAAAGAAGAATCAGCTGAGTAGAAAGACAAAATGAGCAATTGTAAGTACACAGTGCTATATAATATGATGAGTGTAATATATTAAGAGGATAAAAACTTTGATGGGAGGAGAAGGAGGAGTGCTTCTTTAATGATAAAGGGAAAAAAAGTTGTGTTTTTTTTTAGGACAATAAACTCGTAATTGTTCCATTCTCTACCAGCACAGCTAGTATCTTATGTCACCAGGAGACATACAAGGTTTATTGCTCATGAAATGTCCCTGCTGCCATTTATATTATATAATGATGGTAATCTCCCACACAATTCAATAGAAATCCACGTTTGTGATAAGGATTCGAGGTTTCACACCCCCTTGTGACTTGAAATGATAAGAAGATTTTACATTCAATATGTATTTCATCAGCTTTTGTATGGTGACATTTTATTCTAGCCTTTCTTCTGTTTGTCTTGGCACACCAGGACCCTCAGCTTTATAGAAGCAATTATGCTTCTTCTGAATGATGTTATGCTTGACGTCCGGAGTTTGTGTTTAGTGGTGAGCCACCCCCGTAGTGTTCGAGTTCGGTTCGGTTCGTCGAACACCCGTGTGTTCGCCGAACTGTTCGTCGAACTGTTCGTCGAACACCTTCGAACACCGTTAAAACCAATGGCAGGCAAACAAAAACACATAGAAACACATAGAAAACACCTTCAAAGGTGTCCAAAAGCTGACAAACTGCTCAGAAGACACAACTAACACATGGAAAAGTGACAAGTACATATAGTCATGCGAAAAGAAAAGAGGTGGAGGAGTAAAAGGAGGGGAGACACAGATATAGGCATGTCATGCCCTTCTAAAATCCAAAAAGTGAGAAGCCGACACGGCCAGTCCGTTCCTGCCTGTGCCACCTCTGTGTCGCCGGGTTTGTGCCAGAGCCGCGGTGGACCCTGACGGCCAGCCCCCCTATCCCAATACTGGTGCCTGTCCGCCGGTGGGTCGAGGCCCCCCACGGTGGGGGGGGGGGGAGTAACATCTGCAGAAGAAAGACCATCTTCCAGCCAAACTAAGATGTCGACTTCTTTTCGTGGACAATGAGATACGATCCCATTCTTACGGACACGCCCATCGCTACAAATTCTAGATGAGGCACAAAAACAGCAGGTGCTTCAACGGATATCAAGTGCTCCTTCAAGTGGGCTCTCCATCACCTCAATTTCAACATCACAAATACTCCAGTCCTCAGAGGTGTCACCCCAATCGCACTTGCTTCCTCAGAGCTCCCAAGTCTCCAGCTGCCCGTCTGAGTATGGGGTAACACAGATGGCTGAGTCTGCCCAGCTGTTTACTCATACTATAGCCTGGGAAACGGAGGTCTGCTCCAGAGCTTCTGTTAATCCAGATGAGGAAATGATCTGATCCGATGCCCAGAATCTTTATAAGTTGGATCCAGGACCAGATGAAGAAGGTTCTGAGCATAATGTAGACCCTTGTTCCCAAACTGTAACTCCTGTTGGTGGAGACAATGATGAAGACGATGATGAGACTCAAATACCTGATTGGAGCGACAACTTGACTTTTCGGTCAGGGCAGGAAGAGGTTGGCTCTGAGGGCGACGGGTGTGATAACACACAGGGTGATGATGACGAGGTTGGAGATCCCACTTACTGTCAACCCACAGTCAGACAGTCGATGAGGTCAGCAGAGGAGGTGGAGGAGGATGTGACTAGCCCTGGGGATGGGGATGACTCGGTACCCGGGCATTTGCCTGGCCTTGGGGATGTCGCGGTGGTCGGCTCCCTGGCCCGTACCCTGGGGTCTCTCTTTAAAAGGGTGGATAATTGTTAATTTTATAAGAGTTCATGACGCCACCTGTGGTATCTGGTGACAAGCACCAGCGCTGCAGCAGTCCACTGAGGCCGGTGATAAGGCAGCTCGATTGTATAGCTCCCCACAGGTGGAGCTAGGTCTCAGGGCAGCGTATGCAGGGGGAATGCAGGACAGGCGAGACCCAGCTGGGTCAGAGCAAGAACGGGAACGGACACGGTAGTCACTTCAGTACCTTTTACTGGTGGAAATTCAGGCACATCCCGGAGCACTGTAGGGTGAAGGGTGCATATCAGGATCCTCCCCAATGAGCGGGTGTAGGGCCTCCTGTTTCTTGCCTCTGCGTAGTAAGTTTCTGACCTGCCTGGAGCTAGGCCTAACTTTGTCTCTGTCCTGCGCTGGCTGACCTTGTGGTAGGGCCTTCTCTTGGAGTTCACGCTCCCAGTATGCGGGGCCTAAGCGTCTCCTGGCTCTGTTACATATCAGCACCTTAGCGATCCTGGGACTTGTAGTTCTCCAGGGATTCCGGTTATGCCTTACTGGGTCATAGAGATACCGGTAAGCTCGGATCCTGTGTCCGGTAAATGCTTCGGGGTGAGCTGGTTAAGCTCCTCTGCCCCTTATGTACTAACTCGCCACTCGCCTTCGGCCTACTCGGGCCCTCACTAGGCTATACACACTAACGGCAGCTTGCCGCGCTTCACTGATCTTACGGCACCGGCACACCTTAAGCTCTATCTGGGCTCCCTGAATCTAGCAAGCAGGAGCCTCGTGCTCCACTGCTGAACTATTAACTGCGTTCTCTAGACTAGACTGAGCTCCACTGCAGACTGACCTCTCTTAGGCTTCTCTACTGCAGGAACTCTTCAGAGGAACTGAACTGCCTAGCTCCACCTTCCCTATTTATATCCCTAACGGGCTCCCTCTGCTGGTCTGAGGTGGAAGGTGGAGATGTGTGAATGTTTATGGGGGCCTCTTGTGGAGGATTCCATCAATGCACTCTTGTAGGATCTGTGATACCAAGCGCAGCGGGGCATCACAGATGCTATTGACGACGAGGTTAGGTTGCGCCTTCCTGAACAGAGACGGAGTACTGGAAGCACGTCAACAACTGCATCCTCAACCACAACTCTGCCTCTGACCACAAGTCGTAGTGGCTCTTCAGGTCACATGGGCTCTAAGCCTTGCATAGCCTAGGCATTTATTCAGATCGATAAGGATGACCCAACTCGTGTTATCTGTAATATTTGTCAGCAAAAGCTAAGTAGAGGCCAAAAAATACATAGTTTGAGTACTTCATGCATGTACCGTCACATGGAAATGAAGCATAAGTTGCAGTGGGAAGCTCACTGTGCTACAATGCGGCCTAGCCGGCTGGGCCAACCACCGTCTGCCCCATCTTGTGCATCCGCAGCCTCTTCATCCTCTGTGACTGGGGGGACAGCAGTCACACATGTTTTTGGACGCAGACCTGCCACCTCTTTACCCGCAACAGCCAGTGTGATTGGCAGGTCGTCAGTTCATTGGGAAGTGGAAACACCTGCTAGTGTTGAGCGCTCTCCGACATCGAGAGCACCACCTTTGGATCAAGGCAACCTAACATGTCCGCCTGCATCTTCGTCACAGACCGGCAGTTGCCGGGGACACCCTACTCAACACCGTCTAAGCACAACAGCCAGCCCTCGGTCCCTCAGATGTGGAAAAGTAAAAGACCATTTCCTCCTAGCCATGAGAAAGCTAAGAGGTTGAATTTCACCATCTGCAAGCTGTTGGCTACAGGAATGCTGCCTTTCCACCTGGAGGACACAGAGGATTTTCAAGACCTTATGTCCGTCACAGTACCCCAGTACCAGATGCCCAGTCGGCACTACTTCTCAAAGAAAGGTGTGGCTGCGCTCCACTAGCATGTCGCACACAACATCACCGCTTCTTTGAGAAACTCTGTGTGTGACAGGGTGCACTTCACCACAGACACTTGGACGAGAAGGCATGGACAGGGGCGTTACATGTCGCTGACTGGGCACTGGGTAACTATGGTGACAGCAGGACAAGGGGCTGCTGTCCAAGTCTTACCGTCCCCACGAGTTGTGTGTTAATCCTCTTTATCTCGAACTTCCTCCACTGCTTCTGCCTCCTCAACCTCCTCTCGGTCCTCCACCTGCACCCAAAGCCTGTCTGGTAATGCCACCTGCTTTCTAACTGCGCAGAAGGAATCCTGCACACCTCCTTACTATGCTGGCAGCAGGGCTCAACGCATCAGTGTTTACTTTGAAATGTCTGGGAAATGTGAGTCACACAGCTGAGGAGTTTTGGTCAGCTCTGGAGACCCAGTTTCATGAAAGGTTGTCTCCACTGGACCTGCAACCAGGGAAGGCCATGTGCGACAATGCTGCAAACCTGGGTGCGGCACTTCGCCGGGGCAATGTCACACACGTGCCTTGTATGGCTCACGTGTTGAACCTGGTTGTCCAGCAATTTTTAGCCCACTATCCCGGACTAGATGGCCTTCTGCAGAGTGCACGGTCGCTGTGTGCTCACTTCCGCCGTTCGCATCCCGCAGTTCAACGACTTACATCTCTACAGAAGTCGTTGGGCCTGCCAGTTCACCGGCTGAAATGCGATGTGCCGACACGGTGGAATTCAACTCTGCACATGTTGCAGCGACTGTGGCAGCACCGACAAGCCCTGGTGCAATACATTCTGACGTATAGCCTGGGCCAACGAAATCCAGAGGTGGGGCAAATCACGCTGGAGGAGTGGTCTCAGATCAGGGACCTATGCACCCTTCTGCACAGTCTTGAAATGGCGACGAAGATGTTTAGTGCTGACGATGCCATTATCAGCATGACTATTACGGTGATTTACATGCTGGAGCACATGTTAAACAGAATTCGGAGTCAGGTGGTGGGACAAGAGGAGGTGGAGGAAGTAGAGGAGGAGTCGTATGCAGAAGGGATAACATCTCCAAGGTCCAGACGGTTGGCAGCAAAAAGGCGGCAGGCATGGGAGGGTGGGGGAGAGGGATTAACCAGGGCGCATGGTAGCAGCCAAACTGTTGAGGAAGGTGCAGGAGCCGAGGAAGAAGTGGAGGACGAACTGGCAATGGGCATGGAAGACTCATCAGATGAGGGAGACCTTGATCACATTTCTGTTGTGCGAGGTTGGAGGGAGAGGGCAGAGGAAGGAAGCATGATTCTTACCTCGCTACCAACACAACAAGGACTTGGTCCTTCTGGATGCGCAAGACACATGAGTGCCTTCTTGCTGCACTACCTGCAACATGACCCCCGGATTGTCAGAATTCGAAGTAATCCCGACTACTGGGTTGCCACACTCTTAGATCCCCGGTACAAAAGTATATTTGCCGAAATAATTCCTGCCATAAAAAGGTATTGACGAATGCAGGAGTATCTGTTGCAGAATCTTACATGTGCTTTTCCACAAAACACCAGTGGTGCACGTAGTGAATCTCACAGTTCTAACTTGCCAACGGTGGGACTGTCGAGTCTTCATCACTCAAACAGTAACAGTAACACAGTATCTGCTGGTAACAGCAATTTTGTGGAATCGTTTCACCACTTTTTTAGACCATCCTTTGCAAGGCCACAGGAGACAAGAAGTCTGACACATAGTCAATGCCTAGAGAGGATGGTACAGGAGAATCTCCAAGTGAACATCGAAGCCATGACTGTGTCACTGGACCCTTGCTCATTTTGGTATTCCAATCTTGAAAAATCGCCGGAGCTCGCCACTCACGCCTTGGAGATCTTGTCATGCCATGCAGCCAGCATTCTCTCTGAACGTGTGTTCAGCGCTGCTGGTGGTGTGCTGACAGATAAGCGCACGCGGCTCTCCACTGATAATGTAGACAGACTCACGTTCATAAAGATGATCAAATCATGGATTCGCAAGGACATTTCTACCCCTGTGTCATCCTTGGGAGACTAAAAGCTTGGGGATTTGGTAAAATCACCTCACCAACCGTTTTAAGCAACAGTGGGGCAATTGATGCCACTTAACCCTAGAACGCATGACCATAAAAATCTACACTTTCACATACCTGGGGCCCTTTAGGCCCGTGTGTAAATAACATGGAATAACTCAAACTCAAATGTCAAACAACTATATACATGAAGAATACCTAGAGTTTCAAAATTCTAACTAAAGCAATCTTGCAGAAAATAGAAAACAATTAACTGGGCGGGCCTGCAAGGCCACAGGTATGCGTTCTAGGGTTAAGTGGTGTCTGTGCCACAATTTTGGGAGTCCCCTTGCTGTGTCTTACGTGACGTTGGCATCGTCAATTCCAGGTGGGCTGGGTCGCACCCCCCCCTTTTAACTGTAAGAAACTACATACACTATGGCTTGGGGTAACACATATGGTTGAGTCTGAAGAGCTATTTACTCAGAGGTCTGCTCCAAATCTTCAGTGTCTGCTAGTCAGCGTAGAATTTTTAACTGCATCTAGCCTAGGCAATACTTTGGGCGTAGTAGCCCAGCTGCGAAGCAAGCTGCACCGCCTGTGTATCTAATAAGAATTTTTTAATTAATCTAGCCTAGGCAGACTGTGGGGACCCCCAACCAAACCCAGATGCTCAGCCCCCCTACCGCCCCCCTTTCATGGACAACCCAATAATGTAACTCTTACAACTGGATGGGTGAGGATCGGTCACAGCTTTATTAACTCTTTATACTCATTCCATTAAAAAGGCATTTTATTTCTAAAATAATTCAGCTTGTTGCAGCATGCCCTGGGTCCCCACTCCGGCAAGTTGGCCAACAAGTGTAACTCTCCAACATGTCCTTTCTATTTCCAGGCCACGGAGGATCCAGCGTACTCGTATGCAGGACTCTGACCCCCACCCATCACTCTTAACGCTTGTTCCACTCCGTCCTGGAGTCCTGACAGGAATATGTCCAGTCCAATATCTATTAAGTGAACACCGTCGGGCCGTATGAGGCCTGCTTTATCTCCTTCCAGTTGTCGGTGTCGTATCACTACACCGCCTCTGTCTCTTCTAAATTTTGCCATCCGAATATTTATTACCCGCCTTGTCCATTCGATGGCCGTGATGTCTCGCGCACCTTGCCATACCGCTATAGGCACAATCTCTGACCATACTATAGCTAATTTTGTGAAAAATTCTCTGAAGCGCTCAGTGTCTAATTTCATTATTGCCATTAGTTATGCGCTCTTGTGATGACCTAGGTTGTTTCCCCCGGCCTGTATAACTAAGATGACCGGACCTCTTGCCTCTCTCCCTACCTTGATTACCTCCATTAGTACCTGTGGCCATAGCAGGCCTCTAATACCTCTCCAGTTGAAATATGTGTTATGAAACTCTAATTTCCTCCCGCCTGGGCGGACTTTCGCCCTTTTTTGTGCCCAATATATATACGAGTGGCCTATCACTCACACTATTGGCTTAGCGTCACCTGTAAAAGAAACAAACCACGTTAGGATAACAAGTCCGGTCTTATTTATCTCGCCAAACACGTGGATCGCCATCTCCCTATCCTCTGAACTTCCGTTTCTGACAGTCCTGCTCTTGCTGCTTCCGTGGCCGCACCTATGCGGAATGAGTGTGTCCCGTAATCTTTGGGGTGGTTCCCTGCCGATGTTATGCATTTATTAAATATAGCTTGGAACAGGTATCTTGATAATGGCGTTCCATCAATGTGTGATACGAAGAAATTACTTTGTGATTTGATGGTTAGATATGTTTTTACTATTGTTACCCGACTCAGTGTACCGTTTGTGCGTTGTAGAAGTACCCAAGTACCCCTGCCCGCTGGAACCGTTTTCGATTGGTGTATGCGTACACGTATTGCATTATTGGCTATGACTACTTCCTGGTGTAATAAGCGTCCACTGGTGGTAATTTTGGATTGAGGGACTAATTCGCTTATACATAGCGCCCCGAAGAAGGCGATCACAAATGCAGTAGACATTAGTGTTGCTTCAAATTGTGAGTGTCATGTTAATGGTGTTAGGGATAAGATGTGAGAAATCAGTTTTAGTGACACGGGACGGGACGTCTACATTCCTGACTTGGCTGACCCCTTTTCCACCCTTTTATGGATTGTCTGATGATGAATCTTTGTCACATCTCCCCAATTCAGTAGTTGGAAGTGAAATGCTACTCCGGTCAGACACCGCTGCACTGACGCCCCTGATATGCCCCTCATCATTAGCTGGTGGAGAAATTCTATGGTGACTTGTGATCTGGCTTGTTCACATTGGTCAACCCGTCTGCCTGCTACTAGTCGTGTCCACTCTTCCCATGCCTTACCGTATGCTTGCCACGTTGACGGGGCAACTGACGCTCTGATTAATGGCATCAACTATTCGCCACTAGATCCCATAGGGAGGGTGGGCAACTGTTGCCCGATGGGTGGGCGTTGTGGAAGAGCTCTGTGAAAATCTGCCAATTGAATTGTTAGAAAGCGTTAGCAGCAGCTTTATACCCCTCAGCATAGTGGCTAGCGCGGACCCATACATTGTGTTTTAGGCACAGGAATACTAGCCTGCGTAGTAGGCCTAGCACTGGGAGAGACGATGATGCCATCTTATTAATGCAGTGCGCTAGGCTGGTGTTTTGTGTTATGAAGCGTATATTTTTGTTAGCCAGGCGCGCGCCCCATATTTCTATTGCTACCACTATTGGGAAAAAATTATTTTCAGGGCTAGATGCAGCTAAAAATTATTATTAATTTCAAAGCTGGTGGAGCTTGGTATAGATGGCCTAATACAATGAGTCCCACACACTGCTAGAAGCCCAAATATTTTTTCAGAGGTAGATGCAGATAAAAATTATTTTTAATTTGCAACCTGATGGAGGTCAGTATAGATGGACTAATAGAGAAAGTCCCACACACTGCTAGAAGGCCAAATATTTTTTCAGAGCTAGATGCAGATAAAAATTATATTCAATTTGCAACCTGATGGAGGTCAGTATAGATGGACTAATAGAGAAAGTCCCACACACTGCTAGAAGGCCAAATATTTTTTCAGAGCTAGATGCAGATAAAAATTATATTCAATTTGCAACCTGATGGAGGTCAGTATAGATGGACTAATAGAACAAGTCCCACACACAGCTAGAAGCCCAAATATTTTTTCAGAGGTACTGTAGATGCAGATAAAAATTATTTTTAATTTGCAACCTGATGGAGGTCAGTATAGATGGACTAATACAACAAGTCCCACACACAGCTAGAAGCCCAATATTTTTTCAGAGCTAGATGCAGACAAAAAATTATTTTGAATTTGCAACCTGATGGAGGTCAGTATAGATGGACTAATAGAGAAAGTCCCACACACTGCTAGAAGGCCCAATATTTTTTCAGAGGTAGATGCAGAAAAAAATATATTCAGTTTGCAACCTGATGGAGGTCAGTATAGATGGACTAATACAACAAGTCCCACACACAGCTAGAAGCCCAATATTTTTTCAGAGGTAGATGCAGAAAAAAATATATTCAGTTTGCAACCTGATGGAGGTCTGTATAGATGGATTAATAGAACAAGTCCCACACACAGCTAGAAGCCCAATATTTTTTCAGAGGTAGATGCAGAAAAAAATATATTCAGTTTGCAACCTGATGGAGGTCAGTATAGATGGACTAATACAACAAGTCCCACACACAGCTAGAAGCCCAATATTTTTTCAGAGCTAGATGAAGACAAAAAATTATTTTGAATTTGCAACCTGATGGAGGTCAGTATAGATGGACTAATAGAGAAAGTCCCACACACTGCTAGAAGGCCACATATTTTTTCAGAGGTAGATGCAGAAAAAAATATATTCAGTTTGCAACCTGATGGAGGTCTGTATAGATGGATTAATAGAACAAGTCCCACACACAGCTAGAAGCCCAAATATTTTTTCAGAGGTAGATGCAGAGAAAAATTATTTTTAATTTGCAACCTGATGGAGGTCAGTATAGATGGACTAATAGAGAAAGTCCCACACACTGCTAGAAGGCCAAATATTTTTTCAGAGCTAGATGCAGATAAAAATTATATTCAATTTGCAACCTGATGGAGGTCAGTATAGATGGACTAATAGAACAAGTCCCACACACAGCTAGAAGCCCAAATATTTTTTCAGAGGTACTGTAGATGCAGATAAAAATTATTTTTAATTTGCAACCTGATGGAGGTCAGTATAGATGGACTAATACAACAAGTCCCACACACAGCTAGAAGCCCAATATTTTTTCAGAGCTAGATGCAGACAAAAAATTATTTTGAATTTGCAACCTGATGGAGGTCAGTATAGATGGACTAATAGAGAAAGTCCCACACACTGCTAGAAGGCCAAATATTTTTTCAGAGCTAGATGCAGAAAAAAATTATATTCAGTTTGCAACCTGATGGAGGTCAGTATAGATGGACTAATAGAGAAAGTCCCACACACTGCTAGAAGGCCACATATTTTTTCAGAGGTAGATGCAGAAAAAAATATATTCAGTTTGCAACCTGATGGAGGTCTGTATAGATGGATTAATAGAACAAGTCCCACACACAGCTAGAAGCCCAATATTTTTTCAGAGGTAGATGCAGAAAAAAATATATTCAGTTTGCAACCCGATGGAGGTCAGTATAGATGGACTAATACAACAAGTCCCACACACAGCTAGAAGCCCAATATTTTTTCAGAGGTAGATGCAGAAAAAAATATATTCAGTTTGCAACCTGATGGAGGTCTGTATAGATGGATTAATAGAACAAGTCCCACACACAGCTAGAAGCCCAAATATTTTTTCAGAGGTAGATGCAGATAAAAATTATTTTTAATTTGCAACCTGATGGAGGTCAGTATAGATGGACTAATAGAGAAAGTCCCACACACTGCTAGAAGGCCAAATATTTTTTCAGAGCTAGATGCAGATAAAAATTATATTCAATTTGCAACCTGATGGAGGTCAGTATAGATGGACTAATAGAACAAGTCCCACACACAGCTAGAAGCCCAAATATTTTTTCAGAGGTACTGTAGATGCAGATAAAAATTATTTTTAATTTGCAACCTGATGGAGGTCAGTATAGATGGACTAATAGAACAAGTCCCACACACAGCTAGAAGCCCAAATATTTTTTTAGAGGTAGATGCAGAAAAAAATATATTCAGTTTGCAAACTGATGGAGGTCTGTATAGATGGATTAATATAACAAGTCCCACACACAGCTAGAAGCCCAATATTTTTTCAGAGGTAGATGCAGAAAAAAATATATTCAGTTTGCAACCTGATGGAGGTCAGTATAGATGGACTAATACAACAAGTCCCAAACACAGCTAGAAGCCCAATATTTTTTCAGAGCTAGATGCAGAAAAAAATTATATTCAATTTGCAACCTGATGGAGGTCAGTATAGATGGACTAATAGAATGATGCTATGCCCAAAAGATTTTACTTCACTAGGTGCAGTAAAAAAATTGGTATTCTATACACAGGTGGTATATCTTGCAACACAGATAGGCTACTCCACTGACTAACACACTCTGCAATAGGCCAAAAAGGATTAGCTTTGCTAGATTCAGCCAAATGCTGTGAAAAAAACTTGCACAGCACTGGCACAGACCTGCCTGGCAAAAACTGATAGGAACTGATGTAACCTAGTCCTGAAAAGGACTCCAATTACAATTAGTCTTTACTCCCACAACCTATCTATTTAAGAGCACAGACCTGCCTGATAAAAGTCATAGGAAATGCTGTAACCTAGTCCTTAAAAGGACTGCAATCACAACTATTCCCTACTCCCAAGCTATCTGTAGATTTGTGCGAAAATTGGCTTGAAATTAACAAGGTATAGCGCACACAGCAACAGCGGTGCCGTCTAACACGCAGCTGCAGCAGTGAGAAAATGGTGGCGACGGGGAAAATGGCTTGGTCTTATAGGGCAAGGACATGTGACATACACTGCCAATGACACATGCCCTTGCTTGTGTGAAAAAAAGCACTTCGCTCCGTGTGTGCGCTGCTGATAGGCTGACAGATTGCACCTCCCCACTGTAAATGCGGGAAAGAGAAAAAAAAATGGAGATCTTCATTGTTCCTGCAGAGATCCATCCCCTGCCCCTCACCCCACCCCGCTGTACACTCAAACTGCGTATTAACATTAATTTTCATCATTACTGAGAAAAAATCCAGTTATGATTTTGGTGCACGAACAGTTATCGAACATAACCTCGAACAGCCGAATTTTTCTCAAATTGTTCGTGTTCGCCGAACGGCTCGTACACCGCCCAAAACAGCTCGAATTTGAGATTGGCGAACAGTTCGAGTAGAACAACGCTCATCTCTATTTGTGTTCTTACTTAACACTTCATATTTAAAGACTATAGTCCCAAATCTAAGTCCTTTTACCTTGTATGTTGGCGTCAAAGAGAAACTCCAGGAAAATCAGAGATATCCTAATGTCAGCTGCTTTAGGTAAATGCTGGTGGCCATTCTCCTACACGGGCAGGTTTGCTGTCGTGCTTTCGGTGGCTCCGCTGTCGGCAACTTTTCACTCTAGCGAACGCCACTCAAAGAATGAGCAGGTCACTTCTTTTAACCAGTGTTTCCAAACCATGAAGCAGTTAAAGAAGCCAGAACATGTGCACAGCAAAGACGTTTTGACATTGCTGTGCACTATGTTCATTTTATGGGGCACTTTTTATAGGTCACCCAGAAACCACCTGAAAAGCATATACCCTAAACTCATAAGGTATGTCTCAGTGATTCCAACCAGTGGGCCATATACATGCAGATGTCTAGATGTTTTCTCCAGTGTCGTACTGGTGGCAGATGGGGAAATACAGTACAGACCAAAAGTTTGGACACACCTTCTCATTTAAAGATTTTTCTGTATTTTCATGACTATGAAAATTGTACATTCACACTGAAGGCATCAAAACTATGAATTAACACATGTGGAATTATATACTTAACAAAAAAGTGTGAAACAACTGAAAATATGTCTTATATTCTAGGTTCTTCAAAGTAGCCACCTTTTGCTTTGATGACTGCTTTGCACACTCTTGGCATTCTCTTGATGAGCTTCAAGAGGTAGTCACCGGAAATGGTTTTCACTTCACAGGTGTGCCCTGTCAGGTTTAATAAGTGGGAATTCTTGCCTTATAAATGGGGTTCGGATCATCAGCTGTGTTGTGCAGAAGTCTGGTGAATACACAGCTGATAGTCCTACTAAATAGACTGTTAGAATTTGTATTATGGCAAGAAAAAAGCAGCTAAGTAAAGAAAAACGAGTTGCCATCATTACTTTAAGAAATGAAGGTCAGTCAATGCAAAAAATTGGTAAAACTTTGAAAGTGTCCCCAAGTGCAGATGCAAAAACCATCAAGCGCTGCAAGAAACTGGCTCACATGAGGACTGCCCCAGGAAAGGAAGACCAAGAGTCACCTCTGCTTCTGAGGATAAGTTTATCCGAGTCACCAGCCTCAGAAATCGCAGGTTAACAGCAGCTCAGATTAGAGACCAGGTCAATGCCACACAGAGTTCTAGCAGCAGACACATCTCTTCAACAACTGTTAAGAGGAGACTTTGTGCAGCAGGCCTTCATGGTAAAATAGCTGCTAGGAAACCACTGCTAAGGACAGGCAACAAGCAGAAGAGACTTATTTGGGCTAAAGAACACAAGGAATGGACATTAGACCAGTGGAAATCTGTGCTTTGGTCTGATGAGTCTAAATTTGAGATCTTTGGTTCCAACCACCGTGTCTTTGTGCGATGCAGAAAAGATGAACGGATGGACTCTACATGCCTGGTTCCCACCGAGAAGCATGGAGGAGGAGGTGTGATGGTGTGGGGGTGCTTTGCTGGTGACACTGTTGGGGATTTATTCAAAATTGAAGGCATACTGAACCAGCATGGCTACAACAGCATCTTGCAGCGGCATGCTATTCCATCCGGTTTGCGTTTAGTTGGACCATCATTTATTTTTCAACAGTACAATGACCCCAAACACACCTCCAGACTGTGTAAGGGCTATTTGACCAAGAAGGAGAATGATGGGGTGCTACGCCAGATGACCTGGCCTCCACAGTCACCAGACCTGAACCCAATCGAGATGATTTGGGGTGAGCTGGACCGCAGAGTGAAGGCAAAAGGGCCAACAAGTGCTAAGCATCTCTGGGAACTCCTTCAAGATTGTTGGAAGACCATTTCCATTGACTACCTCTTGAAGCTCATCAAGAGAATGCCAAGAGTGTGCAAAGCAGTCATCAAAGCAAAAGGTGGCTACTTTGAAGAACCTAGAATATAAGACATATTTTCAGTTGTTTCACACTTTTTTGTTAAGTATATAATTCCACATGTGTTAATTCATAGTTTTGATGCCTTCAGTGTGAATGTACAATTTTCATAGTCATGAAAATACAGAAAAATCTTGAAATGAGAAGGTGTGTCCAAACTTTTGGTCTGTACTGTACATCAGGGAACTTTTGATGAACGTCTTACATTTATAGTGGAGAGTACTATAAAACTGACATCTGGGCTCAGTCACAATGACCATCCATGGATGAAGGCAGAGCTCTAGGGTTCCAGTGGATTCATGGCGCCTAAAAAGTCGCAGTTTCAAATTTAAAACATACCTGTCCTTTCATACCAAACCTGTACAAATGCATGATCTTACTGTCCCCTTATCAAGTAAAAACTGCCTTTAGTGCACACACTGGTTTAGAAACTGCCCAAACTCTCACATTGATGGTTCATCTTCATTCATGTTCTGCCAGCACTACAGGTGCTGGAACTGATTTTTTCTAATTTCTTAGCAGGCGTTTCTCCTGCCATCGTTTAATGGCTTTCCTGTCCTGAACTGAAAGCCCACCTTTTTAGTATGCCTGTATACAATTTGACAGCAATATCAGCGCTACTGTTGCTGGAAAGTGACGTGTAGTGTCAAGTGATGGCTGCAGCCGATAAGGGGCCACTCGTCCTATGGCAAGCACACACGCCATGACCAAGGGAGGTTTAAAGCCAACCGTAGTATATAAATGGGTGGTCTACTATCTCATTCTACAATGGCCTTCCAACAGCTGTTTTTTAAACTACAACTCCTAACATGTTGGGGTTTGACAAGGATCAGCGAGCCACAGGTTGCAAATAACTTCTTTTTTTGCAATACACGTCCGATGAGCAATGCACGAGGGCAGAGCATATTGCAGGAGGACCTGGCCACATTGCATCACCTCTGGGTGACCTCCGCAGGGTGTGACAGCAGCTTCTGCCTCTGTAGTAACTCTCCCATGCATTGTCACATTGACTTCTGGCCCCGACTTTTTATGTTCTTTTAGATCTAAAATGTGTGCGCCTCACATTACAAGCTGCCCAAACATCTTTCCCTCATTTCCTTTTAATTTAGGTGAATCAGTGTTAACCCGGCAGAGCAGGATATTGAAAGAAAAAAAAAAAAAAGATCATTAAAAAGAACATTTGCTTAAAAAAAAATAAATAAATAAATCACCGATTCTGGAAAAAGATAAATGGTGAGAAAATAAAATATATCAATTTCTGCTCCTTCTTAAAGGTGATTTTTCAGATGCCCTCTACAATAGATGATAGACAACCCATTGACCAAATGTGCTCACCTTAAATCAGTCAGCGTGGGCTCCGTAATACTGATGTCTCAGTTTGATCTTTATTGTCTTGTCACTTATTCCCACCAAGCTGTCATGTCATGACAGGTTCTAGTTAGTCGGAGATGAAAAAGAACAGTCAGTGAGCCCTCGGGGCTTGTACTAGGAAGCTCATCTTTATCTCCTTGCGGGCATCCTTCATAGAGTGCTTTGCCGTGGACTGCGCCATCCATAGACATTGACCTTACATTTCTCATTTCATGATATCCAGCCTTAGGGTATGTGCACACATGGCTTTCTGAGCAGTTTTTTAGAGCGGGTCTGCTCCAAAAAACACCTGAAAAATTATTAAAAATATCTTTAAAGTCTCTTCCTATTCATTTGTATTGGAAAACAACTTTGCTGTTCCTTTGTTCAGTATTTTGGAAGTTTTTTTTCTGGCTCTAGGATTTGAAAAGCGCCTGGTAAGAAAAAAAGAAAGCGAATTTCACTTCTATGAACTGTTTCCTGCTGGAAAAGACTCCAAGCTAGGCATTGTCTAGCCTTAAGGCAGCAAAGAGAAAACTCTTCCGGAAAAATAATCTTCCAAAACTGTTCAAAAACTCTTCAAAATTGCTGCAGGAAAAAGAAAAACTCCTCCAAAAACTCCCCAAGGGATTGTGAATGCCGTGTCTTTTTCAGGCAGATTCCAGATGAAATGCGCCTGAAAAGTGAACATAGTGCACAGAAATGTAAAAATGACATTCCCGTACACTTGTTCCGTCTTATGTCACTTTTCTTTTAATCGCTCCAGGGTTCATTCATTGGGTAGATATATTTGGAAGCCGTCCACTCTGTATTCATGAAAGTAAAGAGCAAAAACACTGGCAGCGGAGCCACAGTAAAAACGACTGAAAAGATGTCGGTGAATATGCTTCAGGAAAACAACCACCGGTGCTACCCTGATACATTTTTGCCTTAGAAAATTTGATGATTCCGCCTCCTTCTTAAAGACGCCGTGGGCATTTGCCCCAATAAAGAAGCTTTCTCTGTAGCAGTTTCCACTTTAAAGCTCATTTTTTGATGGAAAAAAGAAACTCTGTGTGTACAAACCCTTATAGGTAACTTTCTCGTATGGTTAAATCTATTGTTTCAAAAATATGCTTCAACCTTGATAAGATTGATATGAATTGAAAAGTGTGAACCTTTACTGCAAAGTAGTACAAAGTATTAAGACAACCTTGTTCACACTTGAATTTCCTGTCTTCTCATTGGGTGTATCCCCAAGCATATGGTTTACCAAGCCTATTTTCCTGTACCCTAATAGGGAGTTGTAAAATAATACTGCGGGTTAGGATCCTCATCTCCAAGCCATAGTAGAGACCTTGTCTTTTCTCAGAAGGACCTGTCCAGCATTACATACACAACGTATTGATGTGAATGGGCACTGTGTAATGCTCGATCTCACCTGTGGAGGCGTTGCATGAAAAGTGAACACTTATTGTCAGGTTTACCCATAAATTACAGCTGGTCCCTGAGAGTTCCAGAAGGTGAACGGTTAATTATAAGATGATAGTGAAAGAAGTGGTCACTTCTAACAAGTAGGGATTATCCAAAGTGTGGAATCCCATTGTGTTGGTTCCACATGTATCTGGCCCCCTTGACCACCAAGTCACGTTGGGTCTAGTGTCTACCTTATCTTCAGATGAGCTTACTTATACCATCATAAGCATCCCGTGAAGAGCGAACATTGGGAATGACTTAAGCTGGCCTTCAAACACTCAACAAAAGCTCATTTTTCTGTCTACATAATTACTCAACATTTCCCTTGTACTTACCTATGCACGTTCATTAACTGGATTGTCCACTACCTGGATAACCCCCTTTTAAATAAAATAAAAATAACATATACTGACCTCCCGCACTGGCGTCGCACCGTCATGTCGACACCGGGTGTCATGTAACATTATTATGCCTTGTGAGTCCTGCAGCCAATCTACACCCGATATTGCGCTGCACCCCTTCTTCGGCTATTACGAGGCTCGTCCAAGGGAAGTGAGGGTACAGCAGCCAAATAGCGGCCACTGATTGCCTGCTGGGCTCACTTGGCATAACAATGTCACGAGAGCCCCGGTAGACCCAGCGCTGACATCACTGGTACAAAGCCGTTGTGGGAGGTCAGTATATGTTATCTTTATTTTACAAGGGAGAACTACTTCATTTACGGGGCTTGTAAGACCCTATTAAGGTTGTGCAAAATGGACAGTCCCTTAAAATAAATTTTTGCCAACAGACTGATACATTTGCCTATAAATGTATCACATCTTTCCTTTACTCTTATAACCTTAAACCATAATGGGCAATTTCTAATAATTTGCCGTTTACAATCTTTGCTCTGATGTTGCAATATTTTAAAAGTGGAAAGACTTGATGGAATCGTCATCTCGGAGGCTTCAGCTTTCCATCCGCAACCTTGCACTAGCTGTAGGTGACCGTCCACTTCTAACATCAAAAGAGAAGATTTTCCATGTTAAAGAATAATAGGAGTTGACATTTATCTATTGGTATTAGTAGGTATGAGAAAAGAAAAAAAGATCTGCTGAGGAGGAGCAGTCATTAATCATCCAAGAATAATGAGTGTCAGGAGCTCAAGGTGAAAAGTGTAACTTTACATAGTGAGGTGGGAAGACACAAGTGCATGTCACCGTGCCATGTTTGTATATCCAGCGCTAGGATTAGAGCACAAGGAAGGACGTCTTTTTTTTTTTCAATCACATGTTGCATGTGATTTATTTTCACACTGCAGGGAACTTTTTACGTTTTTATTCTTAGTTAACACCACTGGTGAGATGAATTGCGGCGTTTGGTGTATTTAAAGAGTTATACGTCATTAAACATTAAACACGCCGACTTTCTTCCTAGATCAGAAATAGGTTTTAATGGTTTCCAAGGTTCTTAAAACTTTTCAGCAGCAGCAGCTTCCTCTTAACTCTTTCTTGTTACAAGTTCTTGACCTGAAATGATTGTGTCAATGTTTCTACTGTATATGGGATGATGTCCCCCCTATTGTAAATGATAGGAACATTAGAGGTCATAGAGTAGTTACCAAAAGGAAGGAGGAGGTCACTCACCTGGTTAGAGAAATCAGAAGCAAATTGGTCATTAAAATACAAACCTCACCTGCTGAGGTATAGGAAATTCATGTCCATGTTGATGGATGGATATGCTCTATAAGAAGTGTTTCATGAGGGTTAAAGATAATTAAAAAGGGTGCTGAAGAAAAAGAAGAATCCAGGATATCCTTGTAAAGAATTTATTCAAGATTCAGCTTTGAACCAGTGCCTTCTTCTGACCACAAGAAGGCATTGGTTCAGTGCCGAAATGCATATGCAAATGATATATATATATATCTCTCAAATACTTTAAAAGGATATCCTGGTTTCTTCCTTTTCTTCATCAACTTTGTTACATCCTCTATTTTTTATTTTTTAATTATCTTTGGATCCAACGGCAGCATCCTCCGGCTGATTGGTTAAGGGGGGTTTCTGGTCCAATCAATAAGTCTGCAGTCACTCTGTGTGACTGCAGACTTATGAATCCCTCCAGCGCACGCACTGTGTACTGCGGGGATTCAGTGGTTTCAGACCCCGCACCAGAGGATATGTATGCGTTATACATAATCCCGGCCAGTGGGTGTGGCCTCTAGTCAGCAACGCCCACTGGCCGGCTGCATCACTAGACGGGGCACGGTCTCGCTCTGTACAACTGTCTGGAGCGAGGCCAAGCGCACTGGCCGGGGGTATGTATAACTCATACATGTCGTCCGGTACCGGGTCTGAAACCGGGGAACCCCCACAGAGTGTGCTCTGGGGGGATTCATAAGTTTGCAGTCACACAGAGTACCTGCAGACTTATTGATTTGGACCGGACAACCCCTTTAAGATGAGAAGAGCTCCAACTGATTCTTCTATATCTCAAGGTTTCAAAACTAAGTTGTGCCTGGTAGTAGCACATTTCTAATAGTTGAGCATACCACCTCTAGCACCCTAAACACATATGTGTGACACATCCTTTTACCTAAAGTTTTGCGCTGTGGAACGCCCTGTGCATTTTATTTTTCTTTTCTAGTGATTAGTATCATGAGGTGTAAGAAAAGCTGTAGACATATAGGATGTCCCATAAGCATATCATTTGTAAAAAAAAATGTGCTTCTCCTTAAAAAAAATAACAATTCTAAATCTTGAGATCTTAGATCTCTGCATTGTGTTGTTCATCTGATATTTTCCCAGAAATTCATGAATAAATTGACAGCTGAGTGGTACCGTTCACATTGTCAAAGGAGTGTGTCCCTACACTGTCAGCACTGATTGGACCATGGTGGAATGTGGTAGAACACACCTCCAACTGATAACACCCATTTGTCAATTTCATACATACATTTCTAGGAAGAATCACAGAGGAACAAACCAATGGTATTTTCTAAAACGCTATAGAATTTTTATATTATAGGAAATAAAACATTTTCTATAAGCAGGTATGTTGGGATATCCGATAGGTCCTTTTTAAATTGCATTTAAGATCAAAGCTTCCAGTATGGTTAAAATGTAGGTGTGACGCTGAGTCACTTTTCACGGCCAGGGGTTGAGACGGGATAGTCAAGGAGTCCGAAGTCAAAGCCAGGAGGGTACGTCATAAACAGAGGGAGGAGGCAAAGGCGTGTTAGATCAGAATACCAGGAGGAAAGCAGCTCAGAGCAGAAGGGGTTAAACAGAGGGATGGTCAGAACAAGGTCCAAGGTCAGGCAACAGAAGATCAATAAACAGAATTCAAGACGCATAGAACGAACCACACACACTAGCTGAATGTACATCTGGCAGAGATCTGGGGGAAACAGCTCAGTTAAGTAGCCTGACATTCAACTGGGAAAACAAACACCTGAAGATAGACAGCGCCTCCCAGTCTCAGATTGGACAGCCGAGCTGTCAATCACCACACTGACAGCTATTGCACGCCCCTGTACCAGATTGGATGGTCAATCTGTCAATCACAGTACTGACAGCACCAGCACGCCCCTGTACAAGATTGAACGGCTGAGCCGTCAGTAACTGCATCCCAGACACAGTGAGGGGTGGAACCGTGGCAGTAGGTTAACAAAGCCCATATACTTATTGGTCAAAGTTGCATTTTGAAGAGTTGATGATCATTCTTACGGGAATGCTCGTTACCAATTATTGATCCATGTAAACACCCCGGCGATCATCTGATGAAAGAGAAAAACACTTGCTCGTCGGATTATTGGATTGTTTATGCTAGCAAAAAAATAGGCCAGTAAACAAGTGGCAAACAACTTGTAGACTGTCGATTGATGTTTGTTTCGTTCTCTGAATTCAGCCAAGAAAAAGGCATGAGCAATGAGCGGATCACACAAAATTTGAATTCTCCTGCTCGTGCTTTTTTTCCCGGGAAATTCTATTTCCGGAGAAGTTATTCTTTGCAAATTCAACAACCCTTATTATGGTCTGTGGCTTTTCCAGTCCCTAGAGCATAATAAACATAATATGTAAAAAAAAATAAAAAATCCTTATACTGACCTCTCCACCCCTCCACTACTCACCTGTCCGATCCTCCCCGCATCTTCCTCTCCCGGCTGCTAATGATGTAATAGTCATGTCTCCCATATTATGCCATCACTTCTAAGTGTCATTGCGTCCGCTAGGGTACTGAACGTGGGAGGTCATCGGAGTCATGATGTCACGGCGCACACAGTGTCCTCCCATGCTTGTGTGCAAAACCCTCACAGGTGCCATGACACCCAGAATGGTAAAGTGCAGGAGACATGAAGATTCCAGTGAGACCAGCGGAGGATCTGAATACGTAGCGAGGACCGGACGGGTGGAAGTGAGTAGCCGAGGGGTCAGAGAGGTGAGAGGTGAGCTGACTATAACAATTTTTTTAATTTTTTTAACCTTTGGATGGCCCATAATGGTTCAGAAAAATGGCGGCCAGTGGCGAATGCGGATTTTTGTAAGAGTAGAATTAAATTCCAATTTATTCGCTCATCTCTAGTCATTGTGTAACTATTGTTAGTCCTTTCTGCAGTAGATGGATGTGAACTGAGCACATGAACCCTCCAAGAGCTCCATGGCTATAAGTGTCAACGGGTAGCTACCGATTGCTGTGATATCGGTCACCTTGGAGTAATCCGTTGACCCTTATAGCCTTGGAGCTGTCACCAGACTATGACGCAATCAGCCAAGGTGATAGTCATCCATTGTCTATGTGCGGCTTAATAGAGATTCTTCTCTTACCCTATAATTTAGGTATTATCCAGTAGCATGAATAATCACACTGTATGGGGCGATATAATCTACAGTGGATCCCCCCCGCCTTTTTCTGACCCCACCTGACACAATATTAAACAATGATTATGTTAATTACTTGGAAAGATAAAAGAGAAGGTGCTGTAATTTTATACACTGACTCCCTGAAAGGCTCCTGCTATATTTTGTCACTGACAACAATGCAAACTGCTGTAAGGATCTGACTCGGAGAAGGGAGGGGATGAATAGAGAGCTTCCAGTACTGAATGGGACAGAGAGCAAGTTCTTTTCTTTCCAAAACACTAAAACTTGCTCAGCATAAGCTACTTGTGGAAAGAAAGGTCATAGGAAGGGCTTGTGAGGGATTCAATATTCTCTCTGATCAGTGCGAAACTCAAGACGTAGCTAGTGAAGAAGGAGAATGCGCAACTCGCTATAAAATGACTGCGCAGGCGTATATCGAACATTGTTCGTTTTCATCATTTTTTAGAGCAAGTTTTTCACACTATCGAATGTCTTAAAGGGGTTATTAAAGGATGTTTTCAAGAGCGCACTGCTCCCCTGCCTACAGGCTCCTTCTTGCCGGGGGCCAGTTTTCTCCTGATGATTGACAGTTCAGACCAGCTATATTGATAAGCCGCTGGGCCAAGCCATGCCCTCTCCGATGTGAAAGTTCTTCTTGTGCAACATTGGAGGAGCACAGAAGCTGTCAGGATTGGGGGCTAAAAGTGCTCTCCAGTGATCCGACCAGCTTCGGAGTAGCGCTGTCAAGCTCTATAGGAAAGAGCCAGTTAGCACTGAACTCCTTGCCTAGGAGCCCGGCCACCTCTGATAGACTGTAGATGTGATGTGGCTTGCAAGCAGTAAACAATGCAATTAAAAATCCTTCCGTTCTTGAGAAAAGATACGATTTTTAATAAGAAGTATCTTGTAAAGTTGCTTGTTTTTACAAGCACTTTGCAATTTTAGCCATTTAAGAAGTTAAGACAACCCCTTTAAAGGACTTGTCTAATTTACAAAACCCATTTTTTTAGTATACCCATTTAGTGAATTCTTGGCTAAAGGGGTTGTGCATGCTTGTGGTACAAGTCTTCAGTCACTCCTGTGTGACTGCAGATTTGTGAATCTTCAGAGCGAGTGCGCTGCGCACTGTGAAGATTCTCTGGTGCCGGCGGTCACATGGTCACATGACCGCATGTGTGCAAATCGCAAACTTGTGGTCACGCGCCCACCTCTCCTGGGACCGGTGCCGGAGAATCCTGATAGCATGTACTGTGCTCACTGTGAGGATTCACAGGTCTGAACTTACATAGAGTGACTGCAGAATTGTTCCCTAAAATCGGACAACCCCTGAGAGTGCAGCATTCACTACACTCATCTATGGTCCAGATTAGAGAGCTAGAAGGAACATCTCTATCTCTGGAGGACCTCCTAACACAGACAGCTCATTGTATAATACTACATTTCTCTTTTGACGATGCTACAAAGAAAATTAAAACTTTCTGTCAGCTTCTCTTACAGAACATAGCTGCTTAGTTAGGATTCTAGCTTATTGTTGGAGGATATTGGACAAAAATGTGAATGTCCAATATCCCTTTGCAGGATAGCTCCACTTTTTATATGGAGATGTATTATCATCTTTGTCAAAATAAAGCATTCTCAGAATTTGAAAGGAAACTGTTATCCAGATTATATTCCCTTTGAAGGACTTCTGTTCAATATCCTACTAAAATTAAAGGGGTTTTACCATTTCTGACATTTATGGCATATTCTCAGAATATGCCTTAGTATCTTAATAGATACAGGTCCTACGACCTTTCTTGAGAATGAGGCGCTGCTAGAAAATTGAAGAGGTTGTTAACTCTGCAGCTCTTTATTAACTTCTATGGAGTTCCAAAAATTATCTCTCAAGCATGCTCAATCTGGGTGCTGTAAGATTTCACCTATGGGAGGAGTGTAAGCTTCCTGGGGTCAGACATGTGACCTAACAGCTGAGCGCCCACAATGCTCAGCTGTCAAATCACATGTCTGACCACAGGAAGCTCATGCTTCTCCCCTAGGTGAAATGTTATAGCCCCCAGAGGGAGCATGCTTGCGAAACAATTTTTGAAGCTCCCATGCAGAATTATGAGCTTAGAAGAAGGTTCAGAACAAAATATGTATTTACTTATAAGTTGCTCAAAAGTTTTTGTAGTTTTAACTGTGGAAAGTAAGTTTTCCTTTAATAGCTGCCAATGATGTCCCATCCTAAAACGCGTTATTAATAGTGCAGGTATTTAATACCTTTTATATGCACTTTATAGTAACATGGATGTATTTTGATCAAAAAAGTCATTGGAGACCAGAACAAGCTGTAAGTTTTCTGACCAGCGAGGGCGGAGTTATTAAATAAAGGAGGAATTTAGGCATTTACCAGATTTTAAGTTAAAACACATGAAGCTCACAAACAATGTATACGTTTGGAAGTGTTTAGAAATGTGCGTTAACATCGTATAAACAGTGTAAAAGCTTTCTTAGCGGATTCGTTAGAAAGAAAAAGGATTCGAGTTTATTTTGTTTTCCTCCCGTGTCCTAAAAATGTGATGCACGAAAAGTGCACATCAAACCGCACAATCTCACAGCTCTTTTTATCATTGACAGTTTATCTAGAGGAGTAAAGAAGAGGGATAACATTACCATGTAAATGGAACGGTCCTGATCTGTCTCCGTAACATAATCAAATTCAACTTCCACTACAGTTGAAGAATGTTAACGTATAAACTGTTTTTCTATGTGAGTCGCATGGTGTTACTGTCATATCATCTCTCCGTCCTTCGCTCATCCACTCCGTAGTGGTGAACATGGAAGAGTAAAGCCCCATTGCAGAAATCATATTGGGTCCCGGTGCTGAGTTTTGCCACATAGGAAGGTATTTTGCTGGTATTTTCCTGTATTTATCACTTTTTCGTGACCAATGGGCTAATTCCTCATTTCCACTGGTTAGCACTGAGGTCCTGGGTTCAAATCCCACCAAGGACAACATCTGCAAGGAGTTTGTATGTTCTCTCTGGGTTTGTATGGAATAAATGGCGCTATAATAATAAATAATAATAATTGGCTGATTGTTCTGCGGCAAGCTATCTTGGCCTTCTCGCACATAGACAGGAGCATTCGCTATGCCTGTGTGGAACCCCAGGGGTCTGGTTACCACAGTAATAGCAATATTACGTCTGAGAGCAGGTGGGAGGTCTCCTGGTCAGGTGCCCTAAGCATGCCACACCTCCTGCCCAGTCCTGGGAGGGGAAGAACTTCCCCTATAAAAACTGGGGGCTGAGGCAGGGTTAGAGAGGAAGAAGAGGAGTCCCAGACAGAGACACAGTCTGGTCTGGAGTGGAGCAGATACAGGGAGAGCAAGATCAGGAGCTCTGTGGGAGCAGTGATAAAAGGGGTCAGAGACTGGAAGCTGTAGAGCTCGTCCTGACTGAAGAGATCTCACCGGACACGGAGTCCGAGGCTGTGGGGACTGATCCATACCCAGCAGCAGAAACCGACCGGCAGGGGATTTCAGGTCCTCTGGCCAAGAAACCCAAAGGCACGGTCACACGCAAGGGGACCAGCACCGCCGGCGTGGAGCGGAGGCTACCAGAAGGCCCCGAGTCACCGGCCATACGGGTGAGCACCACACGGTACACTCAGGGACGTGGGCTACTTCTACCCACTTCTAGCAAGGTAGCCAGGAAGAGTACAATAGTTGGGGAGGCCTACAACTCCGCCTGGCCAGGGGAGATCCTATCTGCTCACAGACTGACCAGGCCCCGATCGCTAGCCAGTACTCCCGGGAGGGTCTACCTTTGCCACCAGTAAAGACAGTGAACTACACCGCACCGTCTCTGAGTGGTTCCTGGTGCCCGCGTGCAATTCTGCTATCCCCATCATCCACGTCCGCTGCCCTGAGGCCATACCCCTCCCGTTGGGGGTTATACTATCCACGCTGCACAACCATACCACCGGCCTCAGCTGTTAGAACCTTGCTGTTAGGTTTTTTTTCCTTTGCTGGTCACATGACCTTGTTGGCCTATTTAATCCTGCTCCGCCCTTCTGGCTTTGCTGGACTTCATTGTATATCTACTTTCTAGCTAGCCTGTGCTCTGTATCTAACTCTGTTAGTTTGCTTGGTCGTGGACCGTTTTAGCAAGATGTGTCACTTGGTTCCCTTCGTCAAACTGCCCTGCGCTAAAACTCTCGCTAAGGCCTTTGTCAAGGAAATTGTCAGACTTCATGGCGTTCCTACTGACATTGTTTCTGATAGGGGTCCTCAGTTCGTGGCTCGTTTTTGGCGTGCCTTTTGTGACAGGTTGGGAATTCATTTGTCGTTTTCGTCCGGATATCATCCTGAATCTAATGGCCAGACAGAAAGGAAAAACCAGGATGTTGAGCAGTTCTTGCGTTGTTTTGTGGCAGACAATCAAGAGGGGTGGTCTGAGTTTCTGCCACTTGCCGAATTTGCTCTGAACAATCATACATCTTCTTCTGCTGGTTGTTCGCCTTTTTTTTGTTGTTCTGAGAGACATCCGTCGTTTGGGTCGTTCTCCAAGTTGGGATCTGCCGTGCCTGAGGAGGAGAATTTTTCCGGTGATTTGGAAAGAGTTTGGACGGATGTGCGTGGTAATCTTCAGGAGGCCAACAGAAAATCTAAAGACTACTTTGATAGGAAACGACAGGAGGTTTTGTTCGCTGTTGGTGACATGGTTTGGTTGTCCTCTAGGAATCTGCGGTTGAGGATTCCTTCTAAGAAATTGGGTCCCAAGTTTGTAGGGCCCTTTAAGGTACTTCAGGTTGTCAACCAATCTGCTGTTAGGTTGGAGGTTCCTACCTCCTGGAGAATTAATCCGGTCTTTCATGTCTCTCTGTTAAAAAAAGCTGTTGTGTCGGATGGTGACGCCTCTGCCTCTGTTCCTCCGGTGGTGGAGGACGGGGAATATGAAATTTCTCGCATCCTTGACTCTAGACGGTATAGAGGTAGTTTGCAGTATCTTGTGGCCTGGAAAGGTTTCGGACCCGAGGATAACTCTTGGGTGAGGTCAGATGATGTTTCCGCGTCCAGACTTATCAGAGCGTTTCACAGGAGATTTCCTGATAAGCCTGGTCCTAGGGGATCCGGAGGATCCTCTTAGAAGGGGGGGTACTGTTAGAACCTTGCTGTTAGGTTTTTTTTCCTTTGCTGGTCACATGACCTTGTTGGCCTATTTAATCCTGCTCCGCCCTTCTGGCTTTGCTGGACTTCATTGTATATCTACTTTCTAGCTAGCCTGTGCTCTGTATCTAACTCTGTTAGTTTGCTTGGTCTACGGACCTCTATGTTCTATCTATTTTGTTTGTTCGTCTGTCTGCTACTATTTCTGTTAGGAGGTGTCCCATATTCCTCCCAGTCCTTAGTACTTGTAGGGATTCCCTCCTCACATCTATAGGTCTCCGTACAGACTAGATTAGGACTTTAGCAGGTCTGATCGCAGGATCAGGTTCCCTGTTACATCGTAGGGATTCAGCTGAGTCTTATAGTAGGGACAGATCTCCTCTCTTTCCTTAGCTTTGGTAGCAGAACATAACATCAGCGGTCTGCCCTGCAGCGGCGGTTTCATAACCGCATTCAACGGGTGGCGTAGTCGAACTCTATAACATCTTATTCTAAGTTCTGCCACTTGGTTTGACACCCTGGGCACGGACCGGGTCACCGCCACGAGGACTACTACCCCTATCAGATCCGGCTCCGGGTATTCCCCGCATGCGCAACGCTGCCCAACATGGCCCAGGGGGCGCGTCACCTGAGCTTTCATATATGCTCTATGAAAGAGCCACTGTCAGACTAGTCTGGTGGCGGCTTATCTTGGGGAGAACCAAAGGATCGTCAGTCCGGAATCAGAGCTGCTGGTTTCTTAAAGGGGTTATTCGGTTAAAATTCCAAGTCTGCAGTCACTGTATGTAACTGCATGCTTGTTATTCCTCACAGGTACGCACTGCACGATGGGATGTTTTCCAGTGCACATTAGACAGTCGGCCGAATCCATTGATGTCGGAATGATAGAGATACCAGGCCTGATTCATCATTTATTAATCTTTTTTTTTAGCTAAATTCTTCAAAATGGTGCGCGCTGTTCATTAATTTGGTGCAAAGTCAAAAATTCTCTTTATTTTTGTCCTTAACTGGCTTTTGAGACTTTTCAGCTCCAAAAGTCGCAAATCTTTTAAAAAGTCGCAAAATGGCGTCAAATTCAAAACTCCTCCAGAAACTTTACTCCATCGAAGAACTGGAGTGAGAGGCACCGAAAAAAAGGAACATTTAGTAAACGTCACATTTCATGATCTGTCTAAAACATAAGCAAAGTTGTTGAGGAAAAATAATAAAAAAAGACCTAAGAAAAAAAGAAAACTTAAAATGTGGCACAAAACAGGTAGAGAATAAGGCACAAATACTAAAGCCACTAAAAAGGAGCAAATTACTCCAGAAAACAGGAGAAACAGCAATGATGAATCAGGGGCCTAAGTGTGTAAATTATTATTGTGTGTAAATTATTTACGGCCCCTAATCTTTAATTAGGCACAAAGTAGCAGATATTGAATACAGATATATAACATTAAACGATATTGATTACATTAATACACGTCAAGATAAACTGGCCAAATCAATGTATTCATTAAATGGATTGGAAATCACAAATATGCTGACGGTAATACTACATCTTGCATCTACATGTTGAAATAAAATTTTGTTTTATGGAGAAATCTGAATTATTATATAAAGTTACAAAATTTAAGCAAGAAAATAAAGGAAAAAATATGTAAAACTAATTTTGTTCTTATTACATGGATTTATTTTTTCTTCTTCATTTTTCTACTTCTTCTTCTTATTATTATTATATTAATATATTTTAATATGTTCCCTTTTTTATTGATTACTTATAATAAATGTAAATTCTAGAGAATATATATATATATATATATATTTTCTTTCTCCACAGCAAATTATACCTGATTCAGAAGTGACGTCACAAGACGACAGTCTAAGAAAGGTAGGAAATGACCTTTATTTTTTACTTTAACCAAATTGTCTATGTATTCAAGCTGTATTAAAAACCTACATCCTGTACGCAAGTAAATACATTTCAGGTTAATTTCAATCAATTACTTAAAGAGAAGCTATCATCAGAAAATGACCTATTGTTCAAATTAGGTTTTTGTATTACATGCATTATTTAAAAAAATGGAAATGTTTTATTTTTCATATCACGAACTTTATTAAAAAAAGGTACAATAGTATTCTTGCAATTTTCACACTGGCCACTGGGGCTGTTTTAGACTCAAACTTCCTGTCCTTTCAGGAAGAGTTTTCAGCGTGCTCCTTATCATCAGAGGCAGGATTACAATGACAGGTAATATCTCTGTGCACAACTGATAAAAGATCCTCCAATCACAATTTATAATGTCAAACCTGACCCTGCTCCACCTCCTTTCACAAGGACCTTTGCACACGCTCATTAGATGCTTCAATCCAAAAATAGGGACAGATTCTGACCATTGTGGCTATATACATGTGTTGTTTCCTGAAACAATAGGTGTAAAAAATCTTTACCAGTGTGAAACTTTAAGGATTTCTATTTTTCCCTTTTTAATACAGATTGTAAAAAAAAAATTACAAACATTTTTCCAAAAATACCGTTAACACAAAAACCTGATTTAAACAATATGTTATTTTATGATGATAGCTTTCCTTTAAGTAAAGTGGTCGTGATATTCTTTAGAATATTTGACCTCTCTTAGATGTGGTTAGACATTAGGAATACTCCAAACTATTCTCGAGGAACTGTCCCAATCCAACCAATGGGAATATAGCGGAAGAATTAGATTGGATATTTACAGTCGAAAAGATTGAATTGATTTTTTTCATCTTATTACCTGTAGGGCTCACCCTCTATGTGATCAGTGGTGGGCCAACCACTCAGATTTTTTTTTAGACACTGTGCTACTGTTAACTAGACTCTATCAGAAAACAAAACTCAGGCTGCATAGGCCCAGTTCAAAGGAAGATTAAATAGACTCGTATAAAATCAATACAGTTTATTTCAATAGTTTAAAATATTTTTTAAAAAACAAAAACAGGTGCCTTCAAATTTTACAACAACCAAACCTCCATCATGGCTATATTGGTACATGAGAGTTAGCCCAAATATGAAATCATAAACTTTGTATTGCACTAACCCTACTGTAAAGTGCTATAACCAGTTAATAAGTAAATAAATAAACACATAAAACCCGCTAAAAATAAGTAAAGTGCAAGTGCAAAAAGGTTTTTTTTAAGGTGGAATATATAGAGAAATAGCATCAAAATAGCATAAAAAAACATACATATATAAATTCTCATAAGAGTAAGAGTTCAAGTGCCGAGGCATATGGCCTCTACATATTATAAGTATGCCAGTTAATGAGTAGGGGACATGAGAGCACCCGAACTAATGCATATAGATGTACTAAATAATGAGACTGTGCATGTAGAATAGCTGCATTAGAGTGTGCTGTAAGGGAGCATGGATGCCAAAAGGGGGTACTCACATGTGATAATCCAAAGAACAGTAAGCTAGCCAGAGGAGGGATGGTAAAGTCATTAACTGGCATACTTATAATATGTAGAGGCCATATGCCTCGGCACTTGAACTCTTACTCTTATGAGAATTTATATATGTATGTTTTTTTATGCTATTTTGATGCTATTTCTCTATATATTCCACCTTAAAAAAAAAACTTTTTTGCACTTGCACTTTACTTATTTTTAGGGGGTTTTATGTGTTTATTTATTTACTTATTAACTGGTTATAGCACTTTACAGTAGGGTTAGTGCAATACAAAGTTTATGATTTCATATTTGCCGTATATGGGCTAACTCTCATGTACCAATATAGCCACGATGGAGGTTTGGTTGTAACATTTGAAGGCACCTGTTTTTGTTTTTTAAAAAATATTTTAAACTATTGAAATAAACTGTATTGATTTTATATGAGTCTATTTAATCTTCCTTTGAACTGGGCCTATGCAGCCTGAGTTTTGTTTTCTGATACAATCTATTTGGGAGTGATAATTTTGACCTTTTTGAGTTATATTATGTTAACTAGACTCTGTTTGGTTTGGAAGCTCAGCCCATTTATCTAAACGGGTCTATGTAAAACTAAATCAAGCATCTGGACAAAAGTGACTTGTGTCTGGTGTAAATCTAAGGTTGGACACCCACTGATTATGCATTGATGACATGGTGCAATTTGACCCACTAAACAGTAAGTGACTTGGCACTACTATGAGAAGTCAATGAGGAAAGATATGATTCATTTATGAACAATCAATTCATGAAAATAGTTCAGCACTAGAAGTTTATCTTAAAAATTTGAAACGTGTAAAATAATCCGTCCTTTTATATTTAAAGCTCAAATCTAGTTTATCTCCCCCAAAAATGTTAATTTTAGATGAGTACTTAATATCCAGCAATACTGGCTGTATACAACCTTTTTGCCCTCCGTAGAGTTTGCAGAAAGCTTAAATTCTCTCGGCTACAATTTACATGAATATAAATATTTTAGAAATGACATCACTTGGCAGACGCGCGTCGGTGGTGAAGAGGGACCATACCGTATTTAAAATATATTCACTCTCCAATAGGAAATCTTTATGCATTACATGACTACAGATTGATGTTTCCCAATGTGCGTCCGACTGTGTTTATTTCCTTAGTAGAGTTATGTAAACTGTAGCAATGGATGTTATTAGAAGTTTTAGTTTGAGATTTTGAATTGATGATGTTTGTGTTGTTTTTTTCTGTTTTATTTTTATATGACTATGAAACATATCTGAACTATTATTGTAAATTCATTTTGTGGAACTTTTGGTGCGGCTAGAACAATATAACTGCAGAGAGTTTGGATGCAAAGAAGAAACCTGTATTAATGCGCTAGAAAAAAAAAAAAAGTCAAAAGTGTTGTGACCAAGTAGTGACCTTCCGAAGAGCCAATGTCTATAGGGATGACCTTTTTACCTTCGGAACCTCCATAATTCACTTCATGATGTCTTTGACTCAGTGGGATCTTTTTTGTGTTTTGAGACACATCAGCAAGGTGGCAGTACCACAGATCCTCATTACCATACAACTCAGAGTTTCCAAAGCATTGGAGTCCGTTCAGCCATTGAATTGCTGCTACAAATGTACATATTCACCTCCATTGTCTGAGCTACCTGGACGCATAAAAGACGACAGAAAATCGTTTCATACTTAGTCTATGTTCTTATTTCGTTTGTAATTGTTACATATATATTTTTATTTCACTGTATCTTATTTTTGTAATTTCTGCCCTTTTCATTACTATAAGGAGCAAACAAAGAGCAATATCTCCGTCTTTTCCTGAAGTTTACTCTGAGTTTCTAATAAAAATTTGTTTCGCACTAAAACCCGTTTGGTGATGGTTGCTTGGCTTTATGGGGTCATAAATTCATTTAGGGATGGGCTGGACGGTTTAATAGTTGGAGGTCAATGAGGTCATGGCAGTAAGGTAAAGAGTTCAAGTACGTGCGTGGAGGGTGCAGTTGCCTTACATCAGTTATATATAAGTGGATGTGGGATTCAATATCAGGAACCAAATGATGGTCTTCACACATTTATTTAAATTATAGCATTATATTCATGAAATTTGGCACTCAGAAAATACACAATATCAGTTTTTGCTCTTAATATACAGTGGGATTTTGTGTTTTGTTTTCTCGTTGTCTTCTTTAGATTACTTTAGAAGTTTTCACTTATTGGTATCAGCCATAGAAGTAAGGTATCTATTATTGAAAACTCTACATATGCTCAAACCAAGGGCTACCATGGCGGCTAGTTCACTGGTTAAAATAAGGATTTTGCACTAGTAGGGTCACTGCCTCCATTGCATTTGTCACTATTTTGGAGAGGCTTAGAAGGTTCCATAAGCAAAACATCTACTTTTTCTTAAAAGTGTCCAATTTTGACAGTTTTTTAAAAAGCCCTATGGCAAATCAACTGATCATAATGGTTCCAATAGCTGCAACTTCTCAAATACTATGAGACACTCTGGCCACGTTGGCTGGGAACCCAAATGGGATCCTTTCTATAATATGCACATGCCCTTGTTATGGCAACTTTTCTGATGCCTCATGCACATGACTATCTACATTATGGACTGCAATACCACATTGCTCACTCCACTGAGGTCCCTACTGTTTAGTGTTTAGTGCCATATATCATCAATATTTTCCTAAAAGACCTAAAACTAGGAGTTACTATAGTCATATCAAATGGAGCATGCTGCAATTTACCACCATTGCACTACTAGCATATTTAGGAAATGTCAACTGCATCAAAGTGATCCTGAATATAACCATGTTCATGATCCCTACAAATCTCTTGAGTAACTAAGACTAAATAGTGGGACAGCCATATATTATGTGTAATCTTCATATAATTTATTATTGGATTTTTTGTGCGTGCATCTCCTGTTTCCTGTGTGTTCGCCTTTTATTTTTTTGCTTGTTACAAATCCCATAGTGATTAGCACAGCACAATGAACCAATCACATATATCTTAACTTTTGTTCTCCCCTCCCCTCCTAACAGCATTTGGTTTCCCAAGCAGCAGAGAGAGAGAAGCTGCAGCTGCATCCCCCTCCTCCTCTCTCTTTTCTATTTACTACTGTAGAGACAAACAGAGAAAGAGAGAAGCTGCAGTTGCATCCCCTTCCATCTCTCCTCGCACTATTTATTACTGTAGAGACCGATAACGAAAGAGAGAAGCTGCAGCTGCATCCCCTTCCTTCTCTCTTCACACTATTTATTACTGTAGAGACAAATAGAGAAAGAGAGAAGCTGCAGTTGCATCCCCCTCCTTCTCTCTCCTCGCTATTTATTGCAACAGAGATAGATAGAAAAAGGGAGAAGCTGCAGCTGCATCCTCTTCCTTCTCTCTCCTTGCTATATAGTACTGCAGAGATAGATGGAGAGAGAAGCTGCAGCTGCATCCCCTTCTTTCTCTCTCCTCACTATTAATTACTGTAGAGACCGATAGAGAAAGAGAGAAGTTGTAGCTGCATCCCCTTCCTTCTCTCTCCTTGCTATATAGTACTTTAGAGATAGATGAAGAGAGAAGCTGCAGCTGCATCCCCTTACTACTCTCTCCTCACTATTAATTACTGTAGAGACCGAAAAAGAGAGAAGCTGCAGCTGCATCCCCTTCTTTCTCTCTCCTTGCTATATAGTACTGCAGAGATAGATGAAGAGAGAAGCTGCAGCTGCATCCCCTTCCTTCTCTCTCCACACTATTTATTACTACATAGACAAAGAGAGAGAGAGAGAGAGAGAAGATGCAGCTGTATCCCCATCTTCCACTTTTCTAACTATTTATTACTGCAGAAATAGGGAAAGAGAGAAGCTGCAGCTGCATCCTCTTTCTTCTCACTTCTCACTATTTATTACTGCAGAGACCGATAGAGAAAGAGAGAAGCTGCAGCTGCATCCCCTTACTACTCTCTCCTCACTATTTACTACAGCATAGGCAAAGAAAGAAAGAAGATGTTCTCCAATCTTCTATTCATTATTGCAGAAATAGAGAAAGAGAGAAGCTGCAGCTGCATCCCCATCCTCCCCATATTTGCAGTTTATGTCTGAATCACTGCATAATATTTTTCCATTATTGAAGTCTCACTGCAACACAAAACAATGAGTAAAATGTATTGTTTTCAGAAACCTTCCTACATTGCTTCCTGACAGATGTTGCTGTGCATCGCCATCCTATGTGTGTTTTTTAAGATAATTACTTAAAGCTAAAGTTGAGCAAAATGATTTGCCAGATCTTGTTCTTGTGGCCATTTTGGCCCTCCATTGCATCCAGATCAGAGCACTGCAAATGTCCTATTACCAGCGCACATCATCATGATGTGATGAGAGCTACTAATCAGAAGAGGCGCCAAGGAGGAAGATGTTTGCAAATCCCCTGCTCCGGCGGCTATGGAGTACCAAAGTGACCAATGGTCCAGGATCCTGCAAATTGTTTTGCTCAACTCTGCTTCTTAAATATTAATTAAATATATATTAAAGGGTTGTCCACTACTAGGACAACCCCTTTTTGATCTAAATGTTTGGCCTCAGTAAAATAAAAAAGCTTATACTGGCTCAGTGGTTAGCACTGCAGCCTTGCAGCGCTGGGGTCCTGGGTTCAAATCCCACCAAGGAAAACATCTGCAAGGAGTTTGTATGTTCTTCCCATGTTTGCGTGGGTTTCCTCTCGGTTCTCCGGTTTCCTCCCACACTCCAAAGACATACTAGGGAACTTAGATTGTGAGCCCCGATGGGGACAGTGATGATGTCTGTAAAGCGCTGTGGAATTAATGGCGCTATTTAAGTGAGTAAAATAAATAAATACTCACCTCCCATGCCAGCGCCGTTTCAGCGGTGTTGGCACTCGTGCTCTTCATGTCCAATTTCGTATGAAGGTGGAGACAGTGATGCCTGCACTGATTGGGCACCAGGCACCACATGTCATACAACCACACAAGAGCCCCTGGACCATGAGTGCTGGAACGGCGCCAACACCGATGGAACGGCGCCAACACCGATGGAACGGCACCAACACCACTGGAACGGCGCCAACACCGATGGAACGGCGATAACACCACTGGAACGGCGCCAACACCGATGGAACTCCGCTGGAACGGTGTTGGCACGGGAGGTAAGTGTAAGCTTTTTTATTTTACCAGGGCCAAACATTTAGATCAAGAAGGGGCTGTCCTAGTAGTGGACAACCCCTTTAATTTAAATTAATATATTATATTAATTATATCAATAACTATATTAATTAAAATTAGCAAAGTTTGTCTGCATTATAGAACACTTGATGTAAATTCTTATTAAAATGTATAGATTTATGTCACTATTCATTATAAGTAATTAGTCACTGACTAAATTACTCTTTAGACAGTCATAGCAACAGTGACTCCTACTGGTTAGAAAAGTACTGTCAGACATTAATAAAACTTCAATAACGAGAATTAATTCATTTTTATACTCATTTAAATGACAATGGCAATGCGTAACAATACTTTTTCCTTATATATATATATTTTTTCTTGCGAAAAGTGTGCAATATTATACCCACCGCGCATATTGATGCAAACACTGGCGTCTTTCACAATTCCTTTTAAAAACAGTTTGAATAAATGTTTTTTTATTCTAAGCCGAAGTCAAATAATGGCACTATAGTCATCCGAAGTCTTTAAAATTGTGCTGGCTTTGGTGTCACTGGTCCTCGGAGATTTCTCTCTTCAGTAGACCCTCTATTTAGTCTCTGTTTACTTAGAAGGAATAGCCTGGGGGCTACTGGAGGAAAAACATCTGTGTGAGATAATCTATAGAGTTATCTATCTATCTATCACTCTTGTCGGGGCCCAGTCTCTCTTGAGAGCCAGCTGAGAGACTTGTAATGAAAAGCCATTGCTGAAGAGGCTTTAGGGACAAATAAAGAAACATGTTAAGAGCTAGCCGAAAATGGATAGAGGACATTATTAAAGCTGAATAGCCTTCTTATCAAAATCCAATAGGATAGACATTGGCCAACAGCTTTACAATTATTTTTCAACATAGCAGAAAAAAAAGAATTTATCCCTCAACAACAAATAGATGTAATCAAGTTGGTTAAACCTTCAAGGATAAAAAGGGAAAAAAAAAAAAACGTATGCCCCTTCTTCTTGTCCTATCTTAAATCCAGATTTCTGAACTGGAGCCCACTTATTGAGTTAAAAAGAGCAAAAAGTTGAATTTATAAATGCAATAACAATTTAATATATATAGTCAATTATTTGGTTATAAAAGTATTTGCATCTTATATTTATTTATTTCAATTTTATTGTCAATATTGAAAAAAAAAATAGATTTCTTTTAATTCATCTGTTTATTTAAGTGCAGTTCGAATATCGGTTGCAAAAAAACATTTTTGTTTATTTATTTTTGTACTTTTTAACTTAATGGCTTCCGTTAGCCGATCTCATCAATTGTTAATATTTCTTCCCCGTAACACGTAAAGGTAAAAACAAAAAATGTCATTTTAATGCTGTGCTTGTATGGCTGTATCAGCACGAGATAATAACGTTGTGTTACTTTCAAATATGCATTACTAAAGCTATTAATCTCCTGTCATTTAAAATGAGATATGTAATACTTAAGGTCAAAGCAGACATCTGATATCTCACTATTACATTGTTTGCAAGGAGATGATTGATTGATAATTATGATAATTTGCAAAATGATTATTTGTGTATGATATCCAAGGAGTGTCCCTGCGGACTGTGCACAATTTCCTATTTATATATGGGCCATCAAAAATGGCCTCTGGTAACGCAGGACGTGGACAGGTCTTCAGAGTCGGCCCCTATGGGAGTAACAAGACTGATGAGTTATGACCTGGATGAGACACAGCTCAGACTTCAGTAAGGAGTCAGGAAGTTTGTCAGGGAAGAGCAGGGTAGTTTCTGCTAACTGTCTATTGTATGGCAATTATGGGGCCACACAGCCAGAGGCAAAGAAGGGAGTCATCCATCTCGGCAAACGCGGCTTTAAATCCCCCCAAAATAATAATAATAAAAAATAAACATTTAAACGATTCATGATTATGTGAATTTACTATAAAACCATTATAATTTTGCATTTAAGGTTTAACACTTTTTTTTGTTATTTTTTTTTTCTAAATTAACACATCAATTCTAGTAAATTTCTATATTGAAATAAATTGAGATAATTACATTCTTGAATGATGATATTATAGGAAAAGAAATGCAAATTGTTTCATTCTGGCTCTTTTACGAACCAAAATGCTAGAAAACTTTATTACTTTATAGTCTTATATATCCCTGCCAAAGTTTTTGAAAACTGTAAATTTCAAAATTTCAAACTTTTTTTTTGTGTTGCATTGTTATTGGACGCAAGACTTTTATGGATATCTGAAGTCAAAAACTTGAGACTACTGCACACTTATGCCAGATCTGTAACTAATGCTCCTTACTCATTATATGCCATTTATTATTGGTCTCTATTAATGTGACTGGCTAAGTATGCGTACCTGTGTGTGGTTGCCACAAATTACTCACTATAGCTACACCCCTTTACATGCAAATTAATTATTATAACAAGTTTCAGCCATATAGTGCAAGACCTTGTCATATATTTGCCAAATGTTATTATATTATTATCATTATTTTATAGCACCAATAATTACAGGGTGTTGTACATGTGAAGAGGGTTCACATGCATATAACACATATATAAAATACAAATACAATAAACATGAACTAAGGGTGCGTTTACACAGACTGACCGGTGGCACAATACGAATGCCGATCAGTAAACTTCTAGCGATTGGCAGTCATTTGAATGCCTGTTTACACAGGCAGGCCAAAGTAAACGATGCAGACTGAGCGATCTACTGTATACTAGATTTGTCATAATTTTTGGCAATTCGACTCCTATTTCAACAGGACAATGCACCACCGAGAATGACAATCTTTTCGGCTGCATAAAAGATCATTTCACCCAATGAACAAGTGTTTTGCTCGTTCATAGGGTGATTGACAGCCTGTTTACATGGCAAGATAATTGTGAAATATGCGTTTTTTAACAACACTCATTCATGATTATCTTGCTGTGTAAATGGCCCCTATAAGTGACAGACCGGTAAAGAAGACACAAGGACCCTGCCCTCATGGGCTTAAAATCTACAGGTTAATGGAGAAGGAGACAGTAGGTCGGGGGTTGGAATAGCTCCAGTGGTGGTGAGGTGGCAGCGGGTTTATTGCTTTCTAAAGAGATGAGTTTTCAGGTTGCGTCTTCTGGCTTCAGTTGTGGGAGAAAGTCAGACTTGCGAAGGCTCTGAATTCAGAGGATGGGAGATGCTCGGGAAAGATGTTGGATCCAGTTGAGTGAGGGACCTAAGACAGCGGAGAAGAGAAGGAGGTCTTGTGAGATTTCGTGTGGGGAGATATCAGGAGATTAGTTTGGAGATGTATGAAGGAGACAGATTATGAACAGACTTGTTAGTTATTGTTAGTAACTTACACTGGAATCATTGGTCAATTGAAGCTAGTTAAGGGATTGGCCAAGGAGGAGGAGTAGCCAAGTGAGAGGAGGATTAATCAGGCAATGGAGATAAGGAAAGATTGAAGAGGTGTGAGGGTGTTAGATGTCATCCTTCTTTGTTGCTGATGATGTTCATTTTCCCAAATTTCGGCAACCTTTATGAGTTGTTGTAGTTGGGTTAGTGTGAGTAGTAATCAACCTTCAAATTATTACTTATTGGCATATTATATACCAGGGTCAATGCAATGGTGCAGATTGAACCATAGGCAATGCAAAGAACTGAGCCGGAGCATAAGTTGGTATACGTGCAATGTGTAAGAGTATGTTCACACTGTGGCTATTTCACAGACAAAACCCAAGAAAACAAAAAAATGAGCATTTACCCTGTAATAAGTAAATAGTACATGTAAATGACATAGGGTACTTAGTTAACACCATTTTGATTGAAAAAGTTTAAAAGTCATTCTACCACAACAGAATGTAACCATCGGGACAATCCTATGATGTCTCTAGTATTAAAACTTCATCTTGTGTCAGTCAACCTCAATATAGATAAGGGCAGGTCAAGAGGACCCAGGCCTGACTGTTCAGACACCTGCCCATGGGAAGCTATAAAGATTAAATACTTAGCTCAGAAAGGGGAGCCATGCCCCTGATTGTACAAAGTACAAAAAACTACCGAAAAACCAAAGAAATGAGCCGGAGCATAAGTTGGTATATGTGCAATGTGTAGGAGCAGGTTCACACTGTGGCCATTTGAGAGCCGAAACCCAAAACAAAAGCTAAATGAGCATATGCCCTTTAATATAAAAATAAAAAAATTAGACATTTTTTTTAAACGTTTGATTACTTACTTTTTTTAATGGCCAAAAATAATGAGTTATTTTACACCCTGAGTTCAAAATGGCAGCTCCATACTAATGCATTTGAATGTGAAGCAGGGAATGCTCTTCTCACATAAGTAGTCCATGCTGGCATATTTTATGGCCCATTTAAAGAAAATTAAACCCATGTTTAAAAATAACAAATAGTTTCCTTCTAAGGGCAATTATACAAAGGAAGTTTTAAAGTGAAGCATTCTGGACAGAAGTACCTCCAGACTCCAAAGTAGAAGTCAAGTGGCTATCCTAACATTAAAAACTATTTCTAAAGTTTTGTAACTTGATGTTTACAATCTCCTATTTTAATTTTGTGAATAGAAAATGACCTTGAGCCAATAAGTCTGCCACCAATTACAGACAGAAGGGTGGGGAATGCTGGGTATTTAGCTAAGAAGACATTTTTACAACATGTCTATTTTCGTCGAAGACCACTCATAATAGCAGTCCATTAATTCAGTGAATGAACATATCGTAGAGTCGGCTCCCTCTTGAGAACAATAATACCGGGGTCAGCTTAGGCTTCCATGGTAACTAAGTACTATTAAGAAGTTTGTATCCATGATTTTGATAAAATGAGACAAAATTTAAAAAAAATGTGGAATGTAACTAGAAAGGTGTTAATCTGCATAAGTACACTTGATTATTGGAAAGCGCTGCCGATAGGTTTAATATTTCAGAAAAAATCTTTCTCTATTTCATGTATTAATTTATACTCAAGGATTCCAAACTCTGTAAAGAGTTAAAAATAGATCTCCGTAAATGTATAATTGATTTAACTAAAAAAAATATAGACATTATGTTCTTGTTTCTAAAACAAAGACAATATCGCTTTTTAGGAGTTTCCAATAGTTGACCCACCAGAGACTTGAATATTGTATTATTTTTTGGGGGATTATAAGTACAAGTATGAATCCGCCCCAAAAATATAAAATAGGTACATAAAAATATAAAAGTCAGAAAATGTGTGAAATCCGCCTCCTATTTATTTAGATGGGATACCTCCATTGCCGTTCAAATGATGCATATTTTTTTTCTATGCAGATTTGAAATATATGTCATGGAAAAAAATAGTAATGGCTTGTTCACACATTGCATTTTTACAGTGTGAAAATCTTTGTCATTTACAGTACCAGCAAAGTGAATGAGATTTCCGAAATCTCATGCATATGCTTATTTTTCCTTTACAGATTTGAACCATCAAAACTTTTTTTTTTTTCAATTCTGCAACGTCGGCGCTGCTGTTCTCAGAGAGTCACATGACATTGTTATGTCACATAACCGCTGCTGCCAATCAGCAGCCGCAGCAGCCTTTACTATTTTGTCAGAGCGGATGTCCGATGTGACGGAATATTGATGAGCCTCTTGGTTGCAGCAGTCATGTGACACAATGATGTCACGTCATTCACTGAGAACAACAGTGCCGACATCACTGAAACAGCACCACTGCAGGAGGTCAGTATTCATAGCTTTTATTTTCTATGGGTCCCTGACTTGATGACGCAGGGGTTGTCCAGTAGTAGACAACCCATTTAAGACTGTTTGAAATTGGCCTATGGCCCCTTGAAAATGGTCGCAAATCGTCATATGGTTCGGCGTGGAGTGCCACATACGAAGATTATTCTCCTTTAATAAAAATGCTTCTACAGGAGAATACTTCAGCAATGGGAGCTTTGGATGTAGCATCATTTTTTATATTTAAAGGGATTTTACACTACTTAAACAACCCCTTTTGAATCCCTATGTTTTGCACCAGTAAAATAACACCTATACTCACCTCCAGTGCCAGTGCCATTCCAGTGGTGTTGGCACTGGCTCTCCCGGGGATCACTTGACATTGTTATGTCACACAATCACTGAGGCCAATCAGTGCTGGCTTTGCTCTTCTCACCTATGCATATATAATTGACATCCAGAGGAAGTGACAGCTGCGGATGTCTTAATTTGTAGGAGAGGAGAGTGAAGCCAGCACTGATTGGCCGCAATGTCATGAAATCCCGGGCAAGTGCTGAAACGGTGCCGGCACCGGAAGTCACTGTAAGTGTTATTTTTTTTTACTGGGGCAAAAATATAGGGATTCAGAAGAGGTTGTCTGAGTAGTAAAAGTTAATATGTAGGAGATTAAAGTCATCCAGAGGTTCAGTTATGGATGCTTTGTTAGAGAAGTGTGCATGAACATTTAGAGTAAAAATAAAACAAAAAGCAAAGTTAAAAAATGTGAACATTTTATGTGATTTGTGACAAAACTTGTTTTCAGCACTCTTAGGTTTACGCAGTAAATATCGAGATGTAAAGTTACAAGGCTATGCATCAATATGAAGCTCAAGTATTGACCAAGAAAGTTAAAATAACTCCACCATTGATCATGATGTCAGGAATCAGAGGTGATTAATAATGACCTTCGTTACCTAGTCCTGGTGGTCTTTAATTTCAGTCATTATTTCCCTCCTTTAAGTTGATATCTACAGCAGGGGTCTGCAATTCACAGCGCTTTGGTAATGACTGAGTTAAATAAAGAATACTAGAATCAGATCTGTCTGAATGACTAATCACTTGTGGAGTTTATCATGGAGATGATTAGAAGGTAAAGCAGCCTCAAGTCATTTCCAAATGCCAAAATGCCCAGGAGATCTGTGTGAATCTGCTGCCAGCCGGGCTCCGTCAAAGCTGAAGGCAGACCAAAATCAGCGTCAGGGAAGGTCATGTGAAAGAAAATCTCCAGCCATCAGGAAGTCCTTGGCCTTAAAACCTTTGTGACATCTCCTGACAAACCTTAAATCATGAAGGCAGACAAAACATCGGCCATACAGGGAGGCATTGCCTCTGGGACACTAATTTTTCCTCTGCTAACTCCTCTGCCTCGCAATTCTTTCTTTAAACAGTTATCATCCTCTACACCTTGTTCCAGGTCAGGGATTGAAGCTCTTAAATACCTTCCATTCTTCATTCCACTCCTAATTTATGGTCTAAAATCTTTGGCTATTGCTCTTTAAAAGTCTTCCAAACCCAAACTCTGAAATGAGTTCCATTAAAACAGTTGCTGCCCGGGCTTAGAAGGTTGCAGCAATTTGTAAGTTCTGCAAGAAAAAATGTAGTATTACATAGTAGCCATCAAAGGGAATTTATGATCAAAAATGACCTATTGTTTAAATCAAGTTTTGGCCCTAAATGTTTTTTTGGCAAGTTTTTAGACATCACAATCTAAAAAAAAATTAGAAATCTTGTAGTTTTCACAACAGCCCCTGGGCTATTTTATACTCCTGTTCTTTTTAGCTTTTCTCAAGTCTCATTATCATCACAGGCAGGATCACCAAGACAGCTAACACCTTCTGATAACATAGGATGCATCATTCACAATAAGTAAATAAGTGAACAGCTGACTCTGCTCTTCCTCCCTTCACAATGACGTTTCCACATGCTCACTAGATGCTTCAGTACAAAAGATTGGGTTAAAGGGGTGTTCCGAAGGCAAAGTAGTTTTCATTCTAAATCCATATCTATTTAGTGCCATAATCTAAACTATTTTCTAATGTACTTGCATTAAAAATTCCCTATCCTTCCCTAACTACATTAACTGCTTTTCTATTATTTTTCCTATTTCGTCTTCGATGACGTTTCGTCCAAGAATCCCCAGTGCATGCTGAGATACTAAAACGAAGCAACATAAAGGGGGCAGGGGCGGCGGTCAATGCTGCAGCCCCTGCCAACTCACTGAAACGAAGTGTCATCAGTGACTCTCGTTTCCGGGACTGGGCTAGTCCCTGTGCACTGTGTGATGTGAACAATGACAGTGCACTCTCTCGCCGGCTCAGATAAGTAGTAACGAGTCGACAACAGAGCGCATTGTCAGAATAACTGACAAGCAGAGACCAGCACTGCCCCCTCAAGTGACATCACTGGTCTCTGCTCACCAGGTATTCTGACAAAGCCCAGTAACTTTGAGTCGATTTTCCCATTTTTGAACTATTTTATTAATTCACTCCCACAACCTTGATATAGGGTCCGTGCCCACGATGCGTTTTTCAAGCGTTTTTGCTGTGTAATTTTCACAGCGTAAACGCTTGTAAAATGCTTGGTAATCCGCACCCCATGGTCCCCAATGACAAGCTGCACTGTCAATACCCATGCTGCGGAATTTTCCGCAGCGTTTTTGATGTGCGGAAAATTCCGCAGCATGTCCATTATTTCTGCGTTTACGCATGCGGAATTGCCATCTCAATGCATTCGAAAAATGCAAGGCAATTCCGCATGTGCAAATCGCTTCAAAAATGCGCGAAAACTCGTGTCAAATTCCGTACGCGTTTTTCCGGGCAAGGACATGCAGAAATGAAGTGGAAATTTTCCGCTTCATTTCTGCATCGTGGGCACATAGCCTTACATTCGGAAACATGTCTATAACATGCCCTCTGCTTGCTGTGCCAGTTGGTTTCAATTTTCTGACTCTTGCACCTACAGTACAGACCAAAAGTTTGGACACACGTTCTCATTTAAAGATTTTTCTGTATTTTCATGACTATGAAAATTGTACATTCACACTGAAGGCATCAAAACTATGAATTAACACATGTGGAATTATATACTTAACAAAAAAGTGTGAAACAACTGAAAATATGTCTTATATTCTAGGTTCTTCATAGTAGCGACCGTTTGCTTTGATGACTGCTTTGCACACTCTTGGCATTCTCTTGATGAGCTTCAAGAGGTAGTCACCGGAAATGGTCTTCCAACAATCTTGAAGGAGTTCCCAGAGATGCTTAGCACTTGTTGGCCCTTTTGCCTTCACTTTGCGGTCCAGCTCACCCCAAACCATCTCGATTGGGTTCAGGTCTGGTGACTGTGGAGACCAGGTCATCTGGCGTAGCACCCCATCACTTTCCTTCTTGGTCAAAGAGCCCTTACACAGCCTGGAGGTGTGTTTGGGGTCATTGTCCTGTTGAAAATTAAATGATGGTCCAACTAAATGCAAAACGGATGGATAGCATGCCTCTGCAAGATGCTGTGGTAGCCATGCTGGTTCAGTATGCCTTCAATTTTGAATAAATCCCCAACAGTGTCACCAGCAAAGCACCCCCACACCATCACACCTCCTCCTCCATACTTCACAGTGGGAACAAAGCATGTAGAGTCCATCCATTCACCTTTTCTGCGTCGCACAAAGACACAGTGGTTGGAACCAAAGATCTCAAATTTTGACTCATCAGACCGAAGCACAGATTTCCACTGGTCTAATGTTCATTCCTTGTGTTCTTTAGCCCAAACTTGTCTCTTCTGCTTGTTGCCTGTCCTTAGCAGTGGTTTCCTAGCTGCTATTTTACCATGAAGGCCTGCTGCACAAAGTCTCCTCTTAACAGTTGTTGTAGAGATGTGTCTGATGCTAGAACTCTGTGTGGCATTGACCTGGTCTCTAATCTGAGCTGCTGTTAACCTGCGATTTCTGATGCTGGTGACTTGGATAAACTTATCCTCAGAAGCAGAGGTGACTCTTGGTCTTCCTTTCCTGGGGCGGTCCTCATGTGAGCCAGTTTCTTTGTAGCGCTTGATGGTTTTTGCAACTGCACTTGGGGACACATTCAAAGTTTGCCCAATTTTTCGGACTGACTGACCTTCATTTCTTAAAGTAATGATGGCCACTCGTTTTTCTTTACTTAGAATATAAGACATATTTTCAGTTGTTTCACACTGTTTTGTTAAGTATATAATTCCACATGTGTTAATTCATAGTTTTGATGCCTTCAGTGTGAATGTACAATTTTCAAAGTCATGAAAATACAGAAAAATCTTTAAATGAGAAGGTGTGTCAAAACTTTTGGTCTGTACTGTATGTTAGCTTTACAAGCGCAGAGGGTGAAATGGGTCATCTAGGAAAGAGTGTCCCATGACTATAAAAGCTCTCGTGCACATTAGACTAACATTAGCCGAACTCGATGATTTCGACAGGTTCTGCTGTCAGTGTAATGTAAATGGGGGAGTTTGACAGATGATTATCGGGGAGAAAAGGATCCAAAATGTCTAATTTTGGACTGCCGATCATTTCTTTTTAATAACCCACCACAAGAGATGTCTGATAGCAGCTCTCTCATGGAGAACACCAGAAAGTTCATTCCTGTGTATGAGAAACCCCAGAGAGACAGCTGACAGGCAATCAGCCAAACCATCATTTGGCCAACAGGTATCTAAGGTGTATGGGGGGCCTTATTCTCACAACTACTTTTCCAATGCGCTCCCTATGCTCTGTAAAGCTCTTGTCCCCAATATTCACGCTTCCTCTGTTCTATTTAAGTGATCCACATATGCTTAATCCTCAAACCCTTTATTGCTCCCACACATCGAATATAGACACTCTGGACATGTTGGTCCTAAAAGACTACTACAGGACGTAACTATAGGTATGGGCTACAGATATCTCTTTTTCTGTTCTCACACAACACCTTCACATTGGCCATAGATATTCGAATGTAGGTTGATCATATTTTGTGATCTTCTAACCTCCAATGTTCATGAGGACATTATTAGTTCTACAGGTTGCATTTCCACCATACTGTGTTAGATAAATGGTGCCCTTGACATCTGGCAGCTGCTTATCATTATTGCTGTATAAAAATATTGAGGCGCGAGGACTCTCTGTCACTGAACAACTATAGTCCTTCTCCTTCCACTTCCTGAAGAATGAAGCAAAATGACCTTATCCCATGTCAGTTTCCGGATTATAATTGACCATTTCCTCGTTAGAATCCCTCGACTGCTGACAATATTGCTACCATAATATTTCTTGAACTAAGTATATATTAGGCTAGTTAAAAAGATAGATTAGCCTATAGTGTGAAAAATCCGCAGGTCTCGAATATCTTGGAGGCAGGATTTATTGAATACATTACAGAGCGTTATGGAAGCCAGATGGTCGACTTAATAAAATCACAACATTTCAGGTGTTTGCGATACTTATTTAATTAGATTTTGCAGCCCGACTGGAATAAAAGAGAATTGGCAGAGGAGGGGGGAGGGCAGGATTGGACGGGCAGCCAATTAGGTATTTAATTCTGAGAGGGACAGGAACTCGGAGGCATTAAAAGGGTTATTCATCAATGTCTTCCAATCATGAAACTCCAAGTCCAATCAATCTGTTGTACTTCTGAGGCTTGAGAAGATAAATACTATCCACTGTTTTATTAAAAGGGATTTTCTACAACCTTTTTTAAGTCTTCTGGCCAGAAGGAAGCATCTATTTTAAAATCTAAAAACATTTTTTTTATCCATCCCAAATTCCCTCTGCTCCAGCACCACCAAATCGATAGTCTACGTCAGAAGGTCCATCCACTCAGTCACTTGACCACTAAGGCCAATGAGCAGCTGTAGGATCATGGTGACTTGAGAATGGGACATGAACCCATCTAAAGCAAAAAGGTCCCATCCATCAGTCATCATGATCCAATCATGGCCAATCAGTGGCCTCAGTGGTCAGGTGACTGAATGGACAGAACAACATCACTGCTAGTCCTGGACCACTAGAGTGATGAGGCTGGATAGGTGGGGGACTGAAGTAGTAAGTAACACTTTTTTTTTTTATTTCATGACTTTCTTTTTACCCATTTTTTTATAAATGAAAAGAAACAAAGAAATCATTTAATCCAAAGTCGTCATTTGGCAGTTTACTCGAATTTGTAAAGGAAACACTCAATTGGCATCAAATGTATTTGATTTGACTACATGTGCCTTATTATGCTTTGGAGTGAAAAAAAATAATACTCACCTTGCTAGTCAATTACAAAACCGCCTCAAATTTTGTCTGGTCGTTCACACAGCTCCCTCTGATCTCTCGTTTACAGCTCTATGGCACGCAGCATCCTAACCTGCTATCTTCACTATGTTTCCGGCATTGCGCAGACCTCTGGGTCATGATATTAAAAAAATACATTGTGATTTCAGAGGCCTACTCAGCTCCATAGGCCTTACTTTTGTTTCATGAAACAACACTTGTACATTAGCCACAATGGTCAGACTCTGACCCTATCTTTTCTATTGAAGCATCTAAAGAGCGTGTGTAAAGGTCATTGTGAAGAGATGTGAGCAGGAGGAACCGTGACATTGCTTATTGTGATTGGTGGAACTAATGTTATCAGCTGTGTATATCCTGCCTCTGATGATAAGGAGCCTGCTGTAAACTCTTCTGAAAGGACAAGAAATATCAGTCTAAAAGTCTCAGCTGACAGTGTGAAAATTACAAGATTTCTATTTTTCATTTCAATGAAGATTGTGATAATGAAAAAATACATTGCTTTTTTTTTAATGACATATAACACAAAACCTTGATTTAAACAATGGGTCCTGATGATAGCTTCCCTTTAATGTCAGTGAAATGACTCTACTGACCCAGTTCATTAAGAAAAAGCTTAAAAGTAAGCCATGGAGAACAAGAAATGTCAGTCGGCCGTGCCAACTCCACTAAACATGGTGAGAACTGTAATATTTAAGGGTTTTTACACAGAAAAATCACATTTAAAATGCATTTGATTTTATTATTTTGAACACAAAATGAAAACAGCATTTTTTTTTGTTAAAAAAAAAATCAGAGTATATTAAAACCTGCTCTAAATCATATTTCATTTTCTGATTATATACAGTATTATATTCCCTTTAAATTAAAAATATAACTGGCTTGTATGGGTTTCAGTTCAGTTTATGAAGATGGTTTATATGGTTGGTTTAATAAGGTTGGTTATATGGATGGTTTATATGGTCTCATGGTTGTCTATGCTCTTTCCACTGTGGTAAAGCAGCTTGCTTGGCTGTACACGGAGGTAGACACGGAACACTGTTTCTTTAAATTTCAGGTTGGTTTATTAAAACATGTCATAAACCACCCTGAAGTCCATAAATTAAACACAGCCCATTCGGCATAATGGCAGAATAAAACAAAAACACATACAGCACAGTCCGTATATCATCCGGGGACTGGCAACTCAGTATTAGCCACACACGATTCAGATTTAGCCCAACACATGCAAGCTCCTCTCTGGAGCAAGCCTCTCCAGATACTTAACCACACTGGAGTCACAAGGCTGGCTATTTAAAGCCCAGACCACACCGTGGGGTGGAGATATGGTGAAAGGCCTCCCGCCCACACTATGGCCATTCACCTATAAAACATGCCCTTTTAATTCTGGCTGATCAATCCTCTCTGCACCTACTATGCAGGAGAAGACTTCCATGTTTCACATCACTGAAGTTAATAGCATCAGTGAAACATATCTCCCCTCCAGTATTCTGCCAGTGACTTTGTCACACCACCTTACATATTATATGTTGTAAGTGGGGTTCTCCAACAGCAATCTTCTCCATTCCCACTATCACCCCTACCGTAGGGCATAACTAGGTATCCTACAAAATCTGGATAATTTACTTCTACCATGCAGCCATACAGAAGGACTGTTGTGTCTCGTGTGCATGTATGATAAAAACCAGAAGCTGAACACATTTTTCATTTCACCCTTGTAAAAGCAGTTACACCCAGCAGAACATAGAATGACATTTTCCTCCTACTGTACGTGGAGTGCTGTGCGATAACCATCACCTCCGCTCTCCTTTTACTGTAGTAACAACACCTTCCTGTAGCAGCCTAGCACACATCTCTAGCGATAAGATAAGGAAGAAGCCGGGATGAAAGGTGTCTGCTGGAGGAATGCCTCCGCAGCCAACAACACAAGTGTGAACTTTATACTCTGGTGATAGGGAGTCAGTCCAAGGAGCCAACATCCAGTAAGGCTCAGGAAAGGGCAGAAAATCAAGGGCATCTGTAACCACAGGAGCTCGGCCTTCCATGCCTTTGACTTGTCCATTACGGCATGTAGATGTCTTTGTTTAAGCTTTTTTTCTAATCTTGTAAAACCCATACAGCAACAGTAAAGAAAGCGGAAACGAATCATTCACAGAAACCAGAGTACATGTATGGCACAGTAATGGAACGGGCACAGGCGCTACGGTAAACTCCACCTGTAGCAAGTGCCGGCGGTAATATACACAAAGAATTCATATCATGGCGTTATAGATGGCAAAGTTATTGGCATCTTCGGAGGGGTGGACGGGTTAGACAGAGGGACTGCATTTCCCATTGGTGCCCATGCAATGAGATTGTTGGGTGCCAATGGGTAGTGTTGATTGCCGTTGGCCTATTAAAAGCCCCAGGTCTGCCATCTTTAGGGCATGCTCAGAAGTTGCTTATTTGGTGCAGATCCATGCCAAAAAATCTTCAGAGAACTACAGTACAAGCTGTCAACAAATCTTATCTATAAGTTATGGGAAATCCACAGCATCTCTTGTGGAATTCATGGCTCATTTTCATTTTTGTAATCTGGGGAAAATCCACGATAACATCGCAGCAAAATCCACATGGAACATGTAGATTTGATCCCACCATACACATTAGACTAATGTTTGCAAAACCCGCCGATAACGAAGGGTTAGTCCAACAGTCTGATGTGTGTGGAATCCGAGGATAACTGATTGTCGAGGGAGTTAAAGATCCAACGTGTCTGATTTTAGACTCCCAATCCTTCCATGAGCGCTTGGCCGAGAGAGAGCTCCTGTGTATGGGAGAGACGGCCAAGATGCCGGCCGAACGATCAACTAACAGCCATGTATGTTTATGGGGGTTTCAGCTACGGGATTTTGCTGCAGACAAAGTAGAAATTGCTGCAGAAATTAGTAGAAAGTCTGCTATGTGTGAACACACCTATATTCTGTAACGCTGAAATACCGAACTATATATATGGGTTGTTTCCCTAGTGGGACTAAAACAATGTAAAAAAAATGAAAATCAGATGCTAAAAATATAAAATAAGATTGAAAAGTTATGATGGAAAAATAAAACAATGAAGTACACATAATTGGTATTACCAGATCCATAACATCCTGTCCTTTTAAAAATAACGCATTACTAATAGTAAATAATGAACACCCTAAAGAAAAAGCAAAAAAAAAGGCTTTTGCAAAGTAGTGATGAAAAATTGAAAGGAAATGAAAAAAATATTATTACAATTATTAGATTGTTTTATTAATGTATATTTTTTGACCTGTTTACGCCATAGATAATAAAATTCGGTGTTCAACATTAGACAAATGAAAAAAGATGTTCATGGCTCAAATGTTTTATCTGAGTGTTTTTGATAAAAATAAGTGCAAGTTTTTGATCCAACCTTCTTGGGTAACATTGTAATGTTAAGGGACGAGCTGTAAACCTGTGATATATTGATACCGTGAAGCCTTTCTCGGATAGCTTTCCATGCACACCCCTCTTGTTTAACCTCTACCAGTAATTTATATATATTTTTAATAACAGAGTCCTTCCATGCAGCCAATTATTTTTCTCAGCGTATCAATTTTCATAATGTTCCTGAGTGACTCATGTCAATTTAAATTACCCAGAACATTAAATGTTTGCGGAAGTTTATTTAAATTTCCATTGTGATAAGTAATACTTAGACAAAAATAATGGTAATTTAAATATCCGCCACTGTGAACCGCTCTATTATGTCGATGAATGCTTCAGTAGCCTCATTTACGCCACAAATTGGAGAGATCGGAATATAATAAAGATATTTATTACAAATCAGTAATTAATCTTCATTTAAAGAAGGCTTGACCACAGAATAGGAAAAGATCTGACTCTATTTAAATCATTAGTAAAGTCGTAGGAGGAACGTTCTAAAAAAAATTGCAATGGGAAATTCTAACAAAAAAAAGTAGGAAAAATACGATGAATTCTGCAGAAATGCATATTGAGATCACTATTTTATACAATATTGAATGGAAACTTTGAGATGCATTTAATTAGACAATGCATTTAGACCTGGATTTTACAGCATTTTGAATGGGTATGCAATTAATGACTTATCAATAAGGGTCCTGGAGCAAAGACGCCCAACATTCTTGAGATTCCCAGTCTCTGGGAAAGAAGTGGTCTTGCATTCACTTTCACATCCATTAGATCAAATAAGGGACAATTCTGCTATAAACATCTTATTCAGACGCCCATTTTTTTTATTGCATGTGAAAAAACTGTCCGATTTTCATCAATGTTTTTGATCAGATTTTCATCGCTGTTTGGTCAGTGTGTCAGTTTTTACCAAGAATCTTTCATTAGCTTTTAGAATATGACATTTTTTTTGTTACTTTTCATATCAGACAGTGAAAAATGGACAACACATGAATTGCACACAGATGGCATCAGTGTCCTGTGATTTTCACTGACCCATAGACTTGTATTGGTGAGTTTGTTCCAAGAATTGGATAAAAAGGACGTCTCTTTGTCTTGGTTTTTTTTTGTAGGACATTCGGTCTACAGCAAAATGTGACCAGCCCGTAGACTATAAAGGTTATGGGCCCGATTCATCAGTGCATTTCTGACAGTTTTTTGGCGTGAATGCCTCTCAATTAGTAACTTTTTGATATGTGACAAGTTCATCAAACTATTTCAAGTTGTCTTTTGTTGGTCAGCTAGTTTACTTTTTTTTACGTCTATGTGGTTTTTCCGGTTGTATTAGACTGATTCATGAAATGCTGTAAATCCAAAGAACCAGGCACACATATAGATATGAGATACAACGTTTCTGCGCTCTCACCACTGCAGGCGTCCTGTGTCTCTCCTAGGGCTTTATCACAACTTGATCCATGTCTCTCTAGAAACACCATCTGTGCGCCTGATGAAGGTCAGAGTCAATGACTGAAACGTTGTTCACTCACTTTTGGATTGCAAATACCCTACTACCTCATATCTATATGAGTGCCTAGTTCTTTGGATTTACAGCATACAAGAACTGGACTCCTACTAGCCTGTGATCCTGTCTGGAGTGCTGAGCTTTAACGTCTTCCCGACGGGGCCAATGTACTTCAACGCCTTCACGACATGGCCAATTTCCATTTTTGCCTTTTCGTTATTTCATCCCCTTTTTCCAAGAGCCATAACTTTTTTATTTTTCAGTCCACATAGCCGGTTGAGAGCTTGTTTTTTGCGCGATGAGTTGTACTTTTGAATGACACCATTCATTTTACCACATAGTGTATTGGAAAATATGTAAAAAAAAATCCAAGTTCTGTGAAATTGTGAAAAAATGCAATTCTGACATTATTTTTTTGAAAACTGTTTTTATGATGTACGTTGTGGGGTAAAAATGACCTGGCAGTATGATTTTCCTCATCAATACAACTATGGTGATACCAAATTTGTCCAGCAACTCTATTCCAGTTACCACCTCATCCTCTCTGGAGTAATTTTATATATGCCAGCTAACAAGTCACATTTTTCGAAATGTTGGACTTTCTGCATTAAAAAGTTGCAAAAAGAGGCAGAAAAAGACGATTTTTAGCTTTGGACAAAATTCATCAAACCTATGTGCCATTTTGATGAAATGGGTGCAAAAAAAGTTGCGAAAACAACAAGTCAAGAAAGAAAAGTGTCCCCACTGTTCTATCCGTGAAAAACACTGGTAGAACATATACAAGACTCATAATCGTCTGAATGAGGCTTTAGGATTCCATGATACTACATGGTGGAACAGACTTTGCTCCATGACTTTGTCATTAATGTTCCTCCAAGTAACTTCTGTAGGGTTTTTTTTTGCCTTGTCTTCTACACGCCTTCCAGTAGACCTGTCCCTGGTGCTGGGTTGGAGAAAGTACCTATCCCACTCCTCTTTTATGTATAGTGCCCTATATAATTTGCTCTCCCAAACTTCTTGGTAGTAACGTTCTTCACCATTACAATGTATAAGGATATTCCCATCTTCAAGATCCTATCCCAATATATAGTAGGTGTAATGATAATAATATTAGCAAATACCTCCAATTAGAAATGTAGTATAGTTCTTCTGATTCGCTATGTTGCTTACCTCATGTGCAGGGCATTAGCTTTGGGTATGTATCACAGTGAATCAGAAGAACTATACTACATATCTAATTAAAGGTATTTGCTAATATTATTACTATTACACCTACCACGTATTGGGATAGGATCTTGGAGATGGGAATGCTTCTTTAAGTCTCCGACGACTCTTTTCCATTTCCAGCCCATTCATGTTGACATGTCCGGGTTTCTGTATAGTCATTCTGGGTGGAAACACCTTAACTGCCAGACAGTGCTTACTGATAAGCCATGACAATTAATAATGTGGATTTCAATAGTGCAGAACAGATGAGAAGGCAAAGTCTTCATTCAATTCTATTTACACAGCATTAAACATTTTTTTTTTCTTCCTTCTTTGACTTCCACTGGTAAACATTAAGGAAGGTGGAGGGGTTGGAGGAGAAGAAAAGACTTTGACCTTTGGATATATTACAGTAACTATCAGTAAATCCTTTTAGGATATTAATCCAGTAAGATAGCAGCAATGTGTGTGTGTTTCTCTTTAAGCCAAGTTTATGATGCCATGACCTGTCTTTGAGGTGAGCGGTGCAAAGATTTCCACTAAAGAAAAAGAAATTCACGGCCTGTGGGATTTCATCACATATCCTAAAGCTTTAAGTTTAGCGTAGAAATCTAAACAGCACCTTGTTATTTTGTTTGCATAGCTGCCGGCAAAGTCCCTTTCACCTAAGAAGACAGTATTCATGACACCGGGGCCGTAATCCTCCGTATTAAAACCCTATTGAGCAATCCTTAACTGTCAACAAAGGGAAAATGCTGAATTCATTCTTGAATTTCAAAGCAAACGTTTAATAATCATGTCAGAAGAAGCCGAGGAGCAGAGGCGCTTTTCTTAGAAGGAGAGCGAAGTGAACTATAATTGAACTTGGTAGATTCATCATTCGTATATCTATCAGTTCTTCTTCGCAGCAATGGATATGGTCAGAATAAAGACCATTAAATCCAGTAGATGATAGGACGTCCCCGTTCCTCAAGACAAACACCGTCATGGTGATACGATTTTATATGCTCTCAAAGGGGAAAATGATGGCAGCTCAACGAATGGAATAATTAACAAAAGACAAAATTTTAGAATAATTTTTTATTTTTTCGGCCTCTTCGTAAACAGATTTGCTTAAGCATTTGGAAAATTGAATTGAATAATATTATTTCATATTAATATTTCAATATATTATTGGAAAAAGTGTTGCATTATTATTATTAATAATAATAATAATAATATTTTTTCACAATACATCTAATAATAATTATTATTATTACTACTATTATTATTATTATTATTATTATTAACCCTTTCAAGACTTGGCGATTCATTCATTTTTGCAATTCATTTTTTTCCTCCCCTTTTTTCCATCTTTTTTTTTTTTTCTTTTTTTTTTACTCCATCAAATTAGCCATATGAGAGCTTGCTTTTTTTGTAGGATGAGTTGTACTTTTAAATAAAACTATTCATTTTACTTTATAATGTATTGAAAAACAGCAGAAAAAAAATCCCAAGTGGATTAAAATGGTGAAAAAAAACACAATTCTGCTGATTTGGAAACATGATTCTCCAGGTCAGTGCGATTACAAAATGTTTTTTTTTTATATTTTAGCAGTTAAAAAAAACCTCAATACATTATATTTGTGTCGTCTTTTTCTGAGACCTGTAACTTTTTTTTATTGTTTCACCGATGGACTTGTGTAAGGACTTCAGTTTACGCACTCAGCTGACATTTTCATTTACACATGTGATTTTTACTATGCTTTTTGTTGCATTTTTGGGGGGAAGTACGGCAACCAGTTTTGACTTTCGTTTTTTTTTCTTTTCAGCATTTAACATACGGTTCAAATAATTTTATATTTGTTACATCAGACTTTTGCTGACTCAACAACACCAAATTAGCTCTTTTGTTAAAAAATTTTAAACATATTTTTAAATATTTTTTACGTTATTTTTTTTTTACATTATTTTTTAATCTCCTTAGGCGAAATGAACCTGTGAACGTTTGATCACATATACAATATACTGTAGTATCTAAGTATTGCAATATATAGTAGAAAAAAACACAAAAATTGAGCTTGGTTTAAGTTGGCATACATACAACACATAAATGCATGTTTCACAATGGCCATAAATCAGACAAAACCTACAAAAAGCAAAATGAAAATAAACCCTGCTGTAACTAAATAAGTAAAAATCAAAAGTGCATTTAAATAAAATAGGGTTCTTAGTAACACAGTTTTTGATCACAAATAGCATAAAAGCCACCTTACCACGGCACGGTGACCCCATTCGGGACAGTCTTCCACTGTGTAATATTAAAAACCTTACCATTTGTCAAAGTTGACCTCAGTGTGCGAACAAAGGCAGACAAAGGACCGAGTCCCGAACTGTGGACACCAGCCTTGGGAAGCTATTTCACCCCTTTCTGACATGTGCTGTACTATTACGACACATGGCAGGTCTCTCCCTTTGGCGCAGGCTCCGACGCTGAGCCCGGACCTTTCCGGGAAGATAACACCTGATCTGTACAGCTGTCAAGTGCCCCTAACAGCCGGGGGTGGAATCGCGATTCACTCGCGGCTGTTAAAATTTTAAATGCTGCTGTCAATCTCTGACAGCGGCATTTAACTTGCGCTTACTGGAAGCGCGTCACTTACCCTGCCCATCGGCGCCTGTGTCATGGTCGAAATGTTTTTAAAAATATTTTAAAAATAAAAAATATATAAAAGTCACCCCCTTTTCGCCCCATTCAAAATGAAACAATAAAAAAATCACATATACACATATTTGGTATCGCCGCTTTCAGAATCGCCCGATCTATCAAACTAAAAAAATAATTAATCCAATGGCTTCAATAAGATAGAATATCAGCTAGACTTTATGTCAGCTTAGTTGATGTAAGTTATAAAGTTATATGGTTCTTAATTCTTGTATTGTTTGTCTTACCAGTCAATCCTATGAGCATTGTCATTATATACCCAGGCTGCGTACAGGTGTCTGATTATCGTCTTTAATCTGGTTTGTTCTTATGTTTTATGAAAATACCAATAAAAATTATATATTAAATTTTTTAAAAAAAAAATAATTAAGTCAATCGGTGAACGGCGTAACAAGAAAAAAATTAAAAACGCCAGAATTAATTTTTTTTGGTCGCCACAACATTGCAATAAAATGCAATAGCTGGCGTTCAAAACATCGGATCTACCCCAAAATGATATAAATAAAAAAGTCACCTCGGCAAGCAAAAAATAATCCCTCACCCGGCCCCAGATCCCAAAAAATGGAGACGCTACGAGTCTCGGAAAATGGCAACTTTCTCTTTTTTTTAAACAAACTTTGGATTTTTTTCACCACTTAAATAAAAGTGAACCTATGCATGTTTGGTGTCTACGAACTCATAATGACCTGGAAAATAATAAAGGCAGGTCAGTTTTAGCATTTAGTGAACATGGTAAAAAAAAAAAAAACTGTGGAATTGCACTTTTTTTGCAATTTCACCGCACTTTTAATTTATTTCCTGTTTTCCAGTACACGATATGGTAAAACCAGTGATGTTGTTCAAATGTACAACTTATTCCATAAAAAAATAAGCCCCACATGGCCATATTGACCGAAAAATAAAAAAGTTATGGCTTTGGAAAAAAGGGAGCAAAAAACGAAAACGTAAAAATGGAAAATGGCCCAGGGGGTAAAGGGGTTAAATGTATTATCCAGCTCTAGGAAGGGAGGCCACGCCCTGGATTGCATAAAATGCAAAGATACAAAGAAAAAAAAAGTATATAGTAGAAATTACTTTCTCCTTTAAAGCCAACACTGAGGCAGCACTTCACAGATGGTAGCCATAAGGGCCTTCAGCAAGCCCTAAACTGCCATGGTAACCCATAAGCTCCCCGTAATTACTTAGCAGAGGGTCTGATGGAACCCCATGCGCATACTAGCAAACAAGATTTTAAATGCCACTGTTACTGATTGACAGCAGCATTTCAATAGTTAAACAGCAGCAATCGGAGGTAGCTCTGATTGCTGATGTTAGAGGGAGATGGCAGCTGTGTAACACAGTCAGTGTCTGCTTGGTATAGAGCAGGGGTGGGGACTTCAGGCCTGTGGATCGTTTACGACCCTCGATGACCTTTTATCCGGCCCCTGGGCAGATTCCTGAGGACCTTGGGCCGGCAGCTGTACTTTGATGGCCACCAGTCCATTAATTTCTTCTTGCTCCATGAGCATGCAGTCTTCACTACTGAACGCTGAGGCGCATGCAATGAAATATTACATCCTGTCACCAGTGCCAGCGTCAGAACGTACTTTGTGGGAGGTGATAAGGAGCAATTTGTACGGCCCCCGAAGAATGGTTTACATATCCAAATGGCCTTTGGCAGAAAAAAGGTTCCCCACGCCTAGTATAGAGTGAGCTTAACTCTTGAGCGCGCTATATTCACTCCCACGCGACCTGTGAAGAAAATACACAGTAAAGTTCATTAAAGGGTTAAATTACTGCTTCCATTAGGGTTTTTAATAGATTTTTTCCCAATACAAACAACATATTTTCAAAATTAAAATAAATTTTAAGAAAAACAGACTGATTTTGTTTTTGTGTGCACTATATAATACCCTGAGTCGCTCCATATTCATGTACACACCTCTATCACATTAACTATATCCTTTTCCAATGAGAGCAGTGGTTTAGTAGTTATATTCTTGTACATAGGGGGCAGTATTATAGTAGTTATGTTCTTGTACATAGGGGCAGTATTATAGTAGTTATATTCTTGTACATAGGGGCAGTATTATAGTAGTTATATTCTTCTACATAGGAGAAGTATTATAGTAGTTATATTCTTGTACATAGGAGCAGTATTATAGCAGTTATATTCTTGTACATAGGGGCAGTATTATAGTAGTTATATTCTTGTACATAGGAGCAGTATTATAGTAGATATATTCTTATACATAGGAGCAGTATTATAGTAGTTATATTCTTATACATAGGAGCAGTATTATAGTAGATATATTCTTGTACATAGGGGCAGTATTATAGTAGTTATATTCTTGTACATAGGGGCAGTATTATAGTAGTTATATTCTTGTACATAGGGGCAGTATTATAGTAGCTATATTCTTGTACATAGGGGCAATATTATAGTAGTTCTATTCTTGTACATAGGGGCAGTATTATAGTAGTTATATTCTTGTACATATATTCTTGTACCATCTTAACTGGGTTCAGGTCTGGTAACTGTGGAGGCCAGGTCATCTGGCGTAGCACCCCATCACTCTCCCTCTTGGTCAAATAGCCCTTACACAGCCTGGAGGTGTGTTTGGGGTCATTGTCCTGTTGAAAAATAAATGATGGTCCAACTAAACACAAACCGGATGGAATAGCATGCCGCTGCAAGATGCTGTGGTAGCCATGCTGGTTCAGTATGCCTTCAATTTTGAATAAATCCCCAACAGTGTCACCAGCAAAGCACCCCTACACCATCACACCTCCTCCATGCTTCACGGTGGGAACCAGGCATGTAGAGTCCATCCGTTCACCTTTTCTGCGTCGCACAAAGACATGGTGGTTGGAGCCAAATATCTCAAATTTGGACTCATCAGACCAAAGCACAGATTTCCACTGGTCTAATGTCCATTCCTTGTGTTCTTTAGCCCAAACAAGTCTCTTCTGCTTGTTGCCTGTCCTTAGCAGTGGTTTCCTAGCAGCTATTTTACCATGAAGGCCTGCTGCACAAAGTCTCCTCTTAACAGTTGTTGAAGAGATGTGTCTGCTGCTAGAACTCTGTGTGGCATTGACCTGGTCTCTAATCTGAACTGCTGTTAACCTGCGATTTCTGAGGCTGGTGACTCGGATAAACTTATCCTCAGAAGCAGAGGTGACTCTTGGTCTTCCTTTCCTTGGGCGGTCCTCATTTGAGCCAGTTTCTTTGTAGCGCTTGATGGTTTTTGCAACTGCACTTGGGGACACTTTCAAAGTTTTCCCAATTTTTCGCACTGACTGACCTTCATTTCTTAAAGTAATGATGGCCACTCGTTTTTCTTTAGTTCACTGCTTTTTTCTTGCCATAATACAAATTCTAACAGTCTATTCAGTAGGACTATCAGCTGTGTATCCACCAGACTTCTGCACAACACAACTGATGGTCCCAACCCCATTTATAAGGCAAGAAATCCCACTTATTAAACCTGACAGGGCACACCTGTGAAGTGAAAACCATTTCCGGTGACTACCTCTTGAAGCTCATCAAGAGAATGCCAAGAGTGTGCAAAGCAGTCATCAAAGCAAAAGGTGGCTACTTTGAAGAACCTAGAATATAAGACATATTTTCAGTTGTTTCACACTTTTTTGTTAAGTATATAATTCCACATGTGTTAATTCATAGTTTTGATGCCTTCAGTGTGAATGTACAATTTTCATAGTCATGAAAATACAGAAAAATCTTTAAATGAGAAGGTGTGTCCAAACTTTTGGTCTGTACTGTACATAAGGAACAGTATTATAGTAGTTATATTCTTGTACAATGGGGACAGTATTATAGTTGTTAAATTCTTGCACACAGCGGGCAGTAATATAGTAGTTATATTCTTGTACATAGGAGGCAGTATTATAGCAGTTTTATTCTTGTACATAGAGGCAGTATTATTATGGCAGTAGTATTTATCAATGCGGAGAAAGAGTATTTCAGATACAATGCCAGATATATAAGTAAGCAGCTGATATGCTAAGTAACTCATTTGAATTGATTTGCTGAATAAGAGGTCCAAACAGGAATATTCAACTACCACATAAGAAGAGTATGGAATCTGTGGATCCTTTTGAGGAATGATTGAAGAGACAATTTAAATCACGGTAATACCTATTTAAACATTTTATAAAAAAAAAGTCCACAGATTGACTGCATTGTTCATAAATGTATACAATGTATAAATAAAAATGAGTTTATCTATATTATACACAGTTCTTAGATTCTAACTTTTCTTTCTTTACTACACTTTATTTCTTTATTGAACACGTCAGTTGTCAACTTCATTAAAGTAATAGTCTGGAGAATTTGCTTGCTTTGCACATTCAAACATTTTCATTATATAGAGATAATATATTTCTGTGTAATATGAAGGAGCATTTCCTATTAATGCCTTCTAATTGTGTGCGTTTTTTTTTTTATTTGTATAATTCCCTGTTCAAGAATGTCTTCATTTTCAGCTGCTCATAAGAAGTTAATAAAATTGGGATTTTAAACAGTGTAAGAGTTCTGACATCTTAATCTTCATTAAGGGGACTTAAACTACCAAGAGACTCTTAGAGCAGCCTGGCACGGCCAAGACTGGGAAATACAAAAGAAGTCTGATCGAATGAACTATTAAACAACTCGAGGTAATCCTTCAGGGGAAAACAATAGGTGCTGAAATCTTCTGTTTAGCATATATCAATCATGCTTAGACAGAGATTTCTAATTAATTATCCTCCATTTTGTCGGAGATCCATGGAGACCTGATGCCAGCGATTTCTTTGTGGACCGATCTGTGTGGTGTTCTCATAGGGGTTGTTGGCATTTAAGAAGAGAATAGTTTACGGAAACCTAATACTGTGGAATTTATGAGATGTCTCTTTTTTATGGAGTATGACTTGTTAGCATCAATTATAAAACATGAAAGTATCTGTTAACACTTTCCTTAAAGTGCTCTGTCCTATTACATTGTGGAAGCGGCAACTTTAGGGGTTGAACCAAGCTACGAAGAATGCAGGTGGCCACAATAAATTAGATCCAAAATTAATACATTAAAATATGTTTAAAGGGAAATCACCGGGAAGTTGTTCCAAACACCTTGGAGAACTAACCACAGATCTTCTGTGGATGTCGCTTGTGCAAATCCTTCTGTCTCTTCATATAATCCCAGACAGGCTCAATGATGTTGAGGTCAGATCTCTGTGGAGGCCATATCATCACTAGAGATGAGCGTTGTTCTACTCGAACTGTTCGCCAATCTCAAATTCGAGCTGTTTTGGGCGGTGTTCGAGCCGGTCGGCGAACACGAACAATTTGAGAAAAATTCGGCTGTTCGAGGTTATGTTCGATAACTGTTCGTGCACCAAAATCATAACTGGATTTTTTCTCAGTAATGATGAAAATTAATGTTAATACGCAGTTTGAGTGTACAGCGGGGCGGGGGGAGGGGCAGGGGATGGATCTCTGCAGGAACAATGAAGATCTCCATTTTTTTTTCTCTTTCCCGCATTTGCAGTGGGGAGGTGCAATCTGTCAGCCTATCAGCAGCGCACACACGGAGCGAAGTGCTTTTTTTCACACAAGCAAGGGCATGTGTGATTGGCAGTGTATGTCACATGTCCTTGCCCTATAAGACCAAGCCATTTTCCCCGTCGCCACCATTTTCTCACTGCTGCAGCTGCGTGTTAGACGGCACCGCTGTTGCTGTGTGCGCTATACCTTGTTAATTTCAAGCCAATTTTCGCACAAATATACAGATAGCTTGGGAGTAGGGAATAGTTTTGATTGCAGTCCTTTTAAGGACTAGGTTACAGCATTTCCTACGACTTTTATCAGGCAGGTCTGTGCTCTTAAATAGATAGATTGTGGGAGTAAAGACTAATTGTAATTGGAGTCCTTTTCAGGACTAGGTTACATGAGTTCCTATCAGTTTTTGCCAGGCAGGTCTGTGCCAGTGCTGTGCAAGTTTTTTTCACAGCATTTGGCTGAATCTAGCAAAGCTAATCCTTTTTGGCCTATTGCAGAGTGTGTTAGTCAGTGGAGTAGCCTATCTGTGTTGCAAGATATACCACCTGTGTATAGAATACCAATTTTTTTACTGCACCTAGTGAAGTAAAATCTTTTGGGCATAGCATCATTCTATTAGTCCATCTATACTGACCTCCATCAGGTTGCAAACTGAATATAATTTTTTTTCTGCATCTAGCTCTGAAAAAATATTTGGGCTTCTAGCAGTGTGTGGGACTTGGTCTATTAGTCCATCTATACTGACCTCCATCAGGTTGCAAATTAAAAATAATTTTTTTCTGCATCTAGCTCTGAAAAAATATTTGGGCTTCTAGCAGTGTGTGGGACTTGGTCTATTAGTCCATCTATACTGACCTCCATCAGGTTGCAAATTAAAAATAATTTTTTTCTTCATTTATCTCTGAAAAAATATTTGGGCTTCTAGCAGCGTGTGGGACTTGTTCTATTAGTCCATCTATACTGACCTCCATCAGGTTGCAAATTAAAAATAATTTTTTTCTGCATCTAGCTCTGAAAAAATATTTGGGCTTCTAGCAGTGTGTGGGACTTGGTCTATTAGTCCATCTATACTGACCTCCATCAGGTTGCAAATTGAATAAAAAAAATTTCTGCATCTAGCTCTGAAAAAATATTTGGGCTTCTAGCAGTGTGTGGGACTTGGTCTATTAGTCCATCTATACTGACCTCCATCAGGTTGCAAATTAAAAATAATTTTTTTCTTCATTTAGCTCTGAAAAAATATTTGGGCTTCTAGCAGTGTGTGGGACTTGTTCTATTAGTCCTTCTATACTGACGTCCAGCAGGTTGCAAATTGAATATAATTTTTTTCTGCATCTAGCTCTGAAAAAATATTTGGGCTTCTAGCGGTGTGTGGGACTTGGTCTATTAGTCCATCTATACTGACCTCCATCAGGTTGCAAATTAAAAATAATTTTTTTCTGCATCTAGCTCTGAAAAAATATTTGGGCTTCTAGCGGTGTGTGGGACTTGGTCTATTAGTCCATCTATACTGACCTCCATCAGGTTGCAAATTAAAAATAATTTTTTTCTGCATCTAACCCAGCCAATAGTTTTGGCCTAATACCACAGTTTGGCCACTCAGCTCTGCTCGGTTACCATCCATTGTTTTTTTGTGCAAACAACTCCAGAGTTGTGAATTAGTTAACCACCAAAATGAGTGGAAAAAGGCCTGCTGCTGGTGGAAAGGGGAATAGGCGTGTTGGGAAGGGGAAAAAAGGTTGTGTCCGTGGGGTAGGTGCAGAAGAAAGACCATCTTCCAGCCAAACTAAAATGTCTACTTCTTTTAGCGGACAATGTGATAAGATCCCTTTCTTACGGCCACGCCAATCGCTACAAATTCCAGATGAGGCACAAAAACAGCAGGTGCTTCAACGGATATCAAGTGCTCCTTTAAGTGGGCTCTCCTCCACATCAACTTCAACATCACAAATACTCCAGTCCTCAAAGGTGTCACCCAAATCGCACTTGCTTCCTCACAGCTCCCAAATCTCCAGCTGCCCGTCTGAGTATGAGGTAGAACAGATGGTTGAGTCTGCAGAGCTGTTTACTCATACTATAGCCTGGGAATCAGAGGTCGACTCCAGCGCTTCTGTGAATCCAGACGAGGAAATGATCTGCACTGATGCCCAGAATCTTTATGAGTCGGATCCAGGACCAGACGCAGAAGGTTCTGACCATAATGTAGACCCTCATTCCCAAACTGTAACTCCTGTTGGTGGAGACAATGAGGAAGACGATGATAAGACTCAAATACCTGATTGGAGCGACAACTTTAGTTTTTTGTCAGGGCAGGAACAGGTTGGCTCTGAGGACGACGGGTGTGATAACGCACAGGGTGATGATGATGAGGTCGGAGATCCCACTTACTGTCAACCCACAGTCAGCCAAGAGATGAGGTCAGCAGAGGAGGTGGAGGAAGATGCTAGTGACGACGAGGTCAGGTTACGCCTTACTGGACAGAGACGTAGTACTGGAAGCACGTCAACAACTGCATCCTCAAACACAACTCTGCCTCTCACCACAAGTCGTGGTGGCTCTTCAGGTCGCATGGGTGCTAAGCCTTGCATAGCCTGGGCATTTTTTCAGATCGATAAAGATGACCCAACTCGTGTTATCTGTAACATTTGTCAGCAAAAGCTAAGTAGAGGCCAAAAAATACATAGTTTGAGTACTTCATGCATGAACCGGCACATGGACATGAAGCATAAGTTGCAGTGGGAAGCTCAGTGTGCTACAATGCGGTCTAGCCGGCCGGGCCAACCACCGTCTGCCATATCTTGTGCATCCGCGGCCTCTTCATCCTCTGTGACTGGGGGGACAGCAGTCACACCTGTTTTGGGGCGCAGACCTGCCACCTCTTTACCCGCAACAGCCAGCGTGATTGGCAGGTCATCATTTTCTTTGGAGGTGGTAACACCAGCTGGTCTTGAGCGCTGTCCGACATCGATAGCACCACCTTTGGATCAAGGCAACCTAACATGTCCGCCTGCATCTTCCTCACAGACCGGCAGTTTGCCGGGGACACCCTTATCAACCCCGTCTAAGCACAATAGCCAGCCCTCAGTCCCTCAGATGTGGACAAGTAAAAGACCATTTCCTCCTAGCCATGAGAAAGCTAAGAGGTTGAATTTCACCATCTGCAAGCTCTTGGCTACAGAAATGCTGCCTTTCCGCCTGGTGGACACAGAGGATTTTCGAGACCTTATGTCCGTCGCAGTGCCCCAGTACCAGATGCCCAGTCGGCACTACTTCTCAAAGAAAGGTGTGCCTGCGCTCCACCAGCATGTCGCACACAACATCACCGCTTCTTTGAGAAACTCTGTGTGTGACAGGGTGCATTTCACCACAGACACTTGGACGAGTAGGCATGGACAGGGGCGTTACATGTCGCTGACTGGGCACTGGGTAACTATGGTGACAGCAGGACAAGGGGCTGCTGTCCAAGTCTTGCCGTCCCCACGAGTTGTGCGTCAATCCTCTTTATGTCATTTTTCCTCCACTGCTTCTGCCTCCTCAACCTCCTCTCGGTCTTCCACCTGCACCCAAAGCCTGTCTGGTCATTCCACAAGCTTTCTAACTGCGCAGAAGGGATCCTGCACACCTCCTTACTATGCTGGCAGTAGGGCTCAACGTCATCAGGCGGTTTTTACATTGAAATGTCTGGGAAATGTGAGTCACACAGCTGAGGAGTTGTGGTCAGCTCTGGAGAACCAATTTCATGAATGGTTGTCTCCACTGGACCTGAAACCAGGGAAGGCCGTGTGCGACAATGCTGCAAACCTGGGTGCGGCCCTTCGCCGGGGCAATGTCACACACGTGCCTTGTATGGCTCACGTGTTGAACTTGGTTGTCCAGCAATTTTTAGCCCACTATCCCAGACTAGATGGCCTTCTGCAGAGGGCACGGTCGCTGTGTGCTCACTTCCGCCGTTCGCATCCCGCAGCTCAGCGACTTACATCTCTACAGAAGTCGTTGGGCCTGCCACTTCACCGGCTAAAATGCGATGTGCCTACCCGGTGGAATTCAACTCTGCACATGTTGCAGCGACTGTGGCAGCACCGACAAGCCCTGGTGCAATACGTTCTGACGTATAGCCTGGGCCAACGAGATTCAGAGGTGGGGCAAATCACGCTGGAGGAGTGGTCTCAGATCAGGGACCTATGCACCCTTCTGCACAGTTTTGAAATGGCGACGAAGATGTTTAGTGCTGACGATGCCATTATCAGCATGACTATTCCGGTGATTTACATGCTGGAGCACATGTTAAACAGAATTCGGAGTCAGGTGGTGGCACAAGAGGAGGTGGAGGAAGTAGAGGAGGAGGAGTTGTATGCGGAAGGGCTAACATCTGCAAGGTCCAGACGGTCGGCAGCACCAGTGCGGCAGGCATGTGAGGGTGGGGGAGATGATTTTACCAGGGCGCATGGTAGCAGCCAAACTAGTGAGGAAGGTGCAGGAGCCCAGGAAGAAGTGGAGGACGAACTGATGGAAGACTCATCAGATGAGGGAGACCTTGATCACATTTCTGTTGTGCGAGGTTGGGGGGAGAGGACAGAGGAAGGAAGCATGATTGTTACCTCGCCACCAACACAACAGGGACTTGGTGCTCCTGGATGCGCAACACACATGAGTGCCTTCTTGCTGCACTACCTGCAACATGACCCTCGAATTGTGAGAATTAGAAATAATCCTGACTACTGGGTTGCCACACTGTTAGATCCCCGGTACAAAAGTAAATTTGCAGAAATTATTCCTGCCATAGAAAGGGATGCACGCATGCAGGAGTATCAGCAGAGACTGTTGCAGAATCTTACATGTGCTTTTCCACAAAATACCAGTGGTGCACGTAGTGAATCTCACAGTTCCAACTTGCCAACCGTGGTCTGTATGGAATTGTTCAATAAAGGGCCCAAAATTAAGATAACATAGATGGGAGAGGTCTCTATGAATAGGAATTCCTAAGTATTTGATACCCTGTGAGGGCCAGGCAAAGGGAAAGTTGGACTGGATGGAATCCTATATGGATTTAGGGAGGGAGACATCGAGGGCCTCAGACTTCGCTGCATTGATTTTAAAATTTTACCATGTAACAAAGTGATCTATTTCAGCCATAACAGCAGGGATGGATATATGTGATTGAGTGATATATACTAGGACATCATCAGCAAATAGAGAGCACTTGTACTCGGTGCCTCCCACCTCAATCCACCTAATATTGGGGTTATGGCGAATTGATGAGAGCAGGTGCTCCGTCACTAGGATGTATAAGAGAGGGGACAGAGGACATCCCTGCCTTGTCCCATTGGTGATTGTGAAAGGTGATGAAAATGTTCTGACGCACCCCCTGGGCCTTGGGACACCCGGAGCCGGACCCTTTTTGGTGGATGCTGGTGGTTGTAGTCTTCGTGGCGGCGATCCGGTTCCGTGGCTCAGGGCGGTCAAACCAGTGGCGGAACTATTTATGTGGTTTTGATGTTTAAATGTCCGACTACGCCACCCGTGGATTGCGGTCAGAGTGAACCGCCGCTACAGGGCAGACCGCTAAGGCTGGTGTTGTGGGTGCAGCAGAGCGTAGCATAACTCCCCACGGGAGGAGTATAGCCTCAGGGCAGTGTATGCGGAGGATGGGGGTGATGGTGCAGGGCAGCAGCAGTAACGACACGGAGTCAGTGATGCAGTTCAGGGCCTTTACTCACAGTTCTTATTATCCAGACCACGTCTGCAGGTAACGGCTGCCCACGTCGTACTGTGCTCACCAGGTGAGGGGCTCAGACAACTCCCAGATAACTTTGGAGCGCTTCACAGGACCCCCTTTGTGTGTCCTTTGTCTGGCCTTTCTTACCAACACTTCTGTCCGGCTGCCTCGGGCCTCCTCTTGGTAAACTTGGCGCCAGTTTCCCTGACCCTATGTGGTGCCTTCCTAGCGGGTGGAGCAAGGGGCTGCGCCACATAAAATGTCAGAGCCTCCGGTTTCTAGCTGAGGGTCGTTTCCTGCCTCCACTAGTTCGGGGACCGGTCTCCCCCCTTGGCCTGACCCCTCCACGCAGGTGGATTCGGGCGTGCGGTGGCGACTCGCCCGTCCGCACCCCTGGGATCCCTTCATTCCTCGTTCCTGGAGCCTTCTCCGCTCCTCTTCCTTCCTTCTCCCTCTTGCAGGCCTGGGCCTCTGTTACTAGGCTCGCCTCCGGAGCAGAGCTCATGCAGAGCCCCTGCTCCCTGCCACTTCTGCTCAGACTTCTCTGCACTGAACTAAGATGGTGCCCACCTTTTATACTCCCTTCTCAATGCACCCAGGAACTGCTTCCTCCCTGCTCCTGCACTGCAGGGTTCCCCTTCCTCAGTGTTCCCTCCCCCCACTCCAGCCAGGGACAGGGACTGTCGTGCCCATCTCAGGGGCATATTGGTCGCCCTGCCCCATGGCAATGTGGTGTAATGCATGCAGGTGTCGGGTCCTGATCCACACTCCATCCTTATCTGAGAGTGAGATATCACACCTCTGGGTGAGGTGCAATACGTCTGTAGCAACCGAGCCCTCGGTGCTACAGTTCCATTTATCTTCAGCCTAGGTGACGTATTGTGATACAGGGCCGTGATATTGGCTATAAAAGGGTCCCCTAGAACCCTACCCCAAGCTTTTTAAGAGAATCATATATGGCATGCCAGGAGACTCTATGGAATGCTTTCTCAGCATCCAACGAGAGTATCTACTTACAAATTTTTAACTGCATCTAGCCCAGGAAATACTTTGTGCCTAGTAGCAGTGTCTGCTAGTCAGCGGATTATCCCGGCTGTTAAGCAAGCTACACCACCTGTAGTTTGGACACTTAATTTTTTCAAAGGAAATGCTTCGGGACCACGGGATACTCAGTGAAGAGCATCAGGAGGCACCCCAAGGCATAGGGGCTGGGACTGGCACTAGGATGCCTTGCGGTGGACAGCCGAGCTCGATCCTTATAAAAGCTTTTTAACTGCAGCAGCTTTAGTGGACGCTACTGGAGCTGGAATTACGCGGCTGCTGGCATGAGACTTGCCCTCCAATAGATCCTTGTAAATGGATTTAAAGTGTATTCATTCAAATTATAGGGACAATTTAAATTGAAAAGCTTAGAGCTGCCTCCACCACAGGGGGGCTCTCTCGACCCACCAGCGGACAGGCACCAGTATTGGGAGAGGGGGGCTGGCCGTCAGGGTTCACCGCGGCTCTGGCACAAACCCGGCGACACGGAGGTGGCACGGGCAGGAGCGGACTGGCCGTCTCGGCTTCTCACTTTTTGGATTTTAGAAGGGCATGACATGCCTATATCTGTGTCTCCCCCTCCTTTTACTCCTCCACCTCTTTTCTTTTCGCATGACTATATGTACTTGTCACTTTTCCATGTGTTAGTTGTGTCTTCTGAGCAGTTTGTCAGCTTTTGGACACGTTTGAAGGTGTTTTCTATGTGTTTCTATGTGTTTTTGTTTGCCTGCCATTGGTTTTAACGGTGTTCGAAGGTGTTCGACGAACAGTTCGACGAACAGTTCGGCGAACACACGGGTGTTCGACGAACCGAACCGAACTCGAACACTACGGGGGTGGCTCAACACTAATCATCACTTCAAGACTCCGTGTTCTTCTTTAAGCTGAAGATAGTTCTTAATGATATTGGCTGTATTTTTGAGGTCATTATGCTGCTGTAGAATAAATTTGGAGCCAATCAGGCTCCTCTCTGATGGTATTACATGATGAATAAGTATCTGCTTTTATTTCTCAGCATTGAGGACACAATTAATCTTCATATATTGATCAAATATAGAACTCCATCTACTGAAATGCAGCCCAGAACTTGCAAGGACCCTCCACCATGCTTCATGGTTGCTTGGAGAGTCTCATTATTATTCCACTCTTCAGACCTTAGGAAACAAGCTGCCTCCTGATGCCATTTTTGTGCACCCTAGTTCCTATGGTTTTGTGCATACTTGAATCACTTGGCCTTGTTTACATGTCAAAGGTTTGGCTTTTGGCTGCTATTCTTCCAGGAAGACTACTTCTGGCCAAATTTCTCAAAAAAGTAGATAGGTGTAGCTGGGTGACTGATTGTGCCAGTTCTGAGCTGATGGCACTGTTGGACATCTTCTAATATTTAAGTAAAGTAATCATGATGTGTCTTTCATCTGCTGCACAAATTTACCTTGGCCAACCACTGCATCTATGGTCATTAATATTGCCCATTTCTCGGTGCCCGCAATGCTGCGATATACAGGCAGATACTTATCCATCATGTAATTCCATCAGGGGGACATTTAGATTGGCTCCAAATTTATTTTGCAGTAGGTTAGTGACCCCAAGCCTACAGAAAATATCATTAAGGACTATCTTCAGCATGAAGAAGAACAAGGAGTCCTGGAAGTGATGGTATGGTCCCCATAGAGTCCTGATCTTAACATCATCTTGTCTGTGTGAGATTACATGAAGAGACAGAAGGATTTGAGCAAGTCGACATCCATAGAAGAAAACCTACATAAAAAGGAAATTACAAAATGTTCAAAATTATAAAAGCCCACAAATACCACTATAGCTGTAGGACCAACAAAATGTATTAAAAAAGCAGGAAATAATAATACATATATCACTTTATTGAATAAATTAATTGAAAAAAAAAGACTAAAAACATAAAACACAAAGGACATGATAAAAAGTATGTTATAAAAAAGGATGGGAGGAATTTGCCATAATTGGAAATATGTCATTAAATTTATCAGTAATGAAAGATGTAAAAGTGCACTGTGCATGGAAATCAATATAAATGCATGATGAGCTAATGACAGTAAATAGAAATAAGTTGATGAAAATAAATATTGCATAGTGCCGAGGTATAGAGATCTCATATCAGGGATCAAGGAAATAACAATTCAAAGATTTGGAAACATGTTACTGACCAAGTATAGCAGACCACAACCCCCTCACACCACTCTAATGCTTGTTTCGCTGTCGCTTCATCAGGGAGTCAGCTATCCAGAGAAGATCTGAGGTTAGTTCTCTAAGATGTTTGGAACAACCTCCCTGCCGAGTTCCTCCAAGAACTGTGTGCAAGTGACAAGTACTTAGAAGAATTGATGCTTTGGTGCTGTTTGGAAGGCAAAAGGCGGTCACCAAATATTGATCTAATTTTGTTTTTTCTTTTGTTTGTTTACTTTGCATTTAGTGAATTGATGAAAATAAACTATTAAAGGGGTTATTCGCTACATATTTTTCTCTTAGTCTAAGCACTTATCAGCAGGTAGTTACTAACTACCTGCCTGTTCTGCCATGTGATGATCTCTTCCGGCTTAGAGTGGTCATTGACCCTGACTACTGGAGACGATTCTCCTACTTACTATGATATCACGTCAACAGAGCAATTCCTTCTTTTCTGCTCTGCTTTGTCATCAGGGCATCACTGCCAATGTCATATTGATTGACAGCCGTCTTGACGCTGCCTAACTCAGCGCAGTTAGGCATTGTGGAGCTGGCTGTCAATTTACATGATGTCGGCAGTGACGCCTTGTCAACAGAGCAGAGCAGAAGAGAAGGAATTGCTCTGTTGACGTGTTATCACAGGAAGTAGAAGAATCGCCATCAGGAGCGGTCTGGGACTGCCCTGAGCCTTTAGAGATTGTTGCATGGCAGAACAGGCAAGTAGTTAGTAATCAATAAGTGCTTAGCCCCATAGAAAAAAATGGCCCAAAAAACCCATTCAACGCTTTTATTTTTGAAAAATAATTAGATTTGAGAGTCCTCAGTGGTTGATACCTTTTAATCGCTAACTGAAAAGATGGTAACAAATTGCAAGCTTTCGAGACTGCTCAGGTCTCTTCATCAGGCATAGTATCATTTTTATTATTTATTATTATTATTTATTTTTTAAAGAATTCTTATTTTGCAGGATTTTTCCACACTTGTCTAAAAGTTTGGAACAGTACTAGATATAAATATATTTATATTAGCATTTTATTTTATTTGATAGCACCAGAGTACTTCCATTTGGACCTCCTACCACTCTGAAGAACAAAGGATCAGGCATGATGAAATTAAGCTTTTTCCCCATTTAACTGCCAAATGAAGTTGACCAACTAATACACATTTTTGGTTGATCAGTGCCGCTGAAATTGGCAAGTTCAGACTAATATGAATGGCCATTTTAAGAAGCCCAGATTTGCCATTGAGCCATTGAACTGGTATAAATCTAAGCACAATCTTGAGGTTTAGGAACTTGGGGACTGATAGAGGGTGGTCTTCTCATAGAGGTGTTTTTTTGGAGAGGCTTCAGTTGATGCATAGATTCTTCATTTCAAACCAAAGTGTCTTCAGAAATGCAGAATTGTGCTGGAGTAGTAATCAGATGCAATAACTTACCAGATTGGGGAGTTTCCAAAGCTGAGAACCATGGTGGCTCAGTGGTTAGCACTTTGCAGCACTGGTGTCCTGGACTCAAATCCCACCAAGGACAACATCTATAAGGAGTTTGCATGTTCTACTTGTGTTCTTGTAAGCTTCTTCCGGTTTCCTCCCACACTTCAAAGACATCCTGATGGGGAATTTAGACTGTGAGCCCCAATGGGGACAGTGATGATGATGTCTGTAGGAATTAATGGCAAACCAAACCACTCTAGATTGCAAGGTACTTCTCAAAGTGGGCATCCATTGACCTCCTATCCGGGAGCTTTCATCTATACAGAGATCAGTCATACAGGATTTGTTTAGACTTCCATTGGAAATATAACTTTCATGTTATTTGCAGCCCATTCTATAGAAATGATATTCTAATAGAAGTGTCAGCCATGATCACACAGACTGCACAGTACAGTAACATATTCTGTGTTTGCGTGCACACAAGATGCAGATGGATGATTTAGCTTTTGTGAGCGTCTAAGTAGCTGGGATAATTAAAAAAGCTATTGGGTAAACATGCTCCTAGTACGTGACCCTCTAATTAATAGACTACGGGGAGAAATTACAGAAGTGACAAGATAATTAACACATACATTTTAAATGAAAATGGAAGACGGCAGCAACGTACCGCAGGTCAGATGCTGGAAGTGTTTAGACAGTGCTAAAAGGCCAACCATAATGACTGACACCGTGCGGGATTTTCTTTCTTATTGTTTAATATCGAGGAAAATTAGCAATTAACATCAGGAGTTTCACATCAGAATCAAAGTCAGAAAGAAATCGCTTTCTATTATGTTCTGCAAAGATTAATAGTATAAAGCTCAAATCGAGTCTGAGAGAGAGAAAAATGGCAAAAATATTAGATAGAAAAATAATAGATGAGACTGAAAGAAAGATAAGTCAAGAACCACTGAAGAAACATTTATTCTCTTTATTCCTTTGAGATTAGATAGATAGAGATAGATAGATAGATGATAGATAGATAATAGATAGATAGATAATAGATAGATAGATGATAGATAGATAGATAGATGATAGATAGATGATAGATAGATAGATAGATAATAGATAGATAGATAGATGATAGATAATAGATAGATAGATTATAGATAGATAGATGATAGATAGATAGATAGATGATAGATAGATAGATAGATAGATAATAGATAGATAGATAGATAATAGATAGATGATAGATAATAGATAGATAGATAGATAATAGATAGATAGATTATAGATAGATAGATGATAGATAGATAGATAGATTATAGATAGATAATAGACAGATAGATAGATAGATGATAGATAGATAGATAGATAGATAGATAGATTATAGATAGATAGATA